>NC_136885.1:29787912-30140840 GCF_949152265.1 Phoxinus phoxinus | reverse complement strand
TGGGTTAGTGGCTGGCTCAATGTTAATGACAATTGAAACAATACACCCCTCCCCCATCCGCCCTCCGACGCAACAACCCAGTGGTGGCTTTACTACAACAACCCAGCAGATGGGTTATCCAGGCTTTTTTCATCCTCGTCAGGAGAGAGCAGTTCTCAACGTTGCCGAGTTGGTGCATTTTATCTGTAAAATGGTTTGCATATTTTCTTTGGTCTATATATTTACTGTGCTGTTAATCATTGTATTTAATGCAACGCAACAAGGATGAGATGTCAGTCAGCTGAATGTGTCAGTCAGCATCAGTCGACTAGCATGATGGAAACGCCTTTTTTCTTGAAAAAATAAATGTGATTTTTATTCATCATAATACTGAATCTAATTAATTTGGATGTTAAAATATGTTATCAGATTTCGGCCGCACACTGCTACGCTTACAACAGGAATATATGTTGGAAATAGAAGAAAATTAATCAAAGCGGAGAGGAGAGAGCCTCTCTAACCCTAACTTTGAAAACTGGCTGTAGCGAGTTTTGGCCATAATGCTTTAGTCTGTTCGTTGGAGTGAGAAAAAAATAAGCAAAATATAATAATAATAATAATAATTCATTACATTTATATAGCGCCTTTCTGGACACTCAAAGCGCTTTACATAGAAGGGGGGAATCTCCTCAACCACCACCAATGTGCAGCATCCACCTGGATGATGCGACGGCAGCCATATTGCGCCAGAACGCCCACCACACACCAGCTTACTGGTGGAGAGGAGACAGTGATGAAGCCAATTAGTATATATAGGAGGATGATTAGGAGGCCATGATGGACAGAGGCCACTGGGCAAATTTGGCCAGGATGCCGGGGTTACACCCCTACTCTTTCGAAAGACATCCTGGGATTTTTAATGACCACAGAGAGTCAGGACCTCGGTTTAACGTCTCATCCGAAGGACGGCGCTCTTTGGCAGTATAGTGTCCCCGTCACTACACTGGGGCGTTAGGACCCGCACAGACCACAGGGTGAGCGCCCCCTGCTGGCCTCACTAACACCTCTTCCAGCAGCAACCTGGTTTTCTCAGAAGGTCTCCCATCCAGGTACTAACCAGGCTCAGCCCCGCTTAGCTTCAGTGGGAAACCAGTCTTGGGTTACAGGGTGATATGGCTGCTGACGATAAATATGGCAAATATGGTCACATTTGCTTTTAAACGCAAGATATTAAATATTTAACATTTAAAAAAGCTATTTCATTTAACTCTATAAGCTGTATAATTGTTGAGTTGTCATTCTTTTCTGCACTTTTTCACTCACATATACATGTACAGGTTGTTTTAACTCTTGCCTATATTTTTGTGCATTCCTGGGTGTTCTTGCTTATTAATAAATGTTCACCATTTGATTATTACTCTTGCCTGTGTTGTTACTCTAGTAATTATGTATGTGTGATTTTAATTTGAATGTATTTTGGGTTCCGATCCACTGTTATTTCTCCTGTTTACACAGCAGGAATATGTACAAACACAATATTTTTTTTCAGCATGCAGAAACAAATATGGGCAAAATTGTTTGTGTGGGTGTCGATTTCAATTTTCAACAGCGTTTCTCAGTCTGCAGTAAGTGATACTTACTGATTTGCACTGCAGACACGTGCACAGATAGACCCCAAGCGGTGCTCAAGCCCCTGTCCCACCTCTGCTTCTACATCCTTCTTTATAGCATCATGCAAATCGAGTGGAGCAGCACTTCTGACAGCCAGGTAACGATAGTGTCTACTCTAAGCTTTGCATTGTTTGTCTCTATTGTCAAATTAAAACACTATTACAAAATCTACATAGAGCAAGCCTAGCTATGCAATAGCCCGAATGCAGGGTCGAAAATGCCAACCAAATTAATAAAAATGAACAAAAATATGAATTTTCCCTGTGTGAGATTTTGTCTTAAAAGATATATGTTTACATCATATAGTAAAGGAATATAACACACGCAAAAGTGCTGTTTTCCCGAATATCAGCACGGTTGCACATTTTTACATTTTAACTTTAATACAACAGTTCAATAAACAGTAAGTTTATATTAATTTCACAATTTTAAAACAGTGTACATTTTGACTGTTTTTACACTATTTCACAAAGGAAAATAGTTTTGAACAAAGCAAAACACTTGTGTCTCCCTGAAATACAGAGTGGTGTTTCGTTCATGAATGAATCAATGCCAATGAATCAGTGAATGAATGATTCACATATTAAGACTTGCCGCCACCTACTGGCAGTTTGTATCTAACTTCATTTATATGTCTTTATCATAGTAATTATGAGAGGGGTTCCCTTTTTTCTCACTTGAGCACCTTCCTCTTTTAAATGTCTGTCCATGGCCATGCTGATTTGCATAAATCCTTTAGTACTAAAACAATCAGATATCATGCACATTTGAAGAGAAGCTAGTAAACATCCGAGTGTGATGAGTGTGAATGTAAAGAGTGCTGCCGCTCTATACTGAGCTACATCTGACCTGGCTCTGTGCATTCACATACAGAGAGAGAGAGATGGATCTGACCTGACTCCTTCTCACACTAAAAATACAGACGGAAGGAACTGAGCAATCCCAGAGGGCTACACAGAGAGGTGGTGCATGTGTGTGCGTGTGCGTGCGCGTATGTGTGTGCGTGTGTGTGTGTGTACATGTGTAAAGCTCTATAGAGACTAACTCAACTCTCCTCAGGCACACGGGCAGCTCAGGAACACAGCTAGGTTTACTTCAGCTATGCAGAGAACACAGCAGGTTGCCAATAATACAAACATAAATCTTACAAACACAACAAATATTACATTTTCACCATGCAATAGTGGAGCACAAAGCCCACAAAGCACATCAATACAGGAGATAACAACAAAAACACACACTCAGAGACACAAAGAGTGCTGGGAGCATCCGTGTGTGATATGAGAGGAGGATAATAGCATGCTGTAATTGTACAGCTCTAATTGTTGAATGGGATAATCACAGCTTTGGCCTGCTAACATGTGTTTATTTATGAATGTGCCTTAGACAAAGACAGAGACAGAGACAGACAGTTCTGTGGGCAACTGCTGCTTTTTGTAAACCTGTGTGTGTTTGCGTGTTCATTCAGATATGAAGCACAATGACAGGGTGACTTACTGTAATCCATGGCAGGTTGAAAGCGCCACATATGATTTCAGAATATCACGTACTTTCCCATGGTAGTAACAGTGTTCTCCACCCTGCAGGGAGAAACAAACAATAATCAAAAACAGCACATACTATTAATATGAGCTTTGAATGTGGCTCATCCAATGAGAGTTTAGTGAGTCAGAAGAACCATCCCTTTTATAATACTAGATTTATTGTTTTGTTTTTAACTGAAGTGCTGCATATTGTGATGCATATATATATATATACAATAGTGGTGGAGATATTTGTTGGATACGCTAGTAGGTGGCGACAAGTGACTGTTTTTATGAGGGAATCACTGACTCATTTTTTTAACCAATAAAGTCATTGGCTGAATCTGAAATCGCCCCCTATATGCTCAAATAGGGCGTTATTTGAGGGGAGAGCCATTTATAGTGGTGTCCGAAAGTGACCGAAACCCAAGTGGACGTCATTGAGTGCACTTATTCAATCCCACATTGCACTGCAATAACGAGTGTGTACAACCGGTGTATACTCAACGGCTGTCCAAATTCGCTCACTCCTTTTCATTCACTCCTTCAAGTAAACAGTATTAGTAGACTAATGTAGGGAATAGTGAATGAGGGTTTAGGGGGCGATTTCGGATTCAGCCATTGAATCACTTATTGAACTGATATGTTCAGAATTGCTGATTCATTTAAGAAGGAAATGCCACTTTTGCGTGTTGCTTGAAGATGCGCAATAGTTCAGTTGTGGCTTTGTTTGGCACTTTTTTCATAAACAGACAAAGGTAACTGACAAAATTGTGTCTAAAATGTAGGTTACTAAATATTAATGTAATGTATATTGAACTGAACTGTTGTATAAAAGCAATATCAAAAATAAGGCCAAGAGCATGGATTTTTTTAAAAAAGGTAAAAATGGTCCAATTTGATTTCATGTTGACATTAAATGTTTAAATTCTGAGTGTGTGGCTCAACATTTATACTGGCAACTTTTGTTTGTACTGAAGCGATCAGAAGATTCGTAAGAGTATTCCTGAGTGTGTGTGTTATTTATGAAATGTTTTTAGTGTAAGTGCTCGACTGCCATTAGGGCTGCAGGTTTTCTCTTCCTGCTTTTTCTCAGAGGACTAAAGCAGCAGCATTTACCAGCAGATCAATTTCATTTCATCCCTTTCTCTTTCTTTCTTTTTGCACAAGAAGCTTCATACATTGAGGTTTACCCATTCCTTTGCTTCCCTCTTTCCTCCAGCTTATTCTGGAGCATTTCTGCCTCTTTTTTCCCACATGTAGCACTTTCTGTCCTCAAGAGTTCTCAGCTAATCAAGAGCCGAGGGTAGTCTCTACCGCACACACACATACATTACACACACAAACACAGAGTGAGACATTCCTGAAGAGTGCAGTTGTTGTTGAGGCAGCCCCTTTCAGACTAATGACCCAGCATGCATCTGTGGCTAGAAGCACAGAGAGATGGGCAGTGTCCAAAATCTGAAAAATACTGCCTTCTTATGCAGGATACAGAGATAGGAGAGGGATCGGGATCTTCTTTAACATGAGAAGATGCCTGAAATTGATTTTTTTTTTTATACACTGGTTCAAGTTTTTTAGAAAGAAATTAATACTTCTATTCAGCAAGGACACATTAAATCGATCCAAAGTCACAGTAGAGACAAAATACTTCAAATAAATGCTGTTCTTTTTAACCTTGTATTCATTAAAGAATCCTGAATAAAATGTATTACAGTTTCCACAAAAGTATTAAGATACAAACTATCCAAAATATTAAGCAGCACATTTATAACAATAATAAATGTTTCTTGAGCAGCAAATCATCATATTAGAATGATTTCTGAAGGATCATGTGACACCGAAGACTGGAGTAATGATACTGAAAATACAGCTTTTCCATCACAGGAATAAATTACATTTTAAAATGTATTAATATAGAAAATGTTAAATTGCAATAATATTTCACAATATTACTGTTTTTTATATATATATATATAAAACAAATGCAGCAATGGTGAGGATAAGATACTTCTTTCAAAAACATTTAAAAAGCCTTAGCAACTCCAAACTTTTGAATGTCAGTGTGTTCATTAGTTTTATTTTTATGCACACTATTATATATAAAAAAAATTATAAGTGCTATTTTCAGCCCAAAGCAATTTTCTTAAGATTGTTTTTCATCTCAGCTTTCACAAAACATACAGTAAATAAACTTTGCAGTTTCTCAACTCATTTTTATATAGCTATATAGCCTATATATTCTCAACTTCCTAATTTATATAGCTAAATATTCATTTATATAGCAAAATATATACACAATAAATTGTGTATACATGATCAAAATGCATTTCCTCAAACATATACATAGTGTTTCCTCAAACGACATAAAGTCATAGACAAAAATATTGCAATAGTGAGAGTATTAACTTGTTCAAGTTTAATAATACATAATAATATCTAATTTCATAAAAAAATATATGAATAATAATATATAATATATATATATATATGGTCACACTTTATATTAAGGTTAAATTCTCACTATTAACTAACTAATAACTATGAATTTTGCTTCAATAAACTCCTAATTACTGCTTATTAATAGTTAGTAAGGTAGTCAAGTTTAGGTGTGTGTGTGTTTGTGTGTGTGTGTGTGTGTGTGATAGCATTTTGTGTTGTTTGTATAGTGCTAAATCTGTAGTTAAACTAATAGGTTATTCACTATTGCAGTGGGGAGATGAAGCTAAATATATCTGTGCTTTTGCTCTAGAATTCGTTCACTGGCTCTCTTTTTCTCTCTTCATCCTCTGCCTCTTCATCCATCCCTTGGTTATTCCCTCCTTCCTCACAGAACCCTCCGCTCTATTTTTTCATTCATCCTAGAAACAGCCCTTGTACCCTTACATGCACACTGTTTCCTCGGGCTCTACAGCTGGGTTGTGAGCTATGCGGATTTGAATCTAAAAAAAAATACATGAAACATATTGAAGGGGCCATATCGAAGTTCAATCATAGAATATGGCCCTTTTAAGAGTTTTAAAAAAAAATAACTGAGAAACCAGACACATCCACTATGCATTATCTGTCTTAAACACACACCTTGAGACGGTGATGTCCAACATGCAGTTCACGACCAGGACCCTGAACGTGATTTCACCGTAGTACAAGTACAAGAACAAGTACAACATGTTCTTGGATCAACATCTTTTTTGATCCTGGAACAACATATCAATTAACCAATATGTCAAGTTTAGGCTTACAAGCAGGGTTAGGTGTGTCTATATCAGTGCTATTCACCTGTCATTTCCCTCTGATTTTAGGGAGATTTAGGGATAGGCCTAACTCAATTTTCAGACAGGAATGTTGTTCCAGGATCACCAAAATATGTTGACCTAGGAACACGTCTTGGCAAAATCACGGTGACCCAAACAGGACACATCCCTGCCCCTGTGTGAGTGTGTGACAGGAACAATCTGCCGCTGGGCTAAAACAAGCAAACACCTTCTGCTCTGGTTGTGATGTGTCCCACCTGAACACACACGTCTGAGTACGCTGACAGAATGAAGCTGAGAGTCCCAGTGTGGCACAAAGAGAGATCTGATCAGACTATATTCACTGTCCCAAAGCGAAACACACAGTCATAGAGGGAAAAAAGAGGGTCAAGGCATATGCATGAATTGTTCAGTAAAATGGTTATTGTAAGTTGAATAAACTGGAAGAGCAAGTGGAAGAACCTCTTGTTTTGTGTTATGAACCTAATTTCCGTTTTCCACCAAACATACACCAATCAGGCCTTTACGTTTGAATACCTTTTTTTTGGTAAATACAAGATATATGTAGATATGTTAGATATATGTAGTAACCCTTTATTTTAAGGTTGATGTAGTTACACGTTACTACATGTACTTACTATAGTAATCACAGTAAATTATGCATAATTACAACAAGTAACAAACCCTAAACCAAACCCTGACTCTAACCATAACTCTAAGTACATGTAGTTAATTAACATCAGTTACTTAAGTACAATGTAACTACGTCACCTTAAAATAAAGTTTACCATACATTCTTGTGTGAGCATGCTTTTAAAAACAAAATAGACTTTATACTCACTTTATTGACCACTGACTTCCCCTCCTCTGATATGTGCCTCTCAATGTAATTTGATGATAGAAGATCACTGAAGAAAAAGAGCAGAAGTACACAGTTGGCAAAAAGTGAAATGTTGTCTGGGTTATTAATGGATTCACTGGATTCTGAATTCTAAATATTATTCTGAAATCTTCACAGAACTCAAAAAAGAGTACAGAAAAGGTTTGATTGCATTTTCCAATCAAAATACCAGTGCTTGAAAAGCAGCTTGCAGAAGCTTGACATAAGTTTAAGTTTTAGGCTTTGGTTCAGAAACCGTATGCAATGTACAGGAAGTTATATGGTTAAATAGATGCAAAAGAGAAAAGACTAATCAGATTTAAATATGCAAATACTATAATTATGTATTATAAATGGAACATTAAATGAATATAAGAGATACCTTAAAGTTCTTAAAGAAAGTTTACAAAAGCCAAAAATATATAACATACCTAAGATTAAAAGATTACAATTGGGATGGATGGATGGATGGATGGATGGATGGATGGATGGATGGATGGATGGATGGATGGATGGATGGATGGATGGATGGATGGATGGATGGATGGATGGATGGATGGATGGATGGATGGATGGATGGATGGATGGATGGATGGATGGATGGATGGATGGATGGATGGATGATTTAAATGTATGTACCGGTATAAGCCTTTCAAACTTTTTAAAGAAAATGCAGATTTTGTGGAGAAGAAAAATAGACTGTCTGAGGAATATCAGCACTGTAAATATGATTCATCATCATCCTCCCAAACACATCACTCCTGGTGATCCTGGCATCACACATTTAATGATCAGATCAAATCAACACTCATGTCACTCATTTATGCTGCTTATCTAACAGAGAACAGAAATGGACCCGAATCTGGAATGGGATCTGCGTTCCAACACAGAGAGTCATGAACACAGTTAACCTGAGGAGAGATCCACGGCTGATTTCATACATCACAACTCACACCAAGTTGTGTTCAAGGACACTTCAGTGTGTGTGGTAAAGCCATGATCAAGAATGAGTTCACAAACTAGGGTGAGTTTCACTGGGAGTGCACACTTTAGTTTTTTCAAGCCAAATGATATAAATGCAATGATCAAAACAAAAACAAAAACGGCAAGGTAGCAAAAAAACAGATCAAGCGTAGGAGGAGAGAAGGGTCAAAGTGTCTCCCAGCAGGAGTTCTGACTGATCAGTAACCATGAGCTCATCAACAGGACAGTCACAGCATGACATCAAACCAGCCTTTAAAGACAGAAACACACATCTTCAACGGCTGTTCACTAAACCAGGTGATTAGCAGGATATTTATGGAGCTGCAGCGCTGTAACATCCGAAACACTAACAACAACAAAAGAAATGTTTGTGTTTACAGACTCATTCTGTGGTAAATGCATGAGAGGGGCAAGACAGAAATCAAAACATGGATACAAGGACTAATAGAGGACAGGATGAAACCAGGGGATAGAGAGAGAAAGACTACGCATCGAGAGAGGATCAGAACAGGAGAAGATAAAGAGAGCGTGATAAAGTGGGATGTCAGAGAAAAGAAACGTTGTGATTGATGATAAGAGCTGCCGTTGCACCCACACAAACACACACCCTCATTTACGCATGCACCATCTCAGCCTCCAGTTGCTACAATCTCCAATCCGTCACCTCCCTTTATTTGACAATACTGGGTGAAAATGTGCTGGCAATAATTTGAAACTGTATTTTGCATTTAAATAAAACTATGTAAATGAAATTATTTCGCTTTATTAATTATTATTTAACTTTTTCCTTGCATATTTCAGACAAACAGAATTATGTCACTCACAACATTATGTAGATGAGTCTCTGTCTCTTTGCTAAACTGCATCTGTCACTGTGATTTTGTTCCTCATATTTTCATTTTGTCGGCTTAGTACCGTTAGAAAAATTCTCTCTATACCGGTATATACAAAGTTCTGTCATAAACTGTAGATGGCACAGGCTGATAGGTTCTTAACTTAATCTGCTTGCAATCATTGTTCTCTATAGGGCACATTGCTGTAGCAGTTGTAGCACGCTTTCAAAGCCCTCCACCTTCCCCAGCTCCACCTGTATAGATCTGCTACGGGTAATTAATGTATGCTTTGTACAGCAGAAACATGTCTTACTTTCTCACAGCAGCGTGTCTGTATATTTATTAGTCCCATACTTGTTCAGCAGCAGCAACAGCACACACACACACACACACACACACACACACACACACACACACACACACACACACACACACACACACACACAGTATATATAGTCCCAAGCTTTCTATAATATTGTTATTACATTTATTAAAGTTTTTTTTCTTTATAATATGAAAAAGACAAGAATGACCAAAGAAAATAATAGCACTTTTTCTTTAGTATTGCCTGAGCATGTAGTACCTTAGTGGTGATCTTAATCTCAATCGAAAACCCATCATATGTCTGTAAACTGGTCAGGTGTAGATGCAGTGGTGGAAAGCTGCAGTGTATATTGTGCATATACTTTGTGAAATGCAAAGGTAAAGGCTGATAACAGATTTCAGTTTTAATTGTTTTGGGATTTGAATAATTTAGCCCCACAATTCCCCATCCCATTCCATCTTCACGCGCACGCACACACACACACACACACACACACACACACACACACACACACACACACACACACACACACACACACACACACACACACACACACACACACACACACACACACACACACACACACACGCACACACGCACACACACACACACTGCCCTACAAACATTTTAATATGGCACTGTCACATGACTAGAAAATGGCTCTCATTTCTCATGTAAAGCTTAATGGACTGATTCATTGTATGAGACAGACACCGAGAGAGCGAGACATGCTAATTAAAGAGGGAAACCAGAGGAATAGAAATGAAGGGTTTACAGACTAAAGAACAGAGTGTGTGTCAAGTAGCACTGTATTTATCTGTGTGTGAGGTGAAAAGGTTCTGTTCCAAAAACAGAAATGAGCTGCTTACCTGAACTGCATTTTAAGACATCATGCCATAATTTTGCTGCCATATACTAACTTTAGCCAAATTTTAAGGTAGTACTGAGTTCTTTGGAAAGAAAACAACAGTATGCCAGGATGCAGGAGTCTATATAAATCGGATATTTCAGAGAAAGGCATTATTTTAGGTTTCATCCTCAGCAAGGAAACATCAAATTGATCAGAAGTGACAATAAAGATATTTATGTTACACATATTATTTTAAATAAACGCAGTTTTTTTTTTTTTTTCCCGATTCGTCATAGAATCAAGAATTAAGCAGGGTAATTAAGCAGCTCAACTGATTTCAACATTGATATTAATACAAAATTTTCCTTGAGCAGAAAATCAGCACATTAGATTTTCTTTCTGAAAATGTACTAAAATAGAAAACAGTTATTTTAAGTTGTAATAATATTTCACTGGTTTTACTGTATGAAAAATGCAGCCTTGGTGAGCATATACTTCTTTCCAAAACATTAAAGTCCACATGAAACGGAAGCTGTGATTGTTTTTCCCTATTGTGACGTATATCCGAGTGAAAAGGCTTCTCGGACAAGAAAAAATGTAGGATGGGACTTGATTTTGTCCATTGGTCAATGGTAATTGATGGTTGTGGTTTGCTATTGCTGTGATCTCATGTGAGATCAAACTTGTGACCAGTAGGTTTTTCTTTATAAATATACAGGTATCGCCTATATTTGCACACAATAACATATATGCAAATTTATAAGACAAGTTCATGTTTTTTCTTCTGTCTCATGCATATGTACGCAGCATCTTTAGAGATTATGGAGTGTGTAAGTCTGGTTCTAGACCCTGGAGACCAGCAGAAGAACATCTCCCCTGAGGACAAGGACACCATCTAGCACAGCAAACCCTAATCTCTGATCTAATTAGCACTCAAACGCTGCAGTTCACTTTTCATATGGCACACTTAAAACAAGTGTAAGCAAATGTTTTGTAGTAGACAGTGTGCAGTTTCCACCATTTAAATTCCATTGAAATTTGGAGACTTGATCTGCATGCTGTGATTTATGTGTTTGAGATTAAGATAGTGACTCGAAATCCCTTTTTTTAACATTTGTTAACGTGTGTGTGTTTCGGAAAAGCTGAAGTCAGTAGGCCTATTATAAAGTGTGTGCTGAGCTCTTCAGCTCTTTTAAACTTGCAGCACTGCTCGTGTTCCCAAAGAGACAAAACTGCAGCCTAAGCAAACAAGAGACCTGCGAACATCTAGCCTTATCCACACACACACATTTACAGTACTAACGAATGATCACTACAATTAAATGAAATGTGCTCAGGAAAAATCAGCTAAATGTAACCATAAAACCTGGACGACCTCAAGGACACAGGAAAGGTCTTTGCAATGTAAGAAAGTGTTGGTGTATTTCAAAGAGAGACCCTTCCCCCCATAACAATTCTGAGGGGAGCAGGTGCAGTCGTTCTCATTGTTAACGTGTGTGTGTTTCACCAGCCCCTCCCACTGAGCTTGTTAATATCAAATATGTTCATTATTTACACTGGATTTCCTTCACGAACAAATAAAAAAAGATTTCTAGCAGATTCAATATTTTAGCATAAACAGAACTGTTTAAAAAAATGGTTTAATGAATAGAAAGTCCAAAAAAACAACATTTATTTGAAATCTAAATCTTTAAATGTCTTTGCTTTGAATATCAATTAATTGAATGCATCCTTGCTACATAAAAGTATTCATTTATTTAAAAAAGTTACACTGACCCCAAACTTTTGAACGGTAGTATAAATATATATACATATACACACTCACCAGCCACTTGTTTAATTGCTCGTTAATGCAAATATATCAAAATAAAATAATCAGTCAATCTCATGGCAGCAACTCAATGCATTTAGGCATGTACACACTATCTGCTGAAGTTCAAACTGAGCATTAGAATGGCGAAGAAAGGTGATTAAAGTGACTTTCATTGTGGCATGGTTGTTGGTGCCAGGCGGGCCGGTCTGAGTATTTCAGAAACTGCTGATCTACTGGGATTTTCACGCATAACCATCTCTAGGGTTTACAGAGAATGGTACTTAAAATAAAAAAAAACAGTGTTTTTTGACAAAAACATCAGTTCTGTGGGTGAAATGCATTGTCGATGCCAGAGGTCCGAGGAGGATGGCCAGACTGGTTTAGCTGATAGAAAGGCAACAGTAACTCAAATAATCACTCGTTACAACCAAGGTCTGCAGAAGAGCAACTCTGAACACACAACATGTCAAACCTTGAAGCAGAAGAGCATCTCTGAACACACAACATGTTGAACCTTGAAGCAGAAGAGCATCTCTGAACATACAACATGTCAAACCTTGAAGCAGAAGAGCATCTCTGAACATACAACATGTCAAACCTTGAAGCAGAAGAGCATCTCTGAACACACAACATATTGAACCTTGAAGCAGAAGAGCATCTCTGAACACACAACATGTCAAACCTTGAAGCAGAAGAGCATCTCTGAACACACAACATATTGAACCTTGAAGCAGAAGAGCATCTCTGAACACACAACATGTCGAACCTTGAAGCAGAAGAGCATCTCTGAACACACAACATGTTGAACCTTGAAGCAGAAGAGCATCTCTGAACACACAACATATTGAACCTTGAAGCAGAAGAGCATCTCTGAACACACAACATGTCAAACCTTGAAGCAGAAGAGCATCTCTGAACACACAACATATTGAACCTTGAAGCAGAAGAGCTACAGCAGCAGAAGACACACACCGGTGACACTTCTGTCAGCTGAGAACAGGAAACTGAGGCTACAATTCGCTCAGGCTCACCAAAATCAGGCAATAGAAGATTGGAAAAATATTGTCTGGTCTGATAAGTCTCGATTCATGCAGCAACATTCAGATGGTAGGGTCAGAATTTGGTGTAAACAGCATGAAAGCATGGATCTGTTTTTATCAAACGTTCAGCTGCTGCTGGTGTAATGGTGTCTGGGATATTTTCTTGCCACACTTTGTTGATCCTCTTAGTACCAATTGAGCATCATTGAAACACCACAGACTAGTATTGTTGCTGAACATGTCCATCCCTTTATGACCACAGTGGACCCGTCTTCTGATGACTACTTCCAGCAGAATAACACCCCATGTCACAAAGCTCAAATCATCTCAAACTGGTTTCTTGAACATGACAATGAGTTCTCTAAACTCAAATGGCCTCCACAGTCACCAGATCTCAATCCAATAGAGCAGCTTTGGGATGTGGAGGAACAGGAGATTCAAATCACGGCATGCAACCGACAAATCTGATATTTCCTGGTTGTTTATGACTATGGATACTAATATATTCAAAATGAAGCAGTGGTGGTTTAGTGCGATGAATTACAGACATAACTTATCAGACAGGGTTGACAAACACATTGAAAGTTCAACAGATACTGTTACAACACTGAAGCACAGTGAGCTGTCAGCACATTAAAAACCCTTTCTGAAAAGTTGCATCTCTTGAATCCCCTTTACTTTTATCATGAAAAATATTAAAGCTAAAAAAATCAACTGAAACAAACAAACGACATGTTAGTTGCAAACATGCCACGACATGTTACAGCAGAACAAACCAGTTTAGCCTCATTAAATTATCAAATGATGCATCTCCACCATTTAGAGAAAGAGAGAAAGGGGGAAAGAGAGATATGTAATGTGAGTCTATGTTTATGATGGACAGGTAAAGTCCAACATCTCAAACTTGCTTCTGAAAATGTCTTGTGCCACTATATGTGTGAAATATATAAGCAAGAGCCCTTCTGAGACTCTGACGCCAGCTGTTTTTCTCTCTGATCTCTCTCCTCCATCACACACCCACACAGACTCAAGGGTGCATGAAAAATGCTGGTTGTTCAGACTTTCACTCTCTCTCCCTCCATCCAACAACTTATTCACTTTCTCTCTCTCTTTCTGCCTCTTTCTCATGTTCTGTCTATATTTCTTCTACTACGCAGTTTAAAATGGAGCTATACAAATTATATACTATATCAAATCAAGCTAAATGATAACCATAGATCAGGACAGTGCAGGCATTTGCGAGTGAACCTCAGATGAGGATAATTCAAAGACATTACATCATTGTGGCAGAATATATTAGAAAAAGTAGCTTTATAAGTCAATATATTGTTTGTTTTATTTACATATGATTTCTTTTGTAAATCTAATTCAGCTTTCAGTGCTTACATGTGCATTTATGATACTGTGACACAATAACGTTACAGTTTTTTAGGTTCCAAGTGCTCCCAAACAAAAAATATAAGTGTAGAGCCTTGTCATCAATATCTATTTTTGTTATAAAGCAAATTATTTTCACTACAAACTAAACCAGCCCTATAAGGTTGGGAAACAAGAACCGGTTCTATTTTAGATAATGTGTAAAAGACTAAGCACCCCAAAATAAAACAAAGACAACAAAGAGACATCTCACACATGCACACACACAACACAAAACCCTCAGGTGCAACTGTCATCTGCAATTAAACCAATGAGTGTCTGGATGTGTGTATCTGGACTTTTTTTTATGCATGGACACAGTTGACATGATGATGAATGTAAATGGCAATGCATGAAGTGTTCCTTCGAGGTGTGTGTGTGTATCTCTAAAAGAAACCACTATGTTTTAACTTGATTTATAATTGCAAGCACATGAAAATACACTGCCTGACCAAAAAATAAATTTAAAACGTCACGTTTGGATTTAAATGGCAATTGCTTTAGAGTCTATTATTGGATAATTATTGCAGTGATTATTATATTTCTAGCATGTTATATGTTTGGCAACAGTTCTTCAACCCTAATTGATGGATTGTGTAAGAAGACACATCATGGCCATATTCCAGGATGACAATGTCAAGATTTATCAGGCTCAAATTATGAAAAAATAGTTGGGAGGAGCATGAAAAATCATTTTCACACATGTATTGACTCCTCTGAGTCCAGACATTAAATTAATTGAGAGTCTTTGGGATGTGCTGGACTCTTGCATTAGCAATACAAGATCTTGACCAAAGATGTATGCACCTCTTGATGGAAATAAATGTTATTTCCATCAAAAGGTGCATCAATTTATGGTCAAGATCTTTGCATTTGTCTATTTAAATCCAAACAGCAACCCTTTTTTTTGGCTGGGCAGTGTATATCCACACAAAACAACAGTGACATTACTATAAACTGCACAACAAAAACAATCCATATACAGCGCACTCAACAGGAATCAGACTGATAGAGGATAGGTTTGACACACACCAGTGTCTCAGCAGACGTGTCCTGTCACAGGTTTGATCTGATGGGACGTCACGCGTGTGCTGACTGGGTCAAACAGAAGCTCATAGTAGCAGATGGCAGATGACACAGGGATTCTTATACAGTGTTTTGCTGAATCACACCCTGCCTGGAGACTATGGGTGTCATTCACAGAAGATTTTTGATTTGACCAGATTCATGCAAAAAATTAAAATGTAGCCTGCATTATAAGATTATTCTTTATAATATAATGAGTCTCACATAAGAGACATTCAAGAATGTTTGCATATTTGAGAGTGTGAGAAAGATGTGTCTTGGATTTAAATGGGTACAGTTAGTAACTAGTTAGTTACTTTTATATATTAATTAATATGTATATACTCACATATGCACCTATATGTATATTTACCCCCCCCCCCTCCCCTCCCCCAAAAAAACACCAGTAACATTTTGAAAAATCTGTTAAAAAAGGTAAATATTATAATAATTTAAAATAACTATTTTTGACTAACGTCATTTACTCATGTGATCTCAAAGCTGTATTTTCAGCATCATTACCCCAGTCTTCAGTGTCACATGATACTTCAGAAATCATTATAATATGCTGATTTGCTGCTCAAGAAACATTTATTATTATTATCAATGTTGAAAACTGTGATCATTTTTTTTTTAAGTAAACAGAAAAGTTAAAAAAATAACATGCAACAGAAATCTTATTGTAACATTATAAATATCTTTACTATCACTTTAGAATAGTTTATGTAATTCATGTAATGGATAATACACATTCAAGACATTCTTTGACAACAAGATCTATAATGTTTCATGGAAATTTTGCTTTGGTAAATTTATTTTGTTTTAAGGAGGTTTAGATGAGGGTACTGGAAAACTAGACAAATATGTGATTTACCATACATTCATCAGAGATCTGATATAATATGCATGATTTATCTGCAGTGATTTCCGTTTGATTCAAAGGTGAGCTTGTGATTGTTTGTTATGAGTTGCAGCTGTCTGTTCCCACCCCCCCAGCATCAACCATATCTGACTGATTTTAATGCTTCCTTTCTGCCACATGGTCTGTTGTCACGACGACACAGCGTGATTGAAAAGCAGAAAACCCATTTGCTCCAACCGCTTTAATCAAACACACTCATTCATTATTCAGAGTGTGTGAGAGGGTGCAGGGGGCAAGCCAGTGTGTGTGTGTGTGTGTGTGTGTGTGTGTGTGTGTGTGTGTGTGTGTGTGTGTGTGTGATGGGGGGGGGGGGGGGGGGTTATGCAATAAGTAGTAATAAGTACACAATAAAACAATACAAGCAAAACAAGCCTTTTTGTTGTGAAACATGATACAAATATGTCACTCCGATGCGTTGAGATTGCTAACTTAAGTTGATGAACAATAAAAACTTTTAGGAAAGTAGGTCTCAGCTGGAGGCCGGAGAAAAGCCAAATGCACACAAACACACACACACACACACACAAACAAGTTAAGAAAATCCCAAAACCTTTAGAAACTCACAGAGAGAGGTGAGAGAATGAGAATGAAAGAATGAATTGGTTTCCTTGCTGGAAACTGAGAAAGTAATCTGGACGAAAGTCAGTCAGGATGAATCCAACTGCCAGCTCTCCACGGGTGTAGAGGAGCAAACGGAACAACACAACACACACTTTTGTGTTTCTCTCTGCTATATCACAGCACTATTTCAGAGGGACAGAGGCAATCAAATCCATCCAGTCAGAACCCATTAAAGCAGAACATATATTGTACTGAACAAGACCAGCCACATGCTGACAGAGAAAGCATTGACTGATATAATAACCTGAATCAATGGCTCTAATCCAAAAGCAGCCTACGCAGACATGACTTTAAGGTATCAGAGGTGCGCTCCTGGCGCGACGGCTGTTCGTAAGGGTAGGCAGCGCGATCATGCTGCCTTCTTAGAAAACTCCTTGCCCAAATTCTAAGCTGGCATTGCATGTAGACTTTGTGGAGATTGCAATCCCATAACTGCGAGCACTTATGAAAAGATGGAGGATAATAATAAATTATGAAGAATAATAAATTATTATTACATATTCAATCAATCTAAAAACTGTTTACCCCTTATTTTTTGTGTGCTGTATATTTTTTATTAAGTGTTAACTTGGCAATATGTTACAAAGAGTTGTTGCCCATGTAGAGCGCTCCAAAAGAGTTTGTCTCCAAAACACACCTCACCTCAATGTCTATTTATGCATTTGCAAAATCATCAGTGTTAGATTTGGGTGATTAAGGAAGTAGAAACATGGTTAGAATAATCTGTCAGGTCTTCACTTAAGCTGCACATAATATAAATGGGAAAGACTGCCCTAAAGGCCTAAACGTCCTTTAATATTTAAAAGCAGCAGTATTGCATATCATACTCAAATACAGAGGTAGAACCTGTGTTAGTTTAGTATCATTGATAAACTATTATTGTTTTTGTCATGATTATAAATTAGATTTATTTTTTATATAGATTTTCTGTTTTAATTTTATTTAAGGTTTTAATAATTTTGTAGTGAGTTTTTGTCATTTTTATATATATTTTTAAAGTCACCATGAAATCAAAATGGACTATTATTTTTTATTTTTTTGAAATAGCCTATTCTGCATTTATTATAAATTATTTATCTATGCACCTGATTCTTTTTTTAAAATTAATGTGCCCTCGTTATCTTGAATCAAAATAACTCTTGCAGTGACATCTCTTTTCTTCTCTGATGATGTGTTTACTGGCGTGAGGGCGGGGCAACCTGTCACTCAAATGAGATCACAGTATTAGCAAACCATAACCATCCAATCAATTACCGATGGACAAAATCAAGTCCCACCCTACATTTTTTCTTGTTCAACAAGCAGTTTTACTGAGATATCCGTCACAATAGGGAAGACAAGACTATCGCAACTTCCATCTCATGCCGACCTTAAACATGTCTATATAGTTTTTTATTAAGTTTTTGTTTATTTAACACTAAACAAAAAGGAGAAATGTTGCCTTGGCAACTAGCTCAATTTTTTTTTTTTCAGGTAATGTTAATTTTATTTCAAGTAATGTTTTTATTGTTTTAGTTTTAGATAACGATAATAACCCTGGGTAGAACAACATTAGAATTCCAACAGCACAACACAAACACACTACGTTGACAAAGGGCTTGACAGAAACACATAGGAAGTCCCATCTTAAAGCCAGATATTCTCTTCACCAAGATGTTTTAGGAGAAAAACACAGACACTGAGGGAAAATGCTGAAATATTCATGATGCATTATTATAATGAGATCAAATCTGCTGACTCTGACTGTCTGGCACCAGTTTAAAGTACAACGGCCGTTGTGGTTGTAACAGTAAGAGTTAATGGGTTCCATTTATATGATGAATATGAAAGATATTAGGTTATGACTGTTAAGAAACTTAAAAATAAACCAATTGAAGGTCAGTTTTGTAAATGAGCACTCCACAGTAAAATCAGCCTTATTAATAAATCACCTTTTAAAGATCAAATACTGATTAGAGCAACAGAGTGAAGAACACACCAGGTCATATTTCAACCCAAAATCGGCAAAAAGAAATAAGAAATATTTTTAGGACCATAAATATTTTTGCACTGTGACATCTTTATAACGTAGGTTTCATAATTCAAAATGCATTATTTATGATTTATAATGAATTCCCACATAATGATCATTACCATAACAAAACAAATAAAATAATAATAAATAATGTGGTTAATGACTATTCAAATTATAGCATTTATTCATCATAAATGCTGTACTTCCTTTAATTTATGTTGATTTTAAATACAAAACTCATTGATATTACAGCAATGGGTATTCTACTGTGAATCACAAATGAGAATATTGGAAATTGCTAAATAAAAACTCATTATGGTAATGAGGATTTGGGCTCAATGGCACATTATAAATAACACAATAAAAAAATGCAACAACAACAACAAAAATTGTGGTCCTAAAAAAGGCTTAGTTTTATTTATATAAAATATTTTTATTGTTTATTTTCAGGGTGAATGTGACCTGGGCATATTTTTACGAGATAGCATATAGTTTCAGTGCATTAGGGCATTATGGCTTCAAATCCAAAACAATCACAAAATGCCAAAACAGCCTCTACAGGACCGGAAATTAGAGCAAGAACTGTGCAAATAGTGATGTTTATCAGTATCCTGCAAAGAGAGAGAGAGAGAGAGAGTGAGAGAGAGAGAGAGAGAGGAGAGAGAGAGAGAGAGAGAGAGAGAGAGAGAGAGAGAGAGAGAGAGGAGAGAGAGAGAGAGAGAGAGAGAGAGAGAGAGAGGAGAGAGAGAGAGAGAGAGAGAGAGAGGAGAGAGAGAGTTGAGAGAGAGAGAGAGAGAGAGAGAGAGAGGAGAGACGGATGCCATGATCGATAGAGTGGTCAGGTCTTTCCCATTTCTTCAGCATAAATCAACAGCCATTATGATCATGCAGTCCATCAGAAGCAACATAAAACCCTTTGCAAATAGATCTGATGGACATTAGTCATACCTCACACACTTCAGTAACACACACACTGCATTTTTCCAGTGCATTTCCGAACTCAACACCCTGGAAGCAGATACTCACTGGTTCAGTTCCACGTCTAAAACGAAGGTCTGTCCGAAGGCCTCAACCTGGAAGCTAGCCTGAGCCACGTGGTTCTGTAAAAGAGACAAAACAAGATGAGATCTGGTCATTTTTTTTTAAATATATCAGGGTGCAACATACAGTATGCTGTATTAATAAAAAAACGCAAAATTAGAACATATTTGGTGTTTTGGGAGAGAAAAGAAAAATTAGATGCGCTAATTAGACGCAGTGTCTTCAATGTCACATGATTCTTCAGCAATCATTCTAATATGATGATTTGCTGATCAAGAAACATTTCTTTCAGTATTCTTTGACAAATATTGAACAAATTATGTTCTTTTGAACATTCTATTCAAAGAATTTGAATTAGAAATATTTTGTAACTTTATAAATGTCTTTATCTAATGTCACTTTTTGATCAATTTAATGCATCCTTGCTGAATAAATGCGTGCTTTAAAAAAATGTTTTTATCTCAAGGTGCCACACAAGAGCTGATACGATAAAAAGGGTAAAATTAGAACATATTCAGTGTTTAGGGAGAGAAAAGTACAATTAGATGCGCTAATTGTTTTTTTTTTTTATTCATCATGCACACTTTGATGTGCCGGACTGGTGGCTGTGTGTGTGTGTGTGTGTGTGTGTGTGTATGTTCGCTGATGGTTAATTCACTGCCTGCTTGGGGCCCATATGGCCAGGGCCGTATAACACCCCCTCAGGGGAAAGAGAAGCATTTTGGTTGCAGCGCATTGTTCTCGTATCTCGTGAGTGGGTGTGTGTGTGTGAGAGAGAGAGAGAGAGAGAGAGAGGGCAGAAGGGGCAGAAATAGAAGCATATGAGAGAGGTGAGGGGAGTCTAACACCCCCAAGGGAACACACCTCTCCTTGAACCAGCAAAGCATAGTTATCAATATAAATGGAAGGAGAACGAAGGGTTGGAAGAAATACGAAGGGGGGAGATCCTCAACACTTCACCCATCAGTGACCCTCTGAATGAAGCGACCCTCCCCGAGACACACCCACATACTGCCCCTTGATTGAGTGTGGATTTGTGTGTATCATGTCTAAACAAAATGCACAATAACACTCTCAACCCTAGTTTCTTTAAAACCAAATCTAATAAAGAGATTCAGAGTGTTTTCTAGAAACTGTGTAAGATGAGAGGGCTGCAGCTTTCTGTCCATTATGTCAGTGGCATCATCGATCGCCGTTTCATCATATTATCGCTCTAAAACAGCTTGACTCGATTTTTTTTTCTGATCTGCATTGTGTGTTAAATAAAGAAGATCTAAAATTAGCAAGCTAAAAGATTCTCTGTTTTGTTTCCAGACATCAGCAAATATCTATAAATAAAACTGTCAATCTTCAAAAAGATCCAATTGTTAGTCAAGCGTGGAGCTAAAAACAGACCTGAGCATAGTTAAATGTATTTATGAAAAAATTATATTTAATTGGCACATGCTTCGAATCTAACGTGGCATCATATATAACACCACAATGATTAAATAAATGTATTGGCATGATGAAAAAGCTTTTACTTGAATTATACAGAGCTCAGAGAGCTGCACATGTCAGACAAAGGGTTAAGCCCCACACGTGCACGGCACGCACAACCCGAAGCACATGTACAGATATTCTAACCGGTCAAAGAGACTCGTTACAGTAACGAGGCCACGAGCGATTGCAAGTCTGTGCCTCTGAGAATTATTCAGTCACGCAAAGTATGAACAACAAAGTAAGTACCTGAGCAGTCGGGATGGACAAAAAATGCTACGATATTTTACAGAGGTTTCACTCCCAGACACATACAGTACATATACTAGGCCTTATATTATGTAAACACAAACTTTTATATTAGATGCGATTGATCGCAATTAATTAATTTGACAGAACTAATACATTTCTAAATGCAGCATTACTTTCAAATGTTAAATAGCTAATTAATATGACTTGATGTGATATCAGTTCAATCTCAGAGTCTTATTCGCTATCTTTCAGGCCAGGCAAAGCAAGAACAAAAGAAATAGCAAGTCCATAAACCTCTTATAGCATTACACGCTCAACTGAGAAACCAAATACAAAGTTTATTGTTTTCCTTCTTTTATCATCATGGCCCAGGTTTTGAGTCCCTGATGCAGTGTTTTGCTGAATAACAAATGGAGTTATATCACTAATCAGTTTCTGACATTTCTGTGCTATATAATAATGTAAAAAATAATAATGCACTATTTGTTTAGATTGATAAAGCCCCAACACCGGAGCTGCTCATTTGTTCTTTCTGTGTCCTTTGTGTTTCCAAAGCTGTGATGCCACAAGATGCATCAGGAGGCCTAAGCATCAGCATCTTCCAGAGAAATGTGTTGTTTAGGTTCATTAGATCACTCTTAAATGACTGGAATTAACTGCGCAGGGCTCTCAGACCACCCAGAGCCAGATTACAAGACTCAGAAAGAGAGTAAAAGAGAAAAACATACACATCATTTGAAGAGCAGCGCGTCTCCAATGGCAACGGGAGGAGAGAGCATCCCTATATGACACACAGATGACATGCAAACATGAGATGAAACAATACACACCTGTTTACTGTCAGAGCTCGTTCGGACCCGTGTGTTCAGAACATCATGAGGCGTCTGAGTGTCTCCGTCTATTCGGTACATCAACCGAACCGGTACCGTGCTCTCCTTCCCGAGGAACCTGGCGTCATCACGCCGAGCCCTTGTCTTTACCAAGGCGTCTCCTAGAATAATAAAAACACAGTAGCCTATTTTTAACAATTACACATTTTCATTCTGAGTTACACGTATGAAACTTGACATAATAATCAAGATAAATAATGATAAATCACGCTTCAGGGTCGTATAGGATATTTACCGTTAAGTAACGTTAGGCTACATCTGTTTACATCACCTGAACGGATAATTAGGCTACTATGATTAAAATACGGCACTAATATAATAAAAAAATACCTCATAATGATTTTGTTTCGTGATGAAAATACACTTATATAAAATAAACACGTTATAAACATACACCCTCACCGTAATGAGGCAGTGAGATGCTGGTATGAACCACAGAGCTCATCACCGCTACAAAGAGACACAGAAAGGAATTCCCGACACGGAGAGGCATCATTCCCGCATCCATTCGGTTCAGAAAATCGCGGCTAATCATATCCCAAATTATTCGATATAAGAGTTAAATCCAAAGTTATACTCGGTTTTCAGTTTCCCTCAAGAAGGCACACACATCCTCTCGCGCGCTGGTTGCCATTAGTGACGCGCGAGCAGCTACTGCATCGAGACGCTGGTTGCGCGAGCAGCGGGCGGATGACTGGTCGAAGGCGGGTGCGTTCTGGAAAACTAAAATCAGGCCCTTTTTTTTCTCTCCACCGAGCAGAAACCGCTACCTCCTCAGCAAGACATCAATAATGTCCAGCCGCCTCACTGCAGAAACGACTCATAAATATGCATGAGCGATCTGCACGCGGGATGACGGGTAGTGTAGTGCGCGCTCCACCTGCTGTCACCTTCTGCGCCAAACAGAAAATTATCCCGTATGGAGCACAAAAACAGAGGTTGATGTGGATATATTACCAATTATTAATGGATATATAGGCTACCATATTATTAATATATTACCACGAAGTAGAACATAATAACGCATACCAATCATAACCACCACAGACATTTGGTTAAATCCTTGATAATGTATATTATAATTTACACCAGGAAATAATGTTTTATGCACTTATAATTTTATTTCACATTAACCAGTAAAGATAGATATCTTTATAGTAGCCTAATCCAAAACAAATCCAATAGTAATTCAAAACAAATCCAAAGGTTTTATAATTTGTTTAAAACCATGTCCCGGGATTTAACATGTTGTTTGAAATAAATATTTATATATTCTTTATACCATATACATAATTTGTTAATTGGACAACATACAGTACCATTCAAAATTTGGGGTTGGTAAAATTATTAAATGTTTTTTAAGTCTGTTATGTCCGTCGTGCTGCATTTATTTGATCAAAAACACAGTAAAACAGTAATATTGTAAAATAATTGTACATTTTAAAATAACGGTTCTCTAGTGACTTTTGATCAATTTACCACATCCTTGATAATAAATGCATTAATTTATACACATATCTTACTGACCCCAGACATTTGAACAGTACTGTATACTGAATGTTAATTGTACCGAAGGCTTGAAACAACCAATCTGGAGATCTGTTCAAAAATTAGATACCCATGCCAAATAAGAATCTTTCTAAAATAAAATTGTGGAAAGGACATGTGCTTATAACCATGTTACAAAGACACAAAAACAAAGAAAAAAAAATGTAAAAAATATTTTCAATTTAATACAGGAACCAGGAAATCATTTCAAGACAGTATCATAGGTGTTATATACTTCAATAACATACACAACATAAATGTACGGTACATACTCACTGTGTAGCTCCACTCATTTTTCCCTATATATAGTCAGTATGTATTTTTAAAGTCTATAATCAAAATTTTCTTTTAAAGCCTGTATGGTGAGAATGCAGTTTTCCATTCTACTGAAAAGCACAGATCTATTAATATATATTATTTGGCATAGTAATAACTTTTATAACACATGCATATGTGTTGTCCACTCAATTGTTATTGTTCAATTTTTTCTACCCAGCATTAATCTCAAAAACCCTTAAAGTCTTCATCCATGTTGTCACTGGACTGAAAGAGATCCCACAGGTCCGGGATAGACACCGTCTCACTCTCACACTCCTGTACAGGTTTAACAAGTGAAAAAGAGCCCAATGATTCTCTCTCTCTACTAGATTCGATGTGCAAGGCTGGTACTTGCTTTCTTCTTCTGGGTCTGACGTTCCGAACCTTCCTTTGCAGGGAATTAAAGGGGGTGTCACAGTCCGGTTCGGGTTCTGTGCTGGCTAAAGGCCAAAGAGCTGAATTTTCCACTTGATTTTCAGGCATACTTTGGGTATACATTTCACTGCAGTTAGTCCTAAAGTATTCATTTCCTCTTGAGCTGGGTGTGTGTCAGGGTTTTTCCTGGTTTGTTGGTCTGTCCTGCATTCAAGTGCATTAGAGTCACAGTTCTGCTCTCTGCTGAGAAAAGATGCACCTTCAGATTTCCGCACAGCAGATCGCAAGTGGAATTGCCACTCAAAGGATCCACGCTTGGACTGGGACTTTTCCGGAATGTCGGATTGGTCAAACAAGCTGTCCCTGTTGCTACAAGGGAATTCACACTGGCCCCTGCTGCGTTTGCGAACCAGCAGAGGTTTTCCCATGGTCTGTTCTGAGAGACTGTGCTTTGCTGTAGAGTCCCAAAGCAAAGACCCCTCGCTTTCCTGTTTCCAATCACCATTCACAGATCCCACATCTTCCTTTCCTGGCAACATGGCTTCAGCACACAGAAGAGGGGTTGATGTACTGCATTTCAACCTATGGTAGAGAGACATTGACATGGCGCTGTCATAAGGCCAGTAAATAACAATAAGCAAATAAAATAGGGCTGGGTATTGACAGATTTCACAAATCGATTCAATTCCATTGCTCAAGCTCTTGATTCAATAGATTCATATAATTTGGATATGAAACAGCAGCCACCTTTTACTGCATTTTCTTTTTTACCTTTTGCACTTAAATCAGTTTATGCGTCTACTCCAATTTGTTGTTGAAATAAACATTTAAATGGTGGCTGTCATAAAAAACTTTTTTTTTTGATAGATTTATTCATCCATAAAATAATTAAGACATCACCAACTCTAGCTAACTAAGGAGTTATGGAAACGGAATGGCTTTCCTAAAAGTTACTGTAATGTCACCATATTGTTTTATTGTCATCTTTACATGGTTAAAACACTGATTTCAGTTCATGCTATACCTATTAGTAAAAAGGAAAAGATGATTGGTTCACATCATCTCAGTTATTTGAAAGCGGAGACTTTTTTGCATATCAAAAATAACACAGCACAATGCTTATTGTGATTATTGATGGGAGGAGAGCTACAAATAATGGTAAAATTTTGTTGATGCATCAATAAAAAACAACATAGGCTAAAAGATTGATTTTAGAATTTAAGAATCAATATCGTTTAATCAAAATGAAGATAAATTAAAATCTAAAAATTAATAGCTGCGTTTCCATTACCTTTTAAATTGCGTAATTAGAAATTGAAAATACGCAGAATGGAAACAAGTCCATTTCGCAAAAACTACCATATATCGCAAAAAAAATTTACCTTTAGCATGAGGTGGTTTTTCAGGCAATTCGGAAAAAGAATACCTCTTACCTAAATTTACATTGTCAGGTTTACAGGCATTTACAGGTCACCTGGCGTATGTAAAAGTTGACCATTCTTTAAAGATGACGCGGTATGTTTGGACAGAAGACGAGACCAACTCATAAAAGACAAAAATGTCACAGGAATACTGTAATAATCGTCTTGTCGATTAAAAATAATGGCTAGTGTGGTGGCTGGGATATGCTTAAACCAACTAACATCTGTTGTCATGTTTTTTGGAATGATTTATCACGAGAAGAAAAAAATTATGTTTTAGTCGTATGACATCGGTTAATGAAACGCTGTCATTCCGCAATAGCTTTTTAGAAAATATTGCTGAAGTTTTGTGCAAATCTGTAATGGAAACCAGGCTAATGTTGTCAACCTAGCCCTAAAGAAATATATAATTGTAACGACATTTTTGTACCTTCTACAGTGTGTGCTGATGTTCATGAGGTCGCAGGTCAGTCCCGCGGTGACTCGATCCAAGACTCTATATTCCTCACTCTTTGAGAAAGCCTGATGCTGCTCACTCTCCAAGTGCTGGTGGTCAGAAGTTCAGACAGGTCAGACAGTGTTTTTGCTGTTGCATGAGCTTAAAAATTGTGAGTGACTATTTTTTTCAGCACGTACCGCTTTTAGGTTGTCAAATTTGACCTCACAGCACTCACAGTAACCTCCTTTCCTCTTTTCTCTGCGCCTCTCTTTCTTCCCTCGAGTCCCTCGTTCCCCTCCAGACCTAAAGCAAAACACAGATTCTCATTTACACACACACAAAAACTTGACAATAACATCATAGCATGTGAGTGATGCTCATTCTACCTTTGCTCATTCGGTTTTTTCTTCGTATCATCTTTTCCATGTTCCTCCATCAGGAACGGACTGCAGGGAGGAAGAGAGCGGAGGTTGCACACAGGCATGTTGGACAGTGGAAGGTAGATGGGACGATAATGCCTGCAAAAACCATTATAGATTTTTATGAAACTGGAGCAATAACATGAAAGGTAAAACACAAGAAAATAAACTAAGAAAACACACCTGCTTGAGTCTTCCACTTTTATAAACGGTCGACGAATTCTTCCAGCTGGAAAAAAACCCAAAATGATTAATTAAAATGAATGAAAGCATTGCTATAATGTGTTCAATTAACATTTTTCTAATGGAAGATGCAGCAAATTAAAAAAAGATTGGTTCTTTTGTACTTACCATTGTGTCTTTGATATGCATTTTTCTCTGTGTGCTGAATGCGAGCCTAAAAATGAAGAGTGATAAACTGAATATACCCAGAAATAACATATGTATGCAGCCCTGGACAGAATGGAATTGTCCAGTAAATCAATAAGTTCAAATGTTTTAGCTTAGTCTTTAAAACAGGGCAGTAAATTACAAAAAACTTTGAACAATTCGGTTTTTCAATGGATGAATTTTAAACTTGCTCATTTTGTTCTTTATGTCAAAAGAAGAATAGAAAAATAATAGAAAAATAAAAATACTCACAGCTCCTTTAACCACTGGATTAGCTGCATTCACTGCAATTACTTTAGCTTTCTTCTTGTCAATGTACGAAATAACATCTGTTTGGACGTCAAGCATGAAACATCATGAAATACTGAAACCACATCTCACTTATCTAACAACACAAGCATTAATAATGATAATGTTGATACCGTCAACATGCAGGACTTTGACCCCCCATTCCACAGCATTAGCCAGGATCCCATTCATCTGAACACGTTCCTATAACAGAACAGAAAACCCCTAAATCACTCATTCAGAGCGCTGATAAACTACTCAGGACTGCTGCACGGAGTTCATTCACAAACAAACCAAGCTTGATAAAGATTGACTTACTTGTTCCTTAACGACTCTTTCAACAAGAGATTTGCCTCGACTTACAGCTGCCTGTGAAATTCCAGCACAACAAAACATGTCAAGTGTTTTCCCCCAGAAAACACACACTAACATTCAAACGTTTGAGGTCAGTAAGATTTGGGTTATTTTTTAAAAACAAGTTAATACTTTTATTCAGCAAGGATGCATTCGCATTCAGCAAATAATCATGGTTTCCATTAACTCTGATCATATTTAAAGCATTGCAGAACATCACAAATCAATTTATAGTATATTATTAACACAATATGTTCAAATAAACATCTAAACTCTCGTTTGAAACTTTGAATCGCTTCTTACAGTCGTATCTGTGACTCCTTGAGAGCTGCCCCTGTGCCCGTGGCTTTCCCTCCTGCTGCCGGGATGAGGAGAGCTGACGCCAGAATCCGGACTGGGCGCTGGGGAGTCCGGCAGGAGACGCTGGGCATAACGAGCCTCCGGCTTACTGGACACAAGATACTTGATCTCCTTACTGAAGAATTTTTCCACTGTCTGATGAGCAGAACATATAGCAAGTTACTTACTCTGTGATGAAATGTGCATGGTCAACATCATAATGAGTTAAGTTCCAGACTACCGGTCCGGTATTATCACGTTATTACACAGAAACAGAGATAAAACATATAATACACTGTTTAAATAGAGCAGATGAAATTGCAGTTTTTAAAATCAAGAGAAGAGAACAAATACATTGTGTACACTTCCAAAAGCGTATTAAAATAGTTTTGCAGATAAACGCTGTCTAATAAGACTAATAAGACATTTTCTTTCTGTATGAGAAAATACTGTGCACAATAGCCTCAAATATTAAATGTTAAAGACAAGAAACAGCACTTACACCACCGAGTGTCTTGATGTCATTTTCCAAGAGTTGTGTTTTCATATTCCATGGCAGATCCAAATAAAATATTCTCCCTTTAAAGGGTTTGTTCTGAAGAGCATCACTTGCTTGTTTAATTTTGCTTTTAGATGATGCGCCATTATACCCCTCTAGTTTTGAATCTGTGAATATCAATATAGGACAATTAGACCGTTATAAACAAAATATAAGTTACATAACGTTATATTCAGACATATTTAGTAGATATAATGAACAACAAAGCATGCCAATTTTCTTAAAGCGTTATTATCAGAGGCTACTTTTATGTGAAAAAAAACATAGCGATACAGGTCAATAGAAAGTTAATTTAAATAACCTCGGTCTTTACATCTGGAGAAAGATTCTTGCTTCATCGTGGAGTTTTTAGTTCCAACGGTTACAGCCCTAAACCAGGCTAAACCAGCTAGTTATTCCGCACACATATAGCAGCATTACTCAAAAGTGTTGCTCGATTAAAACACTAAGCTAAAAACACAAGACTGGGGTTAAATGGCTCCACTGTTTGTAAATGTCTTCATAACAAACAATCGACGCAGCCCCTTTCCATTTTCCCGCTCGAGAGGTCTCTCCACTCCCACAAAACCTGCTGCAATCTTGGAATTCATGAAATTAATTTCGACGTTTATTTTTTGACGTTTCAAAAATGACGCCACAAAAAGTTTATATTCTAAAGTCAATTGCACTAATATAAACAGCCTGAATTTTATGTGGAATATAAATTAGAAAACTACTGTTAAATATATAAAATATGACTTAGATAAATTGTTACGTAAATGAGTGTTCTATTGTGTCTAATGGCGAAATTTAAATAGCCGGAAGTAACGAATCTGCTGCTCCGAAACTAGCCACTCGATAAACACATGTCATGTAATGAACTCTTATGGTCTATGGTAATGAATGACATGAAACGCAATGGCGCACACTAGTGTAGTAGCGTGAAACTCTCTTATGAATCACGTGAATTCATTAATATTTTTGGATTACACTGATGACATTGTTTTTTTCGGGGTTAAATAGTTGTTGTTGTTTTTAGCTATTTACATAATTTGGAAACTCAGCAGTGGGCAGTTGTAATGATAACGGATAAAGGTCAATGCAATAAGAGCTGTTTATGTGTTCAGATCTATTAGGAGTAACGTTAAGGTAAGTGTGATCTTGTTTAACAAGGTTCATTATTGGCACATGGCTGTCAGTCTCTACAGATTGAAGTCAACGGAGTTTGTGAATCCAGATTAATATGAACTTTCTCTACATCGCAGGCTTTGAGATGAGCTCTCAGAAAAGTTCTCCAGGACCCAAGGGGGGCATTACACCCTTCCAGCAGATGATGGCGTCTTGCTCTGGGGCAGTTATTACGTCACTGTTGGGTAAGATAAACATATTAACTTGTGCAACGTGGGACAGAATAATATAGTTGGATGCTTTTTTTTTGTAACTACTTATTTTGTCACTGACAATACATTTAGTTTCAAAGACAATATATTTATAATTTAGATTGTGTGTGTTTCTGTTAAAAGTACAATTGATAATACAGTAAATCTATTTGCATCAAAAAAAGCATCTGCTAAATAACAGCTTGATATTTATTTAAACTGGCAGAGTCTCCCAAAAAATGCTAGGAAGACTGTTCCAAAGTTAAGGTGCTAAATAGGAACAGGATCTACCGCCTGATGTTGATTTTTATATTCTAGGTATCAACTGGTCAGAATTTTGAGATCGCAATAGGCCTGAAGGGCTGTAATGTGTTAAGAGCTCGCTCAAGTACTGGGGAGCTGAAACCATTTAATGCTTTGTATGTAATTAGCAAGATTTTAAAATGTATACAATGTTTAAAAGGGAGCCAGTGCAGTGTTAACAGAACCGGGCTAATGTGGTCCTACTTCCTGGTTCTAGTAAGAACTCTAGCTGTTGTGTTTTGGACCAGCTTAATTTATTGAATTGGTATGTTTCGTCAGGGCATGAAAAAAAAATATTAAGATTTGAGTGTCATGAGTGTATCAGTGAAAACGAACGCCATGCTTCCTAATGATATCTTCCAAGGATAGCATGTAAAGGGTGAAAAGCAACGGTCCTAGTACTGAGCCTTGCGGTACTCCATACTGATCTTGTGATCAGTATGACATCTCTTCATTCACTGCTACAAACTAATAACAGTATGATTTAAACCATGCTAATGCAATCCCACTAATGCCGACATAATTTGAATCTATTCAAAAGAGTGTTGTGGTTGATAGTATAAAATTCAGCACTAAAATCCAGTAACCCTAATAGAGAAATACAACCACAATCTAAAGATAAAAGCAAATAATTTTTTAACTCTAATGAGAGCAGTCTCAGTACTATGATACGGTCTAAATCCTGACTGGAAATCCTCGCAGATACCATTTCATACTAAGAAGGAACTGTTGTGAGGATTAGTAGTGTTTTTGACAGAAAAGGGAGATTTGAGATCGGTCTGTAAATCTGTAATTAACTAGGTCCCTAGGATCTAGTTGTGTTTTTTTAATAAAAGGGTTAATAACAGCCAGCTTAAATGTTTTTGGTACGTACCCTAATAACAATGATGAATTAATCATATTAAGAAATGGACCTATCAATTTCAGAGCATAAGAGACTTATACAAAAATATAAAACAATCGTATAACCTTATAACCCCAAACCTTTGAACGAGTGTATTCATTTAGCAGACACTTTTTTTATTTATTAATTTTTTTACAATAAAAAAAATTAGCAATATAATAATAATGTTTGCTGTTTTCTTCATGTTCACAGTAACACCTCTGGATGTGGTGAAGATCAGACTGCAGGCACAAAATAATCCTTTTCCCAAAGGTATGATTTAGCTGCTTTCTGTTCAAATTAAGTCAGATGTTGATGTGGTTGAAACCTCTTATTAATTTTGATGACTGGCAGGAAAATGTTTTGTGTACTGTAATGGCCTGATGGATCATATATGCGTCTGTGAGAATGGCAATTCAAAGGCATGGTACAAAGCACCTGGTCATTTCAACGGCACTTTGGTAAGCTAAACCATATACAATTATGAGTCCAGTTTCTCTTCACCATATGATACTCTTTAAATACATATTCAAATGCTCTGTTGTTTGTTCTTCTGTTCCAGGATGCCTTTATTAAGATTACTCGTATGGAAGGAATCAGATCACTTTGGAGTGGCCTTCCTCCAACACTGTGAGTTTTCTATTACATTTCTGAAGATGTTTGCTGCTGTCTGAACCCAACTGACCTTTCCTTAACACGTGTAATGCAATGGTTTTCCTTTGCAGAATGATGGCGGTGCCTGCGACCGTGATCTATTTCACATGTTATGATCAGCTCTGTGCTGTTTTCAAGGTCAGGATGGGAGACCGATCGGATCTGGCTCCACTGTTTGCAGGCGCTATTGCGAGAGGTAATGTTTAGCCCCACTGATTAAGTGTTTGACCTTTTCTCCACATGCTGACCTTCTAAATCAAAGTGCGCCTGGCTTCATATGATTTTTTCTGAATGTGTCAGTGGGCTCGGCCACAGTAATCAGCCCCCTGGAGCTGATCCGAACAAAGATGCAGGCTGAGAAACAGTCGTACCGGGAGCTGAGTGCCGTGATCCGGTCATCGTTGCACAGCGAGGGCTGGCGGTCTCTGTGGAGGGGCTGGGGACCCACGCTGCTCCGAGACGTCCCCTTCTCAGGTGAAACACGCACAGCCTTCACGTTACAGAGTTCACATTTTGAAGCACTTGATTTGCAAACACAACATTTTAAAATACTAAACCTAATATAAAACTGATAGTTCTGACTTTAAATTCTGATGGATGTTTTCAAAACTGTTGTAAAATATCCAATCTGGGTCTCTTGGGTCAGTAGGATTTTTGGAAATAAATAAATAATTTTATTCATCAAGGATGCATTAAATTGATCAAAAGTGACAGTTAAGATATTTATAAATGTTATAAAAGATTTCTATTATAAATAAATGTAATAGAACTTTCTATTCATCAACTTTTGAACTTTCTATTCATACAAGAATACGGTTTTCCACATAAATATTTAGCTGCACAATTGTTTTCAACATTTATAATTATAGGAAACGTTTCTTGAGTACCAAATCAGCAGTTTAGAAGGATTTCTGAAGGATCATGTGACACTGAAGGCTGGAGTATTGATGCTTTGTCATCACAGGAATATATAACATTACAGTTCTTTTAAATTGTAATCATTTTTCACAATATGACTGTTTTTACTGTATTTTTGTTCGAATAAATGCAGTCATTGTGAGTAAAAGATACTTTAAAAAACATAATAAAATCTTACTGACTCCAAAATTTTGAACGGTAGTGTACTACGGAATAGCAAATCATACGACTCTTTGAATGTGTCATGTTAGCTGCTATTTCCTAATTTCTTATCTGACTTCCTGTGTTTGTCCTCAGCTATGTACTGGTTTAACTATGAGAAGGGTAAAGTATGGCTCTGTGAATACTACAGCTGTACAGATCCAACCTTTAGCATCACATTCACAGCTGGAGCGCTTTCTGGATCGGTGAGTCTGTGATTTACACCTGCATCATCAGAGCTCGCATGGGTCCCATTTACTGATGCTAACACGCAAAACATTTTTTATGTATCCAGGACGTATTTGGCCACGTCACATCTGTATTGTAAATTAAAATGTGTCCTGATGTGTCAAGTACCTGTATTTTCTTGTTTTAGATTGCGTCTATCGTCACACTGCCATTTGATGTGGTAAAGACAAAACGACAGGTCGAGCTGGGTGAACTGCAAACAAAGAACTGTAAGTATGAAAATTCATGTCATTTTCCATTATTGGGATTTTCAGCTTTCTGTTTACATGTATAGGCCTATGGTATTAATCTGTAGTATTCTCTGTGTAGTGTCCATGCAAGTCTCCTCCAGCACATATAATGTGATGAAAAGGATAGTTGCTGAAAATGGAGTATCAGGACTATTTGCAGGTAAATATATTTATATAATACAGTTGCAATCGAAATTATTCAACCTCCATGGTAAATCAGGTTTATTGGAAAAAGGTACAGACTTTTAGTTGTTTGAGATGAACAACAAATCAAACAAAAGTCATTTGAAATGGGTCAACACAACAAATGTTTCAAGTGGTTTCCCCAAAATTAACTGAAAATGCAACTTTTAATGACTTCTGCCGTTTCAAAATTATTCAACCCCCTCTTAATAGAATCCCTCACAACAACACAAATCGACAAAAAAGGTGTTGTCTTAAACACACCTGATGCCACTAATCAAGGGCTTCATTAGTTGCACCAGGTGTGCTTGAGCTAGAACACACAAAATATCTGAACTGGCTAGGGTTTGTTGAGTGTCACATTTGACTGCAAGTTAGTAATATGGTCAAAAGAATGGTCCAAAAAGTTAAGAGAAGATATCATCGCCCTTCACAAACAAGGAACAGGATACAAAAAGATAGCGAAGGCACTAAAATGTTCCAAGAGACACAGTTGGAAGCATAGTTCGAAGTTAAAGGAACAGTGGTTACACTACCTGGACTGGGCAGGAAAAGGCAGCTATCAACGGCTGCAACCAGATTTCTGAGAAGGCAGGTTCAGAAAAACCCTCGAGTAACTTCAAAAGACCTGCAGCAAGACTTGGTGGCCACAGGCACTGAGGTTTCAGCTGCACAGTAAGGCTTGTACTAAACGCATGCCAGAACTCCAAGACATACACCACTACTGTACTGACCCAAAAGCGCAAGAAATCCATGCCCTATGGATCAGCGATATGTATGCAGGAAGAAGAATATGCTGAAAAGAACACTGTCAACCTCAGTTAAGCATGTTGGGGGCTCGGTGATGCTCTGTGGCTGCTTTGCATCCTCTGGCAATGGAAACATGCAGCGTGTGAAAGGCAAGATGAGGGAGAAAATGTCATTCCAGAAGAAGTCCTGGAAGTCACCTGGTCACTTGGCTTGAACCCTTTATTGCTCACCAAGCCTGCATTCGATCAATATATACAGTACAATAGCAATATTGTTATATTATTGTATCCATTTTTCATATATTTAAAAATGTAATTTATTCCTGTGATGCAAAGCTGAATTTTCAGCATCATTACCTCAGTCATCAATGTCATATGACCCTTCAAATAAAATATTGAAATATGCTGATTTGGTACTCAAACACTTTTTATCAATTTTGAAAACATTGTGCTGCTTAATATTTTTGCAGAAACCGTGATACAAATTTTTTTATCAGTATTCTTTGATAAATAGAAAGTAAAAAATACAGCATTTATTTGAAATGAGAAAAAAAATCTGGCCCTTTTGATCAGCTACTTTTATCCTATATATAGTACTATAAAGTAAGACTAAAACACACACACTCACTATATATATATATATATAGTGAGTGTGTGTTTTAATCATACTATATGGTTCTGGATTGTTTTCAGTTGTTTTTTGGTACCTTGATTTTCAAATCTCCACTAGATGTCTCAGCAGTGCACTTTCTCTCTTTCTCAGGTTTTATGCCAAGGCTGATTAAAGTGGCTCCGGCATGTGCTATTATGATCAGCACATATGAGTTCGGAAAAGCTTTCTTCCGCAGATACAACCAGCAGAAACTGGGGGTGACCCAACTGCAGCCCAGCGCATGATCTCACACAGCAAACCACTGAATGAGAACAACACTTGATCACACGCCAGATAAATTAACAACAGATTACTGCACATTTTCCTATCATGCATTAGTTCTTGCTGTCTGTCTAAAGCAGGGGTGTCCAGTCCTGCTTATGGAGGGCCACTGTCCTCAATCCTTTAAGCGCAGCTGATGGCGCTTTGAAGTGACGCTCGAGTGATCAAGAATATTCCAATATACAAATAAGCTTTTCTTCTATTCCTCTGTCCTCATTTTCTTTCTTTGCATCCTTCCCTCGCATCCTAACCGGGGTGAAGCTGGAAAGCGAGGAAAGTAAACAAGGATGCACAAATTAGAAATGAGAAGCACCCCTTGTCTAAAGAAAAATCTAGTTCATAGATTTGCTGTGAAATACATTTTTACTTTCTCTGTGGTAAATATTTAAAAGAGGTATCTTTGTCTCAGATCAAAAAGTTGAAAATCAAGACATAAATTTGCATTTTGATATTTATTTATTGATTAAAGGTGATGAAATGTATACCCTACCATATAAATACATCTATCTCCTGTGAAGAATACCAAAATTATTCCCATCAGTCATTTTTATATTTGTGATTGATTTTATTCTACCTGTTTTAAGTTTACTACCTTTTAGTTGTTTAAAAAGTCTTAGTAGTGTTTCATCTATTTCTGTGTGAATGGTGCCAAAAAATACCTGAAGCTGTTTGTTGTGTAAAGGCCATATTGAGCGATGACACTTAAATAACTAATTTTTTAAATGTTAATATATTTCCTAACCCTGTGCCTAAATAGTGACTTTTAAAGGTTTTTTTAAACAATTGCACTGTATGTAAATGAATACATTTTAAGTACTTAAATAATGAATTATTTAAAATCACGTTGTCTTGACTCTTGATTTCTTTATTCAATCTGATCCAGAATGTTGTTAGTAATGTTGCTTAAACTGGGAGCACGTAAGATCTCATGCAGTCTGCAAAAATGTACACTGAGTACACTGCATCCCACAATGCAATGTGCCACACCTTCCATTTGTAATGAAAATCATCTCGTTTACATTCTGTTTTTACACAATATTGCAATTAAGTTGTATTGATAATAGGACATCAAACACAGAATTAAACATGCAATGTGATAATGTTAATAGCCAATGAGACAAAATCAGCATTCAGCCAAGCTTGTATTTACATTTCAATTTATTGAAAAAAACAATCATAGATGAGGACATAGTGAAATTTGACTGAACACATTGAGGCTAAATTATAATGAATATATGATATTCATCTGTGTGCCTTCAATCTCACCCCATTTATTTCTGTCACAGTGCAACAAAATTAAAGAGAAAGAAAGCTTAAATCACAAAAACAGATTAAAAAAAATTAAGAGGAACAAATACATTCAAAAGCGTCTGTAAAGGTGACAGTTCTGCAGTGTTTCAAACAAGTGTCAACTTCTCAAATTTAAGACTAAACAAAATTGAAAAGTAACACTGAAGTACTGAAATTAATGCAAAATAACTTTAACTGCACGTTTTAGATCAATCAGTGCTGTAAAAAATAACATTAAGTAATTTAATAATAAATAAAATAACACTTGATATGCACATTTAGGGGCCATTTACACCACACCGTTTAACTAAAAACGGAAAACTATTCATTTTAGCCATTCATTTAGTTGGAGTTTCGGGGGCCTGAAACCACAACCTTTTTAAAATGGGTTTCAAAATGAACATTTACATGACAACGAAACTGTATTTTCTGTACTAAATACAGAAAAGTTTTTCCTGTGCGTTTTTAGCGTAGAGGCGACAATATTGTCAAACAATCCCCGTTCACAGGGATCCTCGAAAACTATTAAAGCAGCACATCTTTGTCGTGTAAAATGTTCTGGGCTTCTGAAAAGACTAGCTCTGAACAGTGTAAAACATGCGCTTCACGTGTCAAACGTATTTCTGTGGTACAGGCAGGCAGACGAGACATTCTTGAACACAATGAACATGGATGTTCAGCAAGGCAACATACAAGCCAACAAGACCATTTCAAATGAGAGGCAACAAAGGGAATTCTGCATACGTGCTTCCCTGGAATTTCTGTTAGTAGTCCGCTGATGAGGAGTAATAATATATATTTCTTAATATATTCAATTATTTTCATACACAACTCATTGCATGCCTCTGTTTTTTATGATCAAATCACACTAGTGAAATTAAATGTTAATTATTTTTTGTAATTATCAGCAGCAGTATTATGAGTGGTCAATGTAATTTGAACTTCAAACAATTAATTCTAAAATTAAACCATTTATAAAAGGGTTCAGACTGGGGCTTTCAATGATTAAAATTTATAAAAATCTAATGAAATACTGTATGTTCATTAAAACATGTTAATTTAGTAACCAAACCACATATATAGAAAAGCCTCCAAATGAAAAGACATTACATTTTTGAAGCTGATGTGTAAAGCAACATCTTGTTGAACATAACTGGCCTATAGTCCACAGCTTCATTAAACAGTCGAGATTTGCAAAAACTAAGTGGTACTTTAAGCTTGAATTGCTTTGGAGGTAGGAAAATTACAGCATTCACCAACCCTACTTCTGATGATTACAAATTAAGTTACAAGATCTTCGCTGTATTTTCTGAATACAATTTGTTCCAGTCTAATGTACTGTACATCATATTATTTATCCTCCACGTTATTCTGATTTATTATAAAAATGCACGGCAATGCTTTACACCAGCGCACATTAGCCACTATCTATGAGTGATGGTGGGAAAAAGTGCAAAGCTGATGTTTGAGTGCTGTATGAATATGTAAATCACAGAACTCATGAATATGGAAGACCTCTCCATGTAAGAGGACAGAGTGAATCTCAAACACTTCTGTTAAAATCAAGAGACAGGAAAAAAAAAAAACTGTATTAACATCCACATTAAGCACACCAGAGAAATGTCTGAAATCACATCCCTCTTGCACCCTAAAAAGACAAAAGATGGGAAGTGAACAAAGCAATATTTGTTGTTCACACTTCTCTGTCATTATCAGACAATTCTATATTTGTAAAGCTCCATCATCAAATTTTCTCTATTCTAATACAGAACACACACTTCTCAAAATCCCAACAATTTCAAATGGATAAAATTGTCACATTCTAAATGTTTCTTCTTATTAAATATCACAGCTATACATTTATGTTAACATTTTTAAGGCTGTTTTAGTTGGCAATGCAATAAATTAAATTAAATAACATAATAAAATAAAATAATGAAACATCATAAATTGGCCGTAGGCACAAGACAACTGCAGTTTCCTAAATATCTGTGCTAGTATACCTTTGATGTGTTATGATGTGTCAGGCTTTTTATAAACTATCATTTTCCAGGACAGGGCCTCTGAAGGCCAGTCAGAGTTTAGCAGGGGTCAATGACCCTGTGTTAAGGACAAATTAAGAACAGGAGCACAAAAATAAAACCGCAGGAAAAGCTTTGTCTGTGGCCTTTGCAAAACCAGCAGTCATTTGAACTGGGTAGGTTGATATTCCACGAATAGCTGAAATTCACTGATGTCCTGAGTCAAGATTGTCATTCATCGTGATTCATTATGCTCAACATTCACTAATGCTTACACTAGCTATGGACTTCAACGACTAAATGTTCACATACTTCAAATGAAACTAAAACCAGTCAGGACAGCATTGGGGTGTCATCTTCTCCAATGTCTCTAGAAGCTCTGAAGATGGTACAGATGGGTAGATTTTCATTTCTTCTACTTAATTTGAAGCAGGACGGTGTGTTTGTGTGTGTGTAAGCCTGTGTGCGTGTACATGTCCATACTTGTCTCTTGTGTTCAGGACGGGGTCATTCCTGGGCTGGTCATGTCTGTTGTTGGACTGGCCAGATACTCACTGGACTTCAGACTGGCCAGAGATTTGTAACTGGCCACTGAGGTTAAGGAGCCACACAAACCCCTCAGAGATGGAGTATCCTCTTTCCCTGTGAAAACACATATACACACTGTAGTAGAGACATTACTAATATCATTTCACAAGGCTCATGTTATTAAAGAGGCAAAAGGCAGAGCAGTAGACACCACATCTGAGCAACAGAGGGGAACATTTGTGGGGAATGATTTTAGACTGCTTCTGCAGTACGCTTTCTGTGTGCTGTGCAGAGTTTGTGAATGTTCTGTAAGCATGGAATATACTACAATTGCTACTGTAAAATGTGCAGTATGCCAACAAAAACACAAGTTGTTATTGTTAACTAACTGAAAACTATTACAAATAATTATGGGTATGTGAAATACAGCTGAAATTTTTTTTGTTTTTATAAAAATTTAAAATAAATAAATAATTAAAAAAAAAAAATGACAAAAAAATTATGTAAATTTTTTAAATGAAAAACTAGGAACATTTTGAAAATTAGAAGGAGAAACTGGAAAATTAGAAATGCTGCCTTGGCAACTAGTTGAAAAGTTTAAGTGGAAGTACTAAAATTACAAAATCGAAATATAAAAATTAAATAGGTATGAAACTAATAAAAGCACATAAAAAAATAAATAAAACTTAAATTAAAGTTAAATAATACATTTAAATAAAATAAAAGCCAATTTAAATATATATAAAAAATACTATAATAGCATATAAATAAGACTAAAATAACACTGGAAACTCTACCCCACAATTCATTGATGAATGTTGATGTGAATTTGTAAGCAATTTAAGCAAAAAACAATGTAAACATATTTAGCATATTTTAGGACCATTAACTTTTTCCTATTTTTTTAATTTATATTTTGGCCCATCAATTATTGTTACTGGAATGCAAAAACAAATCTCATTATTCTAATAAAAAAAAAGTATTTATTCATTTATACATTATTCTTCTAGTGTTTATAAGTTATTATTTGTACTGCCTGCTTAACTGTCACCGTCCCACCGTTGGGACGTTTGCCATTATACATTTAAATTAATAATATCTTAGTATAAACCTAAAGTAATATTGACAAACTCTATATAATTTGCAAGCTTACAATATCTGGTTTTCATATTTGGTGTCTGATGTACAATATAAATGACACAGGTACAGTAATTTATTCATTTGAAACGTAAAAAGTATATTTTCAGACTCATAAGGCGTGTTCAGGCCTTTATTTTAAAATAGCGATGAACATGAAAAATCATGAAATATTGGTAGAAAAAGTCTTAAATAATCCCAAAATAAGTTTTACATATAAAAGAAAAAAAATTATAGATTTTCCATTTGTGATGCGGTGGCGAGCTATAACACGCATCCATGTTCTTTCCACGTGTGTTTTGTGTTTGTTCAAGGTTACATTTAAATCAAATACTGTCCATACTACTTCTGAGGATGTCTACTTCATAAATTGTATGAAAATTATGGAAATATATGGTTCAGATTACTCAAACCATTATATGGAAATGGAATGTGGCCACCAATGGAGCCTGGATGTTTGGTACTGTGCCCAAACAAAATCTTACTGGAAGCAGTTTAAGTAAAACATGTTTTGTAAAATATATATATTTGTTAATATAATTATTTTTTTACTATTTTCATAAACTTAAACTTTCAAAAAAAAAATTCACTTCTACAATAATCTGCCATGTGTCTACCAAAGTCTGTACTCCAAAGAATTCAAGATTTATAACAATTTAAAGTGGAAATGTCATTTTGGGGTCTAGCAAAACATCTTAATTGTCCACATATGTGTTTTATTTTCTTTGATCAGAATATAGTTTCCTTTTTTACCCTTTTTTCAAGAGATTCTGACAAATATTGAGGAAGAGGTGCTGTAATCTTCCCTCAGGTGGTGTAAGGGCCCTTCCACTGAGAAATGACGTCATCTAATAGAGCTCGTTATCCGAGAATGATGTCAACATAGCTGACTCATAACACACATCACAAACCTTCTCTGTGCCAGTGTGTGAGTCCTGCCTTGCCGTCCAGACTGTGAGGGTTCAGTTGTGCTGGATCGAGAGACATCTGAGAGAGACTCATATCTGCAGAAAGCTGCTCCAAACTCTGGAAGCTTTTCCTGTAGACACACGGGTTATAAAATATAAAAAAATCTGTTTTTCTTTAAAATATATATATATATATATTAAAACCATCAATATTTCTAACAACATGATGTTATAGAAATTATGTTAATATAATAGTATAAAAATATTAAACATTTAAATTAAAAATAATTAAAAAATTTAAAATGTTATATACAAATTAATTTTTTTTAGAATGTTGTATTAAAAATACTTTCTTACATATTATAATATATAAAAAATTAAATAGCTAATTTATTAAAAAGTTTTTTTATAAATTATAAAAAAATGTTTTTAGAATGTTATATTAAAAATATGTTTTAATATAAAATATCTGATAATAAAGGCTTTTTAATTCTAAAGAGTGCCATGGTCATCCTGAAGTTTTCTTTGATGGACTATAAAATAAAAAAAAATTGTATACAATTGTATAAAACAGAGGTGTATATAAATTGTATTAAATGTGATTTAAAAAAAATGTATGCATTAAAAATAATTAATTTCAGTAATGAACATTTAACAAGAATCCTCACTGAAAATAATGGCAGTTTTAAAAAAGGTCTAAACACATGACGGTAATGAAAACTTTGGGAGTAAATGTGCTTAATTGTCATGAAAATAATGAAATAAAATTATGTTTTTTCGTGAGAAATACCACTGTTACCAGTTTGGGTTACAGTTAGATCAAACCATTCAATAACCCTCTGTAGGTTATCAATACATGAGAGTGATAACTATAGGAAGTATGCCAATACTGTAATGGGATTTAAGAGCTGCAGACATGAGCTAAAACTAGAGCTTGAGAGCCATTGCTTCCTGAATCATTCGCTGACCATGAGAAACTTGACTGGAATTCAATATTAGATGAGTTGTGGTGTGATGCATGTATCTCATAAGGATGTGCATAATCTGAGAGGATACATTTATTAAGTACAAAAACAGAAAGCACATACTCCTCCCATGGTCCTGTGCATTTCCTGTACAGGAGCGTATCCAAAGCAACAGCATTGGCATCCAAGGTGCCAGGTGAGGGCCACTGGTTTGTCAGGTGCGAGGTAAGCTCCTGTCTGGAGCGCATGTCGTGGTTCTTCAGAACCGTCCTGGGGGAACAAACATTAACATTTAAAGAGACAGTGCTAAAAAGCCGAAAATGCAGTATATGAATAAACACACTCACTGGCCACTTTATTAGGTACACCTGTTTAACTGCTCGTTAAAGCAAATATCTAATCAGCCAATCACAGCAACTCAATGCATTTAGGCATGTAAACGTGATCAAGACGATCTGCTGAAGTTGAAACTGAGTATCAGAATGGGGAAGAAAGGTGATTTAAGTGACTTTCATTGTGGCATGGATGTTGGTGCCAGACGGGCCGGTCTGAGTATTTCAGAAACTGCTGATCTACTAGGATTTTCACACACAACCATCTCTACGGTTTACAGAGAATGGTCAGAAAAAAAGGAAAAATATCCAGTGAGCGCCAGTTCTGTGGGTGAAATGCATTGTTGATGCCAGAGGTCAGAGGAGGATGGCCAGACTGGTTCAGCTGATAGAAAGGCAACAGTAACTCAAATAACAACTCGTTACAACCGAGGTCTGCAGAAGAGCATCACTGAACACACAACATGTTACACCTTGAAGCAGAAGAGCATCTCTGAACACACAACATGTTACACCTTGAAGCAGAAGAGCATCTCTGAACACACAACATGTTACACCTTGAAGCAGAAGAGCATCTCTGAACACAACATGTCGAACCTTGAAGCAGAAGAGCATCTCTGAACACACAACATGTCGAACCTTGAAGCAGAAGAGCATCTCTGAACACACAACATGTCAAACCTTGAAGCAGAAGAGCATCTCTGAACACACAACATGTTGAACCTTGAAGCAGAAGAGCATCTCTGAACACACAACATGTTGAACCTTGAAGGAGAAGAGCATCTCTGAACACACACGTCAAACCTTGAAGCAGAAGAGCATCTCTGAACACACACGTCAAACCTTGAAGCAGAAGAGCATCTCTGAACCCACAACATGTTGAACCTTGAAGCAGAAGAGCATCTCTGAACACACACGTCAAACCTTGAAGCAGAAGAGCATCTCTGAACCCACAACATGTCAAACCTTGAAGCAGAAGAGCATCTCTGAACACACAACATGTTGAACCTTGAAGGAGAAGAGCATCTCTGAACACACACGTCAAACCTTGAAGCAGAAGAGCATCTCTGAACACACACGTCAAACCTTGAAGCAGAAGAGCATCTCTGAACACACACGTCAAACCTTGAAGCAGAAGAGCATCTCTGAACACACACGTCAAACCTTGAAGCAGAAGAGCATCTCTGAACACACAACATGTCGAACCTTGAAGCAGAAGAGCTACAGCAGCAGAAGACACACACCGGTGACACTTCTGTCAGCTGAGAACAGGAAACTGAAGCAATTCACACAGGCTCACCAAAATCAGAAAAGATTGGAAAAACATTGTCTGGTCAAATGAGCCTCAATTTCTGCTGTGACATTTAGATGGTGGGGTCAGAATCCATTCTTTGGGCCTCTTAGTACCAATTGAGCATCATTGAAACACCACAGACTACCTGAGTATTGTTGCTGACCATGTCCATCCCTTTATGACCACAGTGGACCCGTCTTCTGATGGCTACTTCCAGCAAGATACACGCCATGTCACAATGCTCAAATCATCTCAAACTGGTTTCTTGAACATGACAATGAGTTCTCTAAACTCAAATGGCCTCCACAGTCACCAGATCTCAATCCAATAGAGCAGCTTTGGGATGTGGAGGAACAGGAGATCGACAAATCTGCAGCAACTGCGTAATGCTATCATGTCAATATAGACCAATCTCTGAGGAATGTTTCCAGCACCTCGTTGAATCTATGCCATGAAGAATTAAGGCAATTCTGAAGGCAAAAATGGGTCTACACTGGTACTAGCAAGGTACCAGTAAATAAAGTGGGAGGTGTGTGTGTGTATATGTAACCCATCTTCATTCACAAGTCACTGATCAAAACTCAAAATCTGGAACATGGCATTTAATGTAAAATATTCTCATCCATAAAAAGTGTCAGCAATTGGATTTCCAAACTGACCACTCAGCTGAAAAATCACTCATGGCGGTCTGTAAACACTCGCGGCTCTCTGTATTGATTCAGCCAGATGGACCTCTGCAGCTGATGCAGTGAAACACAAACAGCTTCACATTGACAGAGACGGACTTCCATAAACAACATATAAACTGCTTAAAAAGTTATATTTTATGACCAGATCTAAGCAGCTATTGCCAGACACAGACTGAAGACTGTTCTAGCTCTGCAATGCAGCGAATGACCTTCATGAATCATGATCCAATTAAACACCTCAGACCATCCTTTGCCATCAGCGACCTCTCTCCAGATCAAACTAGATCTGACTGGAATTCTAACTAGTGTACTGCACACTGCATAGTATGCACTACCCTTCAAAAGTTTGGGGTCAGAAATAATTTTTTACTGAATGTCTTTGATAAATAAATAAAAAACAGTAAAGACAGTAAAATTGTGAAATGTTATTACAATTTAAAATTATTGTTTTCTAATTTCATATATTTTAATATGTAATTAATTCCTGTGATGCAAAGAATTTCAGCATCATTACTCATTACATCATTACTAGTGTCACATGATCCTTCAGAAATCATTCTAATATGCTGATTTGGTTCTCAAGAAACATTTATAATTATTATTATTATATTTATTATTATTATTATGTTGAAAACAGTAGTGCTGATTAAGATTTTTGTGGAAACGTCAATAATTTATTTTCAGGATTCTTCACTGTATAGAAAGTTAAAGAAAACTGCATTTACTTGAAATAGAAATATTTTAAAACATTCTAAATTTCTTTATTGTCACTTTGATCAATTTAATGTATCCTTGCTGAATAAAAGTATTAATTTCTTTAAAAAACAAAATAGATAGATTAGAGATAGATAGATAGATAGACAGACAGACAGACAGACAGACAGACAGACAGACAGACAGACAGACAGACAGACAGACAGACAGACAGACAGACAGACAGACAGACAGACAGACAGACAGACAGACAGATAGATAGATAGATAGATAGATAGATAGATAGATAGATAGATAGATAGATAGATAGATAGATAGATAGACAGACAGACAGACAGACAGACAGACAGACAGACAGACAGACAGACAGACAGACAGACAGACAGACAGACAGACAGACAGACAGACAGACAGACAGGCAGGCAGATAGATAGATAGACAGATAGACAGACAGACAGATAGATAGATAGACAGATAGACAGACAGACAGATAGACAGACAGACAGATAGATAGATAGACAGACAGATAGACAGATAGACAGATAGATAGATAGACAGATAGATAGATAGATAGATAGATAGATAGATAGACAGACAGACAGACAGACAGACAGACAGACAGATAGACAGATAGACAGATAGACAGACAGACAGATAGACAGATAGACAGATAGACAGACAGACAGATAGACAGATAGATAGATAGATAGACAGATAGATAGATAGATAGATAGATAGATAGATAGATAGATAGATAGATAGATAGATAGATAGATAGATAGATAGATAGATAGATAGATAGATAGATAGATAGATAGACAGACAGACAGACAGACAGACAGACAGACAGACAGGCAGATAGATAGATAGACAGATAGACAGACAGACAGATAGATAGATAGACAGATAGACAGACAGACAGATAGACAGACAGACAGATAGATAGATAGACAGATAGACAGATAGATAGATAGATAGATAGATAGATAGATAGATAGATAGATAGATAGACAGACAGATAGATAGATAGATAGATAGATAGATAGATAGATAGATAGATAGATAGATAGACAGATAGACAGACAGACAGATAGACAGACAGACAGATAGACAGATAGACAGATAGATAGATAGATAGATAGATAGATAGATAGATAGATAGATAGATAGATAGATAGATAGATAGATAGATAGATAGATAGATAGATAGATAGATAGATAGATAGATAGACAGATAGACAGATAGATGTTTGTTACAGTTGTATCATTTTTGTATCAGTTGTATCATTTTTGTTTGCTCTCAGTGTTTATTTGCCTGTGTTTCTCTTCTTGGTTGTCGGTTCTCAATAATGCCTAAGTTGAGTTTGATGAAATCTACATTTATTCATTTAGCAGACGCTTTTATCCAAAGCGACTTACAAATGAGAAAATAGAAGCAGTTAAACTAACAGTAGGACAACAAGATGCAAGTGCTATGACCCTTCTCAGTTTAATCTAACGCAGAACACGTTACGTTTTTTTTTTACGCAGAACACCTAAAGAAATGTTTCTTCTGTTAATAAAGTCTGTTTACTTTAATCTTCTTCATCAAAAGCGTGACACTTCCCCTGTTGTGCTTGATGATAATGTTTGGCTTTAACTTAAAATCACAACTTAGTATAAGCGCATTCATATAAGTTTGATTTGTAAGAATGAGTGCCAAGATAAAAAAAAGTACATGCAAACAAATGCATAATCTATTAACTTATTTGCGTCTGTCTCCATAGCAACCCTGCTCTGGTCTATCTTCTAACGTCTGCTCGAGCAGACGGCTCTCCAGAGCTCAGTTGAACCGTGAACTCCAGCTGTCTGACAGAATGAGGGGAGAAACGAATCGGAAACGTTCAGAGATCATCCGTACTGACACTCTGCAGCCATGGAAAATGCTAAAGATTAAGTGTTCTTCTGCTACAGCATCTTGTGCAACTAAATTAAATGAACAGCATAATATCTGCATGATAAACGACCACACTGCAAAAATCTCTTCACAGGGAGACCAACTTTCCCCTCCTGCAACAGCAGATTTCCGTGAACACGAATCACGCATACAAAAGAAAATTTACTACATTTCATTGCAAAATCCAGTGTCATATTCACCAACCAACCACAAGTTTAATCATTCAATTCAAAATGTGGCGAGATTGCCTAATACAAAAGCAAAATAAAAAACAAAACAAAAACTAATTGAAATTAAAACTGGAAGTATAAAAATAAAAGCATATACAGTCCTGCTCAAAAGTTTGCATACACGTTGGAGAATCTGCTAAATGTTAATTATTTTAACTTAAGGGGAATTATACAAAATGCATGTTATTTTTTATTTAGTACTGTCATGAATAAGATATTTTACATAAACGTTGTTTACATATAGTCCACAAGACAAAATAAAAGTTTTTTTCTAATAAAGATTCTTAATAATGTGTCGTTACCTAGATGATCCACGACTGTTTTTTGTTGTTTTGTAGTGGTTGCTCAAACAAGTCCCTTGTTTTCCTGAGCTGTAAAACTGCCCAAAATAAAAGCTGAATTTACATTCCGTGATGCTGCAGAATAAAACTTTTTGAATTTGAAGATCAGGGCCAATTGTACTTATTTTGTCTTTTGGGAAACATGTATGTAGCTTCTGAAAGGCAGTACTAAATGAAAAAAATATGATCTTGAAAAAAGTCCTGTTCAAATGTTTTCACCCCCTGGCTCTTAATGCATCGATTTTCCTTCTGGAGCATCTGTGAAAGCTTGAACTAATTTTAATAGTGGTGTTTGAGTCCCTCAATTGTCCTTGGTGTGAAAAGACACGCAAAATCATCATCTAGGACGACACACAGTATTAGGAATCAAGTGTAAATAAACTTATTTTATTTTTAAAAATTATTTAAAAAAATTCTACTTTAATTTTGTCTTGTGGATTATATGTAAACATCTTTCATGTAAAATATATTATTCAGGACAGTGCTAAAAAAAAAAAAACATGCATTTGTATTAAAATAATTAACATTTTATATATGTATGCGCGCGCGCGCGTGTGTGTGTGTGTGTGTGTGTGTGTGGCGTGCAGTGGTGTTCTGAAATGAGGAGGCAAAGACCTCAGTTTTTTTTTTAATAAATCAAATGTAAATTCATGTCCCAGATACACTTAATGTAGTCACATTTTCCTGGTTAAATACATACAAGAAAGAAAAAATTAACTAAATACAACTCTATTTTGTATTTCTACAATAACAATGTAATTAATTGTTATTTTATCAAAACCAAGCATAAATCTAATTTATGAGATTTACAAGTTAGTGTTTTCAAGCATTTTTACATTTATTCTAAAATAATATCTAAAGCCAGTAATAATTTAAACAATACATTTTATTTGTGAACTGATGTTCAGCTGTTCTTTTTAACGGTCAACTTATTTTCAGATCATCAGTTTTTAAGCTCGGTAAACACTGATCACAGACACAAACGAAGATGTTCCTTTAATTTCCCCAAGCTGATTGCTAACTAAAAAAAAAACACAGTCATCATGCTTTCAGGCCATTTCAAGTTTGATTTTGTAATATGGATTCATTTCTCATCCAATTTTTTGAGGAAACACTGCCTCCCTTGCCACCTCAGAGGAAACAATATATATATTATATATATATATATATATATATATATATATATATATATATATATATATATATATATATATATATATATATATATATATATACACACACACATGCATTCAGTATAAAATAGTAAAATACTATATATAAAATACTAAACACCAGTTCAAACTTACAGCTGATCCTGCAGTTCCAGTATGATGATCTCCAGCTGCTCTTTCTCCAGTTTGTGGCTGATTTCCGTGTCTGTGAGCCGCTGCAGTAGAGATTTATTCTGAGAGACAGACTCGGACAGCTGAGCTTCCCTCAGACGAACCAGCTCCTCCAGATAACCCTAAACAATTAGAATAGTTAATACAATCCGTGTCAGTGTTTCACGGTCATCCCCCCCAGGATGTCCCTCTTATCTAACACACCTGACTGAACATGCAGACCCCATGGCCTGATTTGAGGGTGTCAGACTAGATACTTAATATCAGGAACTCTGAGAATCACTGATCTAGAAACAGCACTCAGTGTAACATTCAAAGTTCAGCACACAGTATATATTCTAAATGACATTATTTTAAAAATAATAATAAATGCAACAAAGCGTTTCTATTTTTCCCTGTCCAATCAGAAAATGTGTCAAAAAAATAATACTTGGGGGAATGAAATGTAACAACATTTTATGCCAATTTGAGAAGGAATAAGACTTTTGTAACATAAAAAAGGTTTAAAAAAAACTGATTTAAATGATGAGGTTTTAACAACACATGCATATGCTCAGCATGGGCTGAGTGATGAAGATAAAAAAAAAGCATTTTGTTGATATTCAATAATCTAATAATCTTTTTTTGTTCAACAGCAGTTAGCATTAATAACTAAGAAAAAAAAAACCTGTAAAGGCAGTACAGAATCTGAATCAGTGTATACACTACCATTCAAAAGTTTGGGCTCTGTAAGATTTTTTTTAAGATATGAATACTTTTATGCAGCAAGCAAGGACTCATTAAATTGATCAAAAATAACAGTTAAGACTTTTATATTGTTATTAAAATATTTTTATTTAAAATAAATATTATTAAGCTCCTCTGAACCTTCTATTCATCAAAAAATCCTGAAAAAATACATCACTGCTTCCACAAAAATATTAAGCAGCACATTTATAACAATAATAAATGTTTCTTGAGCAGCAAATCAGCATATTAGAATGATTTCTGAAGGATCATGTGACACTGAACACTGGAGTAATGATGCTGAAAATTCAGCTTTGCCATCACAGGAATAAATTACATTTTAAAATGTATTACAATAGCTAACAGTTATTTTAAATAGTAATAATATTTATAATAACATTTCTGAAGTTTTGATCTAATAAATGCAGACATTTTTTAATGCAACATGCCTGAAAGATTTCCATGCACAGCCACTGATAACCAAGACAAATGGAAAGGGAAGCTGGTTGTGTACTATGAATTTAGGCAAATGTAGTAGATCATTTACATACAGTAAACTATGCATAAAGCAGAAGCAGTGTGATTAGTAACCGTCCTCACCTTCTGTTCCAGCACGACTCTGTATTTCTGCTCTAGTCTTTTGCTCTTGCTGTACCAGGTGCTCTGATCGGCCATCAGACTGGCGGCCATGTGGGATTCAGGAGTGCCTGCTTCACTGCCGCTGCTGCCCAGCGTTCTCATTTCCTCCTCGTCGCTGCTGATGCTGTCAGAACTACAGCACACACACACACACACACATGTATATAGAATGTATGATATTCAATCGCAGTCTAAAGCATGTGCACAATGCCAGCATGTTTATAAGTGTGTTTTAGTGTAGCACTCTTACGTTTGTGTGAATTTAAGGTACGGCGTGTAGTCAATGACGACGGGACAGCTCTCATCCAGCACCTCCCCTTTCAGACAGAAACTGTCAATTGAAGATGAGAATTTCAGCGTAAGCCAACAAATGCATTTTATTAGATGAGAACAGTGAGAGAGTATTACGGGATGTGATGATCCTACAAAACAATACAGAGGTTGTTCTCTGCATCTATATTTGTGTGTGTGTGTGTGTGTGTGGCTCATGTCAGCAGGTGTTTATGGAGAGCCACCCATTTAATGAATGATCAACATCCTGTCCTGCTGGCACAGCTGAATGTCACTGCCACCCACAGAACGGAAGTGAATGAACATGAACGTACCTGAAGTCAATGGCATTCAGTCCAATCAGTGTATCTGCCAGAAGCCCCGCCTCCTCCCCCAGAACTATAGCCCCCTCCTCATAAAACCTCCTGACAAACAAACACAAAACAGATCTTCAGCACACAAAACCTGACAAAGACCAGAGAAGAACAATTAGCAGCACTTTTATGTCTATGATTTTGTGGTTGTTTTTTTAATTTGAATAATTTTAGAGAGACTTTTACTGTTTAAAAGTTTGGGGTCAGTAAGACTTCTTAAAATAAATTAATTATTTTAAATTGAAGGTGACAATAAAGACATTTACATTGTTATTTAATTTGTTTGTTATTTAAAATAAATGCTGTTCATTGAACTTACTATTCAGCAAAGAATCCTAAAAAAAAAAAAATTACGCAACAACTGTTTTCAACATTGATAAAAATAATCTATGTTTCTTGAGCAGCAAATCAGCATATTAGAATGATTTCTGAAAGATCATGTGACACTGAAGACTGGAGTAATGATGCTGAAAATTCAGCTTTGCCATCACAGGAATAAATTACATTTTAATATATATTTATATAGAAAACAGTTACTTTAAATTGTAATAATATTTCAGAAGATTGCTGCTTTTACTGTGATCAAATAAATTTTGTGAGCATGAGTGACAAAACAAATTTACAGACCCAAACAAGTTGTGTATTTTTTCTATAAAATATTAAATTCTATAATTTTTAAATTGTATGTATTCACAAAGAGCAATATCACAAGCAAAATATAAAATATAAAAAACATTTATATTCACAATAGAATTTTCATATATTCTAATATTTGATTAATTTCTATGACTTGTTTGTGCCTAAAATTACAAATTGTAAATGTGATATTTTTTTGGTTTTCTAAGATCATGAGAACCACATTTCAGCACCACAAACAAACTTATTTTTCCAAATTTACTAAATATTGACGTTTGACAGTTTTCCCGCCCACAAACTCGCATCAAAATAAGCAATATTTTGAAGGAACCGATAAATGGCTAACTTTTAGATGCCTCTGCATATTAAACTGGTATCCAAGGAAGAATTATTGAGGGCACAATGCAATTTTGTTGAATCAAAATTCTGTCTTATGTCTTTTTGCCATATGGTGCTGCTTTTATTTTGGTGATGTCTCCATGTTTAAATAGTGAGTGTTGTGGAGAGGTTGACAACACTTGACTTTGTAGAAAGATTTTATCACAATCAGCCAGCAATCAAATATGAGAGTCTCAGTGCGTGTGTCTGTGAGTGCTGCGTAAAGTTACAGCACCTTGTGTTTTTGAAGTCTCTCAGAGCTGCAGAGATGTATTCAGACAAACGCTTCTCCATTAACGCCACTCTAATCCAGGCACGACCCTGAGAGAGAGAACGAGAGAGTTGCTCTTACCTGTCAACCACAAAAGCCTTTAAAACGGAAGTAACTCAACCGAGTGAGGATACAGACCCCATTTATCCCGGATGGTATGGAAACACATTTGAGCCGACTATCTGTCGTAGCTGATCGCTTGTGATCGGATCACACAAGACAGATGATAATACCAGATATAAACAGGACAGGTCTACTCTAAGATGTCTTCTTTCCTCTGGTTTTTGTTTGTGTACACTTTGTGATCATATGTGAGTGTTACTGTTAAAAATCACTTTATTAAATACAATTAAATACAATAAAAGATTAATATCAGATGAAAAACTTAAGCTGAAATTTAAATACTACAATTTTTTTTTTTAATGTTTGCAGGTGCATTGGCAACAAACTAAAATAAACTGTAATAAAAATAAATTAAAGCTTTATAGAAATATATATATATTTTAAACTAATAAAAATGACAAATGCACATAACAAAATTACTCAAACTAAAAATATAAAAATAAAAGCTTATTCAAAATGTTATTAAATACTATTGCACTGTAAATTTTTAAAATGTAGTATTTAATAGTAATAATAATAATATAATACATTATAACACAATATGTTATAATAAAATAATTAACACAATTGTTATATTATTCTTATTATTTTTATTATTAAGAACAACAATAATAATGATCATTTTTCATTTACTTTTATTTAATTTCACAGAACAACAATATTATTACAATACAATTATTACAATTGATGGGTGCCTGAATTTCTTTGCCTTCAAGTGTTAAACCACTGAGCTTTTATTTTGACAGAAATATGTGATTTGTTGATTGCACTAATGCTGCGTTACAGACGAGTTTGGACGTGGAAATATCCCACATTAAACCTCAGTGAGTTCCAGGCAATAAGACTTCGCCTTCATATGATGTCGCCACGACACAAGGGCATATCATTGTTTTTCTGTCAATTATGGCAAAAACAGAATAAAAACAACATAAAATCGCTTTGAAAACAGCTGACGAAAACGTTCTATTACATAAACTTAATGTCTAATGTTAAAGTTTGTATTTACGTTTATGCTCATTAAAAGCAGGACTTGCCGACATCTTGGAAGTGACGTGTCTCGATAGGATTGGTGTTGACTGATGAACCCCAGATTCACAGTTCGAATGTCTGACTTTGAGTGGTGTCCCAGACGTTATTTCCGAGAACGAGGTGGGAAAAATTCCGAGCTTTTTGGAACTCAGCACAAGCCATATCACATTCTCACAACCATGCATTGTCCAAATTCATTAAAAAAAGTTACCAATCAACACCATTTCAATGACGATTTTTACTCGCATTTGGCGCTTTGAACCCTGGAGCTCAAGGTCTAGAAACACGTTTTTTAAAAGTTTAACGTATTTCAACTTGAGCGTTGCGCGAGACGCTGCAAAACGTGGGCTCAACGGTTAAAGACGTCCGTCTAGTGCGTATTTACATTGAAAACAATTTAAAAGTAGCGCAGTGGAATGGAAAAACTAAGGGTGTCGCGCAGATGGCGCCGCGAGCCCACGCAGCGCTGTCAGAATCAATCCGTGCATTAAATAAATGTAATATAAATAAACTGCTAAATGTTATGTTTTCTTAGTAATTGTTTATGGTATTTTGACGATTTCAATCATCATACAATCCCACCCCTCCAAAAAAAAAATTCCCTCAGTTTACGCAATTCACGAATACTTTTGAGATCGGAAAATACAGAAAACAACATAAAATAGGGAAAAATCACATCCCTGTATAGTATATACACAATTGTAATATTATTCCACAATATTACTGTTTTTACTTTATTTCATCAAATAAATGCAGCCTGGGTGAGGATAAGAAAATAAAAAAAATCCTCAAATACAGACATGCGAGTCCTGACCTTTGCTCTAGAGCTGCGGACGTTCTCCATGTTCTCGATGCTGTGGATGCAGCTGTGTGGGACTTTAATACACGCCACACGTATGTAATCCCAGAAACTGCGCTGGCTCTCGTAGCCAAACCAGCTGACCTGACCTACACAGAGAAAACACACACAATACAGTGTAAAAGCGGTTTGGTTATACAAGAACAATTATACATTCATTCAGAAGCAAAACTATTCTAGAAAATCAAACACAGTTTTTTCTGTTGATTAGCCTACATCCAGTTGCACTATGTTTTAGTGCAGTGGCATTGTGGGTAAATATCTGAGCTAGTAATTGAAAGGGGTGAATCAGACAAGAGACGAGCTTCACAGGGATTTTTAGCCTTTTAAGATGTTTCTGAGAACATACATAAATAGAGAGAGATCAAGTATATCAGAAAGACTGAAAATCAGCGATATGCAAGTGAGAACTGTTTAGCCATGTGGCGAGAGTCGTCTGAGCTCTTCTAACCCAAAATGAGACATTATGATGTATTTATACCTCATTACATCAGCTGCGGGTGTGGGACTTTTAGCAGCATGCATCACAGCATCAGTAACCGTGTGTGAAGCTTCTGGCATAACTCGTTTCAACAGTTATTCTGATTATGTGTGTATTGGGATATTATTATGTTGATCTCACAACTGAGGAAACATGCATCAGCTTTGACTTCATTAAAAGAGAAAACAAACTTGATAATCAACTTTTGTTTTTGAAATGTACACATCAACAATAGACCTTGTTTAAAGCAGCGTCATCTTTGGGAATGAAAGCGAGGCTGTGAGGGATAGACATGCATCTCTTCAGTGGGTCGTACTGTTATTTAAGGTGTTTTTTAATTGTTCTGCTGATGAAACACTGCAAAAATGTCTTTCCAAGAAATGTCAGTGGACAAACAATTCCCGACAACATGAGTTGGGGAAAATTATAAGTAATCTAGGAACTTTAAAAATATTTTCTAAAGGCAGATGCCATTGAAAACACCTTAAGTCTATCCCTCACAGCCTTCCATTCACTTTTTTTCTGTCATGGCGCTGCTCTGAATAAGCATCTATTTTTCTATATGCAATATACAAGCAACAGCAACAACAACAAAAAACTTAAGACAAAGTATATGCTAAAATAGTTATCTATACAATTGCCAAAGCCATAGAGAACAAATGAAGAATATATATAGTTGATAGTTAAATATCAGGTCCAGTACAGTTAGCTAAAAATGGGATCAAGATAAAATGCCGTTCATAATTTCAGAGTGAAACACAAACAGAGTGTGTGTGTGTGTGTGTGTGTGTGTGTGTGTGTGTGTGTGTGCTTCCTGCCTCACCTTTCAGTCTGTGGCTCAGAATATGTTCTAAAATGGAGACAAAGTTGATGAACTCAGCGGATGCGTCGTCTATCGTCTCAAAACATGAGCGATCAATGAGGGTCTTCACTGAGAACCTACACACACACACACACACACGAGAATGTCAGAAATCTGCACAATACAAGTTAGACTTACACAAACATGTCAACAGCTTGTACAGTACTTGTACATTAAACAAACTTTAATTATATAAATAATTAACATAAGTATGCTGCCTTTGCAAAAGATTTGGCCATATGTACATGCAACAATCCCATAATGCCAATAGGAAGTGAGAGAAATGTTGATTATAAATGTATTTCATTCAGCATGTAAAATATGGATACAAAAATTCAGTCTAATAAAAGATTTGGCTATTTTATAACACTGTAATATCACACGAGACCAAAATCAATTGTCAGTCAAATGTCTTTGTACACTTTGAATGAGCAAAATGATCTGGCAGTGTTATTTTAGTCTTATTTATGTTCTATTATAGTATTTATTTTTATTTTGAATTATATATATAAATTTTTTTCTATTTACCGTTATATTCATTTGTTTTATTTCAGTTATTAGCCAAGGGGACATTTCTAGTTGTTTTCCTTTAAGTATTTTAAGTTTTTCATCTAATATCTATATTTTATTTGACTTCAGCTTTATTTCAGTTAACAAAATTATTTTTCTAATAGTTTTATCTAACTGCTTAATCATCACAGTTTAATCATCACTGCTTTTGGACACGCTGATGCAGATAAAAAAAGAAAACTCACGAGTTCAGCAGAAAGACAAATAGACGTCTAAATTCAGAGCTAATATGAAAGAGCGCTGAGTCTCCAGTAAAACCCTAAAATAAAGCTTTTTAAAAACCCTAAAAGAGCATTCAAGAGTCAAAGGAGATATCTTGTTTTTTGTGGAGCACCATTAGAGCCGTTCATTACGATCTCATTAGATGTAATTGTGGCATAAATGACTGTCCTTTTCATTGTCTGCAGCTTTAATGCATCTCCTCATGACTTCCAAATACCCAGCAGCCTTCATGCAAATGTCATTTCAGAGATAATTTCACTTTTGACATTTTCTTTCTAAAACACACAGAGCAAATGTGAAAAAAGATTGTTTGAACCAGACGATTAACTATCATATTTACGTAACCCAAAAACCCAAACCTATTATGAAATGCACAACAGTATCATATGCCATTTGCAAATACCTTAAAGCGTATGTGTGTATTTTTTGTGTGCAAGTTTTCAAAATATTAATAAATAACAAAAATAACAGTGTGATAATGGCAACACTAGAAAATGACCAATTAAAATGAACCTTTTTTATGCTTGAGCAAAGAGAGGTATTATGTTCAGAATAGCATGCAAAGTTTCAGCAGCAAAACACAATACTTAGAAAATTGTATCCCACAATTCACTGTGCTCAAGCTGACCTTCCATTTCCAATGTGATAAATGAACCGTAACTGATATCAGCCTCGATTTAATGAGTCTTATTTGATCAGACTACCAAACGTTATTTAAAAGCTTTAAAAATGCAAAATAACCATATTTCCGACTACCTGGTAAAAATTATATATGCAATGTAATGAGGTCATGTGACACCAATGTATCATATTACTGCTTAAAATGTTTAATGATACACAACAATAAACTGATGAAAGGTCACATTAAGAATATTAAATCTGATATTAAGAATATTAAATCTGATATTCATAACACCATCTCCAAAAATGTAATGTCTCGAGAAGAGATCCTGTGACATCTAACGTAGATTAAACCAGCCTGACATTTCAGTTGAGAAGGTCCCAAAGTTTCATGATCATTTTAAGAGCATTCAAGACTTTCTGACAAAGTCATGATTCGTTGAACATCACAGACAGCTTTATCACTCAGATAGACCAGCGGTAATTTATTTCAGTCCTGAATGAACTCAGGATCAGATATCACAGGATAAACATGAGAGGAAATGGATTTAGCTTATCTGTTCCTCTGTTCTTTCTTCCTCAGACACAAACAGTAAAATGGCTTTATTTGTCTGAGTCGTGAGCTTCGGTCTCACTGTGATTGTGTAGATACATTACGTCACACTCCGAGCCTTTCGATTGGCCGATTCCTGCTGTGCCCCCTTATGGGTATGACATTCATTTGTGTTCAGACCGATGCTGTTCCTGCTTCAAACTTGCCCTGTGCTCCACTGCCTAATTAGACATATTAACATAATTATTCATATTCAGCTATATACTAATGTTATGATTCTGACGTGTTGTGTTACCTATCCTAGACTCAAGGAAAGTCCTACAGCAAGTACCACTGACATTACTTATTTCAAAACGTTGTGAAAAGACAATATATAACATTTAAAAAAAAGAAAAAAAAAGAGAAAGGCTATGTTCAGAACGGAATACAGATTTTATTTCACACTTGCAGTAAAAGCTTTTTTTATTTTATTTTAAAGGAACCATGTGATTTCAGTGCAATGCTGTACCGTTTGAGCTCCTGAGCAAGTTTACCATGTCAGAAAAGCCATACATATATGTGATGTGAACATCAAAGTTTATTAGTTTACAAATCATGCACTGGTCAAATGCTTTGAGGTCATAATATAGTGTTGTGCAACAAACCACATGAAAGTCATAAGTCTTTATTAAATGATAATCTGCCCCCGTAGTCATAATTTATCTAGAAAGGAATAAAAGTTGTTGGTGTTTTACTGCCACTATCAGCTGGAAATTGCACTGAATGGAATGCATACGTTTTTTGGAGTTTTGCTAAAATTTAGGTATTTAGGTTAGTTTTTGCTGCTGATGTAACTTTTTTTTTTTAAAACTAGTATATTAAAATACTTTATTATTTTCTCATACTTTATTAGTAGTGTGCATACATCAACTCTTTATTGTTCAAGTCTTTGTTAAAGGGTTAATTCGCCCAAAAATTTACATTTTGTAATTATTTACTCACCCTCATGTCGTTCCAAACCCGTATGACTTTAGTTCATCTTTGGAAAACAAATTAATAGTACTGTGTGTGGTATGTTAGCATTCACCAGAGTAGCCTAATTTTTTTTTAAAGGCTCAACCGAACCTAAAAAATGAAAATAAAAACTCAACGAACCTGCTTGACGCACGAAAACAAACCTCATTGGTCCTTGCGGAAGATGAAATGTGCTGCGTAACACGAGAATGAACCTCATTGGTTCTCACCTGGTTCTCACGCGTCAAGCGAACATGCTTGAGCTTCTGTTTACCACAACTGATGAGTGAGTGGATGAATGTTTATATGTGAAAAAAGCCTAAATTAAACATTTTTATCATATAAAGCGTTCGATTTTCTTCCAAAAATTTGGTAAAAAAAATAGTTTTATGATTTTTTTTATTAACTTTTTGAAGCGTCGAAGTGTCAGTTGCGTATCTGTCAACGGAGGGACAGAATACTCTTATATTTCATCAAAAAGATCTTCATTTGTGTTCCGAAGATGAACGAAAGTCTTACGAGTTTAGAACGACATAAGGGGAGTAATTAATGAAATAATTTTTATTTGTGGGTGAACTATCCCTTTAAGACTAAATCATCACAAGCTATAATTATTTTGTAACATAAAACCAAATGGTGGTCTGTTTTTTTTTTTTTTTTGGACATATACTATTGCAATACCATGCATTTTGGACATGGCTCCATTGTAGAATAATAAAATAAAAAAACATATACCCTTGTAAAACGTTTTTAGAAGCCTTCTTGGAGTATCTTGTAGCACAATGTAAAGTCAGTACCACTGTATATTAGCATTCACCCCAGTACTTTTTCTATAGACAATACGACGTGATGATCTGATGACAGATCTCAGAGCGGCGCTCCTGTGCGCACTGCACGTACATAATCTAACCTCCACTGATCCAGCATCAGCAATTTGCAAAAACAAACTTGCAACAACAACAAAAAAACCAATGACATCATCACACATGTTCTGTGCCGCCGGTGTGCTGCAGTCGGTGTGTCAGATGATGAATGTGTGATCAGATTTTACCTGCACACGGTGATCAGATTCCTCCTCTCTACGGCTCTGATCCGCGCTGCTGCTTTTTTACGAGCCCCGTTAAACCCGAGATTTATCGATGCCATGATCGTTTATTTCCTCACGTCTTTCTCTCTTCTGATGCTTTGGATCAGTCTCCAGCTGACTGACTCTCACTGGAGCCATAGAAATTGAATAAGAGGGTGGAATGGCAATTAGCATGAAATGGGTGTCAAAGATAGGCGTGGTTTAGTGGGTTTAAAAATTAATTCGCTTGTTTTAACTCTTCGTTTTAGTTTTTTTTCATCTTTAATTAAATGTAAAATCTCTCAGTATTTTTTTCCAGGCGTAATTAACCATCCAGATTGCGTCTAAAACGGACAGCTTTGTCACGTGTTGCCTGTTCCTTTTCTCATCGCTGATGTGGATTAACCAATCACAGATTAATACAAAGATTCGTATAATCCATTTTATAGATATTGATGACGAAGATATCCATTTCCATGGTAGAAAGAAACCAATCCTTGTACGTGACATATTTAAATGTTTACCTCTATTGTTTACACATGTTTACAATCCCTCCGCATGATGTTTATTCTGTGCGTTACATGAAACAACATCGACTGATCATAACCTGATCATAACTCAGGCTTTTATTACTGAGCGTTTATTAAAGTTTATAAAGCGCCGTTAACAATCAGTAAAAAGCGTTTCTAATTATAACGCTGTCATGAGAAATACCAAATAATGATTATTGTGATTTAATGGTAAAAGTATTATTATGGATTTTGTAAGATTCATGTAATTTACTACAGCTCACTAGGTGGCCCAAATATTCTAGTTCAGTTTGAGAACAGTAAACAAAAGAAATAAAAAAGCATATTTCAAAGCTATGATCAAATAAATAAATTTAAAACACATTGAAAAACGTAGATTTTTTTCTTCAATTATTTATTTATTTGTTCTTTCTTTCTTTCTTTCTTTCTTTCTTTCTTTCTTTCTTTCTTTCTTTCTTTCTTTCTTTCTTTCTTTCTTTCTATTCTATTATTCATCATTTTATATATATATATATATATATATATATATATATATATATATATATATATATATATATATATATATATATATATATAGGGCCTATATAAATACATACAATATGGGTGTTCCCTCCGAGGAGGCAAGGGAGGCAGTGTCTCTTCAAAAAACTGGATGAGAAAATAATCCATATTACAAAAATTGTGATTATTAAAAAGTGTAAAGTAACACTGTCCAACAGCGACACCCGCAGGTGAATTGGCTTTCCTCCATTTAAAACAGACATGTCACGTGAGCGGAGGCATTGCCTCCATCGCGCTGTGTTTGGATATGATTGGTTATGATTGGATATGATTGGTTATGATTGGATATGATTGGTTATGATTGGATATGATTGGTTATGGTTGGATAGGATTGGTTCGTGCGACAAATCACGCTTTTTGTTTTCTTGCGCGTTCACGAATCGGTCTGAATCGAATGAAGAAAATTATGGCGTTAATGGGGAGGATAATTGAGAAGTAAGTAAACAACTCAGCCATAAAGATATAACCGCTTTATGTCGCGTCAAAATCAAAATCAAAATCAGAAATGTCCTGAAAGCATGATGACTGGGTTTCGTCGGTTTTTTTAGTGCGCAATCAGCTTGGGGAAATTAAAAGTACACCTGTGTGTCTACAAGCTTGATTACTGTTGAAAATGAGTTGACTATTGAAAGGAAAAGCTGAACATTAGTTCACGAATAATATATTGTTTAAATTGTTACTGCCTTTCGTTCTAATTTGGAATAAATTAAAAACTGCTTAAAACACTAACTTGATGAAATGTATACTTGGTTTTAATAAATAGAACATAGTGTAAAAATAGAAAAAAAAAATGTTTTATGTCATGTTATTTAACCATGACAATTAAGTGTAACAAGGACATACACTTATACTTTTGATATATATATTTATAGATATATATCGATATAAGTGTAACAAGGACATACACATATACTTTTGATATATAGATATAGATATATGAGGACTTCTGGCGCCTCATTTTAAAACATCATTGCATACCACTGATATATATATATATATATATATATATATATATATATATATATATATATATGAATATTAAAACATATGCAAATGTACATGACTTAATATTGTACATATAACATTAGAGATTTACACTTTTTTTTTTTTTTTTAGCAAATATAGTAAGAACTTGCTCAAATAAACAAATTAATGTTGTGTTATCATCGGCAGTTGTAAGGTTTGTTGTAAGAGCAATTTCAGATGGTGGTAGATTAGTGTTTCTCAATCCAGCTCCCGGGGTCCCTTAGCCCTGAACATTTTCAGAGTCTCACTACAATTCAGGTCATGGAGCCTGAGATGATGAGTTGAAGATATCTCGATGTGCAGTGCCTCGGGGCCCCCAAAAGCAGGATTTGAGAATCACTGTGGTTGAGGAAAAAGGAAACTCGCTCAACACACATCAAGGATGTTATCGGTGAGTCATTATGCTTTTACAGTCATTTTTCTGCATGCACATATTCAAAGATCAAAGTGTGTGTGTGCAGAGATACAAACTAGGAGTAAACAATACATTTTTGCAGTGCACTAAGCAAAACCCAATGTAACTAAGCAAAACCCAACATAAGCAGAGTTGGGGGTAATGCATTACAGTAACGCAAATTATGTAATCAGATTACTTTTTTTCAAGTAACTAGCAAAGTAACATTACTTTTAAATTTACAACAAAATATCTTATTTACTTTTCTAATAAGTAATGCAACTTTTTCAAACAAGTAATACAAGAACTTAGCCTACTTGGTTTTCCCCTTTATTGACTGACAGCTCTCCTGTCCCCATGTTGAGAGAAATTGAGTAAGAGTAAGTGACACAGCATTGTGTGCGCTCTCTGAACATGATGCTTATTGTAGACAACAATAATGTGAGCATGCATTTACTCATCACAAAAACAGATTCAGTATTCTTTAAAAGGAATAAAAAAGTACAATGCAAACCTGCATTAATGAAATGTTAAATGACACAAATATACTTTGAGTATTTAATCTCAATTTATTAAAACCAATGTCTTTGCTGCTGACTTTTGATTATCCATACTTTTAATAATAACTTTAAAAGTAACACTGGAAATAATATCAGATTAGCAGCTAACAATATAGTAGCACTAAAAAATTGCAGTGTATAAGGTAAGACTTTAGAAAGACATACACAGATTAATTCGCCAACAAGGTATGCCTATTGGTTTCTTACTCCGGCTTGATGGCAATTTTTCCTGGAAAACACCCAGCGAGAATGTAAAGGTAAACAGAAGTGAGATGTCAAGTGATCAGATCACTTCTGTGTGCGTGGGAGCTTCATCTGTGGGATGTGCTGATTTTGTTTTGCACTTTTGGACAAATGCTGTTTAAAACAAATGAATTGTTCTCCGTTTAAAATTGAAATGTACCACACAGTGTATTAGTCTAAATTTAGTCACCTTTGTGTAAATCAGAGCTAACCTACATCTGGAACTGAAGGACTGTTAAATGTCTTGCTGTAGAATCGTTTGAATTTACTTTTTGAAGTCACATGGTGACAGTTTGCCCACTTGCCCAATTTATGCAATTTCCGCTCCCGCTGCGGACAAACGTTTATGTCATACTGATGTCCTTGTGCATGTTCAAAGAAACATGTTTTTCATTTCACTACCTGGCCTCTTCTCATTGCAACCATGAATCCACATCCCCCTTAGCATCACATTTGTGTCTCCCACCATTCTCGTTCTCTACCTCTATTCCTAGTGAGCTGCACCTAGACAGTATCAGATGTGCTTCTGAAGCATAATATTTTCCAAAAGATAGGTTACATGATTACACGCCGCCTTCTAAAACATCTTATTTTTATTATAATATACCGTATTATATAGTAGCACAGCAAGGATTCATTCACAGGATTCATTTGATACAATAAATGATTGACAAAAATCAATTAATTAAAACAAACTATAGTACCCAGAATGTGTGTGTGTTAGATTTATGCATATTACAGTAACACATAAGATTCTTATTAATAAGACATTTCGTCAGCTGTAAACGGGTTCAGAGCTTTCTCGTCCAACAGAGAAATAAGATGCACATGGAAATGCACTCGTTAAATATAAAAAGATATGATATCTTATTTAGATATGAAAAAGATATTATTATTATAATTCAGTTGCTTGTAGCTCATTCCATTCTGCTGTCAGAAGAAGTGTCATTAGCAGAATGCGTTTAGTGGATTCTAGAGAGGAGTGAAGTCGGAGTGGTTTGAGGTTTTCAATCTTCCTTCCTGCTGTGCTCAAGGCGGTCTCATCAGAGGAAGTGAGATCTAGTCACTCGCTGTTTCTCTAGCTGATCAGAACAGGTTCTGTGGCCTAAACACGTCTGTTAGGATGGGAAGATTGTTCAGGATCTGGATGTTTTGGGTCCTCTTCTTGGGATTGATAGACCCGTCTCAGGCCTCCCTGCGTCCTCGCGTGTCATTCTCTCAGGGTAAGTGAAGCTCACATTACATGATAGCGAGACATACTTTACTGGTGGAAAACTCACCTTTAGTGATAGTCAGATGTGAATGTTGAGGACACTTAAGGATTTTTTAAAGATTATGTTGTACAGGAAAATAGTTTTTATACTTCAAATTTTCATGTTTACATGTTACTTGCTGTGTCTTTGTGAAAATTAGTTCTACAACATTTTGTTTAAGTGTAAAGTATCTGTTATTGAAATACGGTATGACGTTCTTAGACATCCTTGAGCTCCAGAAACCAGAACAGGATTTTAATCATACTGTTGCTGATATCAGTCATTTGTAACCACATTTCTGACGGAACGTGTTTCCAGTGTGAATAATTGAGAAATGAACTGTTTTTCTTCTTGGTAATGAAGTTGTTCTGTCCGTATCCAAAAATCAGCTCAGCTGTGTACAAGAAAATAATTCAATGGCTTTATTCATGAACCTCAAGCAAAACATTTTCTTATATAAATTGTTGCATTTGATTCACAGCAAATGGGACAGTTTAATTACGAATGGACTTATAAATTATTTACTTATTTGAAATGATTTATATCATGAATCTGACCATGAGTCATGTTGGGCGAACACAGATTCTGTGGAAGTTTGGCAATCTTTGTTCTCTGATCTTGTGAGTTGTGGGTTTGTTTGTTATTACCCATTGCTGTTGTTCTGCAAATGCTTGATGGTCTAAATGTTGAATTCTATCTTGTGTACTGGTGGTGGAAACCACCGCTGGCCGATTATTTCCTCCACACGACACGCTCAAAGCCCTGCTGCTGCAGAGAGTCTTAAGATGTGGTTAGTTTTTGCTTTAGAATTTATCAGGCATTAATAAGAACAATTAGGGTGTAAACCACTTTCCAATACATTCGTCATGAAACACTGTCTGGGGGTTTATGTATAATAGGCTAAATGTTTAAAGTTTTTGGAAAAGAAACCGTTTTTTATATTTCTGAAAGAAATTACTTTTATTCAGCAAGGATGCATTAAATTCATCAAAAGTGACAGGAAATGTTTCGAGACATTTATAATGTAAAAAATATTTGTATTTAAAAAAAAAAACTGTGCTCTTTTTAACTTTCATCAAGGAATCCTGAAAAATTATTTATTAAGAGGCACAACTGTTTTTCACACTGATAATAATAAGAAATGTTTCCTGAACAGCAAATCAGCATATTAGAATGATTTTTGAAAGATCTTGTCACACGGAGTACAATTCTTTCAAAAACTAAAAAAAAAAACGTTTCAACCCCAAACTTTTGAACGTCAGTGTGCATACAGTATATTTAGCTTGCACATTTACATTCTCAGAATTAAGACGCTTGCATATTTAAAATTATGCATGGTGTACCACACTGTTTCTCAGTGCTACAATTTAGAAACAGACAATGGAAAGTTATTTATGAAATTGTTATGAAATCCAACCTCAACCATTAGCCTTTAAAACATTCGGGGTAGTCTTTTCCCATGAAGAAAATATGTCTCAAATTGGGGAAACATTGCAATGAAAAAAAGTTTTAAACTTGGCATGAAACGAAAGTTGCGATAGTCTTTTCTTCCCTAAAACAGCTTCTCGAACAAGAAAAAATGTAGGGCGGGACTTGATTTGGTGACATCTGGAATTGATTGGATCATTTATGATGGTTGCTATTGGTGGGTCTCATGTGAGTGACATGTTGTCCCGGCCTCGCTCCAGTAAATGCGTCATCAAAGAAGAGACGAGATGGGGAAGTTGTTTTAATGAAAGATTAGGAGGGCACATGAATTGTTTAAAGTCCCGCTGTAGTCAATCATTTTATCCCTTAAAAACTTGACATTACTGCCCATATAAGGGCGCCTCTATTTCCATATGTTGTTTGAGTGATCTGAACCATTATTTGTAAAATTTTCATAAAATTTATGAAGTAGACATCCTATTCAGAAGTATAGGATGGTTTGGTAAAAGTTTGGCAGATTTTAAAATGAATTCAACCTCTAAGAAACACAAAAAAAACACGTATGTGCATTATAGCTCGCTGCCACATCGCAAATGGTGAATCTTTTATTTTATTTATTTTTTATTTAAAACATTTTCAAACCTTTTTTTCTAAAAGAATTGAACGGATGCTATCTTTTGAACTCTTGGCATAAAAACAAACTGAGGTTTCTACCATTCTTTCATGATTTTTCATGTTCATCACTATTTCAAAATAAAGGTCTGAACACGCCTTAGGAGTATGAAAATATTCTTGTTGCAAATTGATCAATTACGGCTCCTCTGTAATTTATTTTGAAAATCACCAAATATGTAAACTAGAGATTGTAAGCTTTCAAATGATATATAGTTTGTCAAGATTAGTTTAGGTTTAGTATAGGATATTACTGTTTGAAATATGTAATGGCCGATGCCAATATAAGGGGTTAATGTTACACAAACCATGTTCCCGTTTGCCAACTCAGAGTCAGAAACGCTTTGAACAACTCAGAACGTCAGTGGAGAAAGGCATAGAGTTCATCATACACCCTCTATATTGCTAAATCTACAAGATTTTTCATATCAACAGAAAAATATACCGGAATAACATTGCTTCTCTCCAGAGTCCCCTGCTAATTCTCTGTTAAAAAAATGCTTAATATGCACAACGTGATTGGTTACAAGGAAGTTTGTGACGTCAGAAACACCAGCAATTTCAAACCGCATTTTTGAGCGTGTCTTTGGTTTACTGCAGTTTTAAAATACTCAGCAATGGTGTTGACTTATGAATTTGCACATGGTTTGTCTTAAAGCATTTTAAAATCACCACATACAGCCTATAAACAACATTTAAAAGATCTATAATAATTTTTGATAAATATTTCAATACTCCATTAAAAAAATTACAATTTTGATTTCATAATGACTTTAACATGGGTGACAGCACAACAAAATCATATTGTCACGTGACTCACGTCTGTGTGTGCAGTATTGCTAAACCTTAGCTTAAGAGCCTTGCCTATTTCCTCAGAACAAAAAGAGGAAAAGAGTCAGTGTTGTGGTTTCATTTCTAAAATGTGAGTAAACACTGTTAATAGCAAAGGATGTAATTTACATAAAATGTGTGTGCCAAATTCTCAGAAATGTAATCTTTGAATTGGTTTAATTAAAGATTATGTTGAGGGCACATGAATTATACAGCCTATATATATATATATATAAATACCGTCGTGTATATATATATATATGGCATTCGGCAGGGGCCAATGGTGTCAGACCAACCTTGAACACGCAGGACGCAACGAAGCTCATTTGTACACTTAAGTGTGTTCAAGGTGTAAGGGAAATATATATATTATCACTGTTGTGTGTTTTTCTTCACAGGGAGTTCCGAGCGCCTCTTGGGCGTCTACGACAGCCCTACTCTGAAGAACACCACCACTCTTCTGCTCAGCACTGATGCTGACACACTGTTTGTTGGAGCTCGGGATACTTTGCTCTCCCTAGACGTCAGCCAACCAGATAGTATCACATTCAAAGACAAGGTGAGAGAGATTTTGTGCTATATATTTCAGTTTACAAAACTGAATGATCTGACTATGTTCCCACTAACTTAACTTCTGTCATGAAGATCTCCTTAGATTTGGACGGAATATTACAACATAATATTTACAGTTAAAAATGTAAAAATATTGTATTTTTACAGTTGGAATGGAAAGCATCTAGACAAAACCTGAATACCTGTAAATGGGCCTCAAAAAAGGTATGTGCCATTGCTAATGTGGAACTTATATATCTCAATGGTGTGCAGTGGTGTTTTAAAATAAAGACACAGTCATCACTTTTATATATATATATATATTTACTCACTCACTTTACCACGTCATCCAAGATGTTCATGTCTTTCTTTCTTCAGTCGAAAAGAAATGAAGGATTTTGAGGAAAATATTCCGTATCCAGGATATGGTGGACTTCAATGGGGTACAACGGTTTGAAGGTCCAAATTGCAGTTTCAATGCAGCTTCAAAATCTCTACACGATCCCAGCCGAGGATCTTATCTATCTATCAAAAAACAAACACAACATATATACACTTTTTAACCACAAATGCTTGTCTTGCACTAGCTTTGCGATCCTACACACATTACGTAATCACGTTGAAAGGTCGTGTGTGTTCCGGTTCAAAAAAGGTAGGGTAGTGCGAAAATCTCCATCTCATTTTCTCCCCCAACTTCTAAATCCTCCGACATTGTTGTTTTACCTTTTATTTTTATTTTAGGCGTTTGACTTGGTCTTTGCACGTTCGCTTTGTAAACACTAGCTAGCACCTATGTCACACGTGACCTTTCAACGTTACGTAATGCGTGGCGCATCGCAGAGCTTGTGCAAGAGCATTTATGGTTAAAAAATATATAAATGTTTATTTATTTTTTTAGAAAATTACAGATCGTTTCGCTGGATAAGACCCTTATTCCTCGGCTGGGATTGAGAAGAGCCTTTTGAAGCTGCATTAAACTCCCATTGAAGTCCACTATACGGAGAAAAATCCTGGAATGTTTCGCTTAAAAATCTTCATTTCTTTTCGACCGAAGAAAGTAAGACATGAACATCTTGGATAACGTATGGGTGAGTAAATTGTCAGGAAATTTTAATTTTGAAGTCAACTAATCCTTTAATAAAAATTTCATAAAAAGAGAGAGACCAAATACAATTCTATTTTGTATTTTTACACTAACTATATAATGTTCTATTTATTAAAAACAAAGTCTAAAATCCAAGATCTATTTATTACTTTTATTTTATTTTATATTTATTATAAAATACCTCTTATTTTTTAATTGTATGCTTGTCCATAACAGGATTGTGGCAACTTCATCAGTATTTTACAGTTTTTCAACTCTACACACCTTTTTGTCTGCGGAACAAATGCATATGGACCACAAGGCATCATCATTGTAAGTTCAAATAAATTGCACAGATCGATATATGAGGAAGAATGAAGTATTTTTTCAAGAATGGATCGATCGCCACTACTCTAACAAGACTGGACATCTCTGTTTAAGCCTGCAGAGTCTCTGAACGCCAGCATAGACGCAAATGACGCCAAAAACTGCTGTCCCTACAGCTCCACCCAGAGGAACACAGCCACCATTGTTGGTGAGAGTGCAGAAACATAGCTTAATATCCTCAAAATAGTCTTATCTAATCTAGTGCTCTCACACACTTAACTGTGACCTGTTCGTTTACAGATGAAGAGCTCTATACAGCAACCAAAGTCGGCTTCTTTGGGAACAAACAAGTCATTTCTCGCTGTCACAGCAGAGGAAGACGCAACAACTTGGAGCTTGAGAATGTACCAAAATTGCTACAGGGTTTGTATTTTTTTTGTCTAAAAAATAATGCTACCATGATGCTCTGAACATATACAAAGTAATAATTTGATCTTGATGGTGCTTATTAATATAGGCTGGTAACACAGAGGTTGCCTTTCAGTGTCAAATCAACCAAATTTCAATATATAACTATAAAACTTCTCCGGTTTCAATTTTTGATTTTGTTTCTCTGAAGAAAGACAAACATAAATAGTGATGAAAGCCAAAATATTAAATGTAATGGATATACTGTATATTTTATTTACTGACTGATCGATTATTTTGTAGATTTGGGGCGGGGGTTTGTTGTTAAAAAGTTAACAAACTTTTCTTTTAGTATCCTAATTTTTAAAGCCCAACATGGTTCAATTTCCAGAGAAATGAGGGTCTCAATCTGGCTTCATTGGTAAATTGTACACATTTTCAGTGGTCAATTGTGGGTCACTTCAGTTTGCACACAGCTGATACTTTTTTCTTTTAAAGAGGAATATCTGAAGAATGAATAAGGTTGAAATTAAAAATGAATATTATTTTCCAATCAACACAACATAGAACATAGCTGTCTGAGTGCCATAAATGTTTTTTTATGAAGTTTGCATGCCTGTAACTCTAAAAAAAAGTATTGAAGATATCTTAAAATCCTTCTAGATTTTCATTCTTAACCATTTCTTATTTTGTAATCTCCATTTAAGGCCATATATGGTTCAATCCCATAGATATGGGGATCCCAATGGGATGTGCAAATTGTTGAATTTTACCAATTTTCAAGGGTTGAAAAACAAATGTGGGGAGCTTTTCAAACAGTTGATACTTATTGTGTTTAAAGAAGAATGTCTGAAGAACAAATTATACTGAAACTAGAAATGTATCTTGTTTCTCTCTGTCAACTAACAACTGTCACTGTTGCCATAATGCAAAAAAGATAGCAAAATTCAATAGATTTTACTAATAGACCTACCAATCTCTGTGTAAAAATAATACTGCCATTTTCTTAGGTAATTTTTACCCCCCTGTAATTTGGCTCAAAATTATAATTTTGACCCCCCTCTACCAAATAGTGCATTACTCAGTAAATATACATCCTTGACATTTTATATTTTGGCTATTTATTTATTTATTCTAAATCCAACATTTTAGCTGGGGACGTCTGATTGAATTGACACAGAATGACCCTACTTCAAACACAGAGCATTTCCACTGTAAAGTCTTTTTAGGATTGAAAATGTTTTTTTTTTTCTCTCTCTTAGACCCTATATTCATCAGTTCGACACAAGTTGCCAGTGAAGGAAAGATCCTGCTGTTCTTTACTGAGGTTGGGGACTTGACCGGAGACTCATTTGTGAACTCTTTTATTGTGTCTCGGGTGGCCCAGGTCTGCACGGTGAGACCTCATTTATTCTCCTATTCTGAAACATAATTGCTTGCTGGGTAGTTGCAGGAATTCAGAGCCAGTCTGCAGATTTTTGGTAGTCAGAGTTGACAGATTTAGCAAAAAAGTCACGTAGTATATGATACACTTCAGACTATATGATTCCATCCAGTCAGATTGTTTCAAAATATTAGATTTTTTTTAGCCAATTTTAGATTGTGAGAGATTTTTAATAATTTCTTATTAGTCATAGAAATATTGCAAAAATAACAAATATTGTTACAACTAAATAACATATTGTTAAAGACACACAAGAATCTCCACTGACCCACAGCAAAATTACCAGAGTATACAAAAGATTGACTCTTTTATATATATTAACAAATATTATAAAATAATATTATTTATTTTTGCAATGTTGTTCAGAATCTGAATGTAATTTGAACAAACTTAAGGTTAAAGGGATAGTTCACCATCAAAAAATATCAATTCTGTCATCATTTACTCAAGATGTTCGAAGCCTGTATGAATTTTCTTCTTTCTTCTGCTGAACACAAAAGAAGATATTTTGAAGAATGTCATTAATTAACCAGACAGTGGACGGCAGCGATTGACTTCTACAGTAGGAAAAAAATAACTATGGACGTCAATGGCTTCCATTAACTGTTTGATTACCAACATTCTTTAAAATATCTTCTTTTGTGTTCAACACAAGAAAGAAATTCATACAGGTTTTGGATCAACTTGAGGATAAGTAAATAAGTAAAAATATAAATTATGTTAATTCATCACTTTAAGTATATTTTTTACTGTTCCTAACTCTCATCTGGGTCAACAACAACAAAAAGCATACAAAGGAAGCATATGAATCTGTTTAGTTGTAAAAGGCCCATCGAAACTGCTTTAATGGAATTTTTTCTTAAATACCAGGATGACAACGGAGGAAGCCGTGTCTTACAGAAGCGCTGGACATCCTTTGCTAAGGCTCAGTTGGTCTGCCAACAAGGCGAAGAGCTCCAGTTCAACAAGCTGCAGGATATTGTCAAGTTGTCCCCAACGGATAATGAGTCTCCTGACAGCACCCTGTTCTACGGGGTCTTTACTTCACAATGGTGCCAAATGCCAATCATTTCACTCAAACCCATCATCATGGCATATATTCACTGTTCTGAAAGGCCATGTGATTTATGTTTAAATGTTTTCTTCCCATCTTTCTCTGTCTCACAGGTCAGTTTCGTCTGGTCTGTCAGCAGTGTGTGCTTTTAGTTTAGCAGATATTAAAGCATCTTTTACAGGGGATTACAAGACATTTGATTTGAGAGGAAATCGCTGGTCACGCCAGCCAAATACAGACGGCAAACTCGGCACGGTAACTCAGACTAAGAAAGCTGGCTAGGGTTAGATTTAGGACTGTTTGTACAATTAGGCAGAAATTATTATAAATAAAGATTGACAATTATTTATTTAAATAGTATTATTTGTACATCTTAATTAAATGACTTAAAAATATTTAAATTATTTAAATTATAATATTATTACGAATTATTTTCGCAATTTCGTTTGCTGCCACTTGTGGCACAGATTATACACTACTACACCTTTAAATGATTAGTTCACCAAAAATCTTTCATTCTTTCATGAATTACTCACCCTCATGTCATTCCAAACCCGTAAGACGGGTTGTTGTTCATCTTCGAAACACAAACTAAGTTATCTTACATTAAATCTGAGAGATCATAGAAAAACGATAAAAGTTCATTAATGGCTTGTTTACACCGAGTGGTACAGTACGATACGGGACGGGACACACAAGTGACGATTCTTTGTCAACCAATCAACTTTCTGCAGTGAGTCTAGCTCCACCCTTTAAAGACCCACTCCGATGAAAATCATGTTTTTCTAGGTGTTAACATGTTCTTGTGGCATTTTTCTGATGTTAGAGGACATATCTTGAGAAAAATAAGCTCAAAGTTGTATTTCTGAGTATTTCTACATTCAAATGTCTGTGAATCAGTAGCAGACGCTAAAATGCCGTTTAAAATAGACTGGAGTTATGACGTAGTAACTCCACTGGGCGGGGCCACGAGCTCATACTCAAATTGGAACACATACTGTAACAAATAAGTCACTTTTCACCGTCTATCAATCGTCAAAACTAAAGTTTGGAGAGCACAGACTGATCCCGTCAGTAATTACATCATTACATAATGAGAGAGTGCAGCCAGCCTCCTCCAGCCAAGCAACAGGCGACATTCGTGCATGTGAAACTCCGCGCTCGTCCAAGTAGACTTGCACACGCCGGGTGGCGACGAGTTTCGCCTGTCGCAGTCGTTTGTCCCCTCGTGTGTCAAGCCCATCACTCGTGAGAGAGTCAGTCAGTTTTTCAGATATAGCGGTGACATTAGCATCATAATAATCCCGAAATTCCGAGCAATCCACTGATACTAAATATGTCCTGATTGATCACTGTGGGAGGGATGAAATATTGAGACGAAGTCGAGCTGTTTTTTACCGCGACGTCTCGGAGTGAAATAATGATCGGTGATAACTTTGATTAACTTCGGATAATAATAATTAACGTGTATATATAATACTGTAATGCTTCTCCGTGCCAACGGCTCCGCCCACAAGGGCTTGGGCGTCGTGACGTCATACTTGGCGTGGCGGCCATGTTGATGGCCTCGTGAATGTAAACATAACGTTACAGCAAGTGGAACGAGTAGAAGAAGCAGAGTTGGAAGAAAGAAAAAAGATGTTAAAATCCCGAAAAGGATGCGGAATTTACCGTGATACACTAAATAAGGAAGCCAGGGACCGGTATGTGGACAAAATCGGTACTATTAACGGTTTGGATCCATATGAAATTGGAAAAAAAGAGTGGAGCACCGACAACGACTTGCTGCCGCCGGTTTGCATAACCGATATCTTCGGCTACCTAGTTTGTTTTGTACAAATTTTAACACTCATCTTTCTGTTGCTATCCCTCTGCTGACAAAAAAAAATGTACTACAAAACTGTAACGTTATTAAAATACGGGATATTTTACAGGAAAATACTAAAACGGGAAGACAGCGGGAAAAAAGCTCAAATAACGTTACGTGTTTATACTTTTGAAACACATAGTTAAAAGTAGCAGCTACATGTGTGAACGGTTGTTACTAAACTAACATTAGCAGTTAGGTGAAGCACAGCTTACCTTTGTCCGGATTAACGTTACTGTGTTCCCACTGTTTTGCCGGCTTTATGATCTGCAGCTCCTGAACCCACCCATTGGTGAACTGTAAGTTACATGCGACTCCAATGATTTGTAGCTTCGGAACTGTTCTGAGGTGTAGGCGCTCACAAAACAAACTATTTTAGCCGAAGATATCGGTTATGCAAACCGGCGGCAGCAAGTCGTTGTCGGTGCTCCACTCTTTTTTTTAATAGTACCGATTTTGTCCACATACCGGTCCCTGGCTTCCTTATTTAGTGTATCACGGTAAATTCCGCATACTTTTTGGGATTTTAACATCTTTTTTCTTTCTTCCATCTCTGCTTCTTCTACTCGTTCCACTTGCTGTAACGTTATGTTTACATTCGCGAGGCCATCAACATGGCCGCCACGCCAAGTATGACGTCACGACGCCCAAGCCCTATTGCTAATGAGCTACTGCCGCTCTGCTGAAGCGAAGTCCCAGAAAACGGCACAGGTTTTGAGATTTTTGCTAAAAATGGCATAATCATAATTTAAAGACCACTGGGAATGTTTAAAAATAGCTCAAAATATGATCGGAGTGGGACTTTAAGTACTGGACTACTGTGCTAGGTACCCTAACAAAAGTTTCCCAAAAAAGTGCTACGGTTTGGTACTTTGGTACCATTCACAACTTTTGACAATCGAAGCAGAAATAATTGCGTACCGTACCGCTTGGTGGAAACGAGCCAAAAAAGATAGTAAAACTAATCCATTGAATTGAACGGTTCAGTCCAAATTTTCTGAAGAGAGTTGATCGCTTTATATGATGAACAAGCCTGAATTTAGGCTTTCATTCACATATAAACATTGATCAGCGAACATAAACAGAAGCTCAACTGTACCTGTTTGACGCACGAGAACAAACCTCATTGGTTCTTGCGGAAGCTCAAAAGTGCTGCGTAACACGAGAATGAACCTCGTTCGTCTAGCAAGCATGCTTGAGCTTCCATTTACCATATCAGATGTGTGCTTTGATGAATATGTAAATAAAAGCCTAAAGACTAAACGTTTAAATTAAATGGATTAGTTTTACAATCTCTTTATGAACTTTTTGAAGCGACGAAGTGGTAGTTGTGTAGCTGTCAATGGAGTGACAGAAAGCTCTCAGATTTCATCAAAAAGATAGTTATTTGTGTTTCGAAGATGAATGAAAGTTCGCAACGACATGAGGGTAAGTAAACATGACAATTTTTTCATTTTTGGGTGAACTATCCCTTTAAGATCAACATGAAATTATATTGACAACCCATTTCACTCCCATAATGTCACATACTGTATTTTTGAATGAACAACATTAAGTTGACGTGTTGGGCCATAAAACCAAACAGCAATGTTTGCAAAGCACCACAGTGATAACACTCTTGAGGAAGAAACCACAATCAATGGTTTACTTATAATATCACATTAGGGCAGGAGAATTTATTTTAACATCCAAAAAATTACTCACATCTGCTTTAACCATTGTGTAACCAATCTTCTAATTTTTTGCAGTGTGGACTGTTTAATGACACTGACCGTGTGTTAAGCATTGTGAAAACGAGCTTCCTGGCTGAAAAAGCTGTGCGTTCTGTGGGGAAGAAACTTATTCTGTCCTCCACAGAAGAGCGTTATAGCCGACTAGCTGTTCAGAGAACTCAAGCTGCAAATGGACAAAGTTACACCGTCCTGTACCTGCTCACCGGTAAACATAATGAATACTGGTTTTACTGACTCAGTTTTATTTTATCCTTTTTCATTTTTTGGCCAGACTTTTTCCTGGTGCCCATTTCTGTCCATTTCTATTTTCTTCAGAGTCTGGCTTTCTTCATAAAGTCGTCCTGCTGGCTAAAGGTCCTCATATCATCGAGGAGATTCAGACTTTCAAGCAACCACAGACTGTGAAGAACATCCTCCTCTCCAAAAGCAAGGTTTTAAAGCATTACTTTCCTTGTTTGTCTTTTTAATCTCCTGATCATTGGTACATCTTTATACAATGTCTGTTGGCTCTGTTCCCAATTTAAACACTTTCACTTACATATATAATTTTAAATAGATATTTCAATTATTAATAATATAAATTATCAACATTTATCTTGCATCATCCACCATCTTGGATTACATTTTTTTCATCTTACCTTTCGCATTAAAAGCACAGCTATGATACCTTAAAATGCTGCATACATAGGCAGCAAACTAGGTCTTGGAACAGAGCCATATATATTAGATATACAATGTGATCAGGTTTCATTAAATGTTTTTTGTAAATTACACCACAGGGTGTACTGTTCATCGGCTCTTCTGAGGGCGTCTTCAGAGTGCCTGTGTCCAACTGCTCAGCTTATCCAAACTGTGCAGAATGTGTGTTAGCACGCGACCCGTTCTGTGGCTGGGACTCAGAGACCGGAGCGTGCGCTACGGTGACTGGAATGGGCTCTAACCTGTGAGTTGTCTTTTCTATACCAATATCTGATCTAATAGATTAAATTATCTCTGTTATAGTGACTAAATGGGCCAAGAACCACCCACTTAAACCACAAAAGTCAGTGTGACCCAAAGTTATTTTGGTATTATTTATATACGGAACTGTTATTAGATTTTATTTTTATATTTTCAGTTTTCATTTTAAATTAAGTTTTAGTATTTGTTTTGCTATGTGCTTCTGTCATTTTTATTAGTTTTTTATTATTTTTTATTTTAATTATCTTATTTTATACCTTTTTATTTTAATGCAAGAGCAGCACGGCCATTAGTAACTTGAATTTACAAGGCTTCCGGTATCATCCGGCTTCAGTTATTTTAAATAATTTGGAACTGAAGTTTAGAAGGTGAATGTGGATTATTGCATTTTTAATAATGAAATTGTGTGTGAAATGTTTTCATTTGAAATATTCACAGCTTAAATATACAACCATGTTAAATTTCAGCCCCCCAAAATGCAAGCCCTGAAAATGCAATGCATTAAAATGCTAGCACTGTTAATGAAATGCATTTTTTTTAATTGGTGGATTTCAACATGGCTTTTTGTTTCAAATACATTTGTCATTGATTTACTTTCATATTTAGTTTAGTTGCACAAATACTTTCACTGTTAACTGTGCTTTATTCTTCTAGTTATTTACCTATATAGCACATTCCCAGAAAACAGTTGCAAAATAAAGTGGATAGTTAGTTGCTAAATATAAATGCAACATTTATATTTTTCATTTAAGTTTTTCATCTAATATTTATATTTTATTTCAGCTTTATTTCAATTAACAAAAACTATTTTAAATACTTTTAGTTTTTGGTCTGACCAAGATGAAATGTGACAGTTTTGTTTTTTTGCTTTTATCTGATACCACACTAATAGTGTGTGTGTGTGTGTGTGTGTGTGTGTGTGTGTGTGTGTGTGTGTGTGTGTGTGTGTGTGTGTGTGTGTGTGTGTGTGTGTGTGTGTGTGTGTGTGTGTGTGTGTGTAAAACAGACAGCAGGATGTGGAAACCGGAAATGTCAACAAACAGTGCAAAGACTTCAAAAACACTGCTGCTACAGGTGAACATGTCTTCTGTGCGACCCACAAAACTTGCATTGTCTAATGTCATATCCAACCACAGATTTTTATTTGCAACTACATGGTGTTTATTTGTAACTGCGGAGTCTGACACATCGTATCACACTTTAATGAAGGTGCCAGATCTTTAACTCATAATGACCAACAAGCAGCGGAAGTTTCTTGCTTAGTGTAAAAATCTTGTTTGCACATCCAGACATTTTTAGATTACTGTGCATTGTGATTCTTCTAGTTATTTACCAATGGCACATAAACAGAAAATAGTTGCAAAATAAGGTAATATTTATCATATTGGTTTGAACTGAACCCTTTGTCTTTCTTCAGTGACACGTATTGCACAGTTTAATGAGATTGTGGTTCTACCATGTCAGTCGAGATCCAGACTGGCCGAGGTGACATGGAGGTTTTTAAACAACAGCGCCGTTCCTCAGTTTCCGTACTTGCAGCGGGCCGACGGCAGCCTGGTCTTCCTCATCACTCCAGAGACTGTGAACACCTACCACTGCATGTCGACGGAAATGGGCTTCGAGCAAATCATTGCCACCTTCGCTGTAATTCTGCCGATCATCCCACGTTCTCTTCCTCCCCCATCACACCAGCAACCTGACGTCACGCTGGACTCTGGCACAGAAAGTGAGCCCATCCCTGATTACTACACAACACTTGAGTTTGACCAATCTGATTCTGAACCTACAACAAACGAAAAGACGACAGCAGACAGGAGCGGTGAAAAACAAGCCAGGACCAATCGTCAATCTACTGTTAACATGAACACCGATGGAAAAGACGTTGTATGCATCTCACAGAAGAGTTACTACTCTGAAATGGTTGCTTTTTGCCTTTTGTTTGTCACTTGTCTCTTTGTATGCGTTGCTTTTGTGATCCTGTGGAGTCAAAGCATTAGGTGCAACAAAACCACCCCTCAGAAACAACCTAAAGACACAGAGTCAGACAAAATCTGGGGAACAGAACTGGTAGAAAAGCTAAGCTGAGCCCTAAAACCAGCAGAATCTGTACTCTAAGATTATGAAAAACTAAGGAGTGATTATTGACCCATAATTAGTTTGGAAAATAACAACATTGATCTCTAGAATGTCAACAATACATTTCATGATATTTATAGTCATTTGATTTTATTTATATTTAATGATTTTAGATAATCATACTTATTTTACTTGGTTTCAGTACACAAAAACTTCATAAAAACGATGTATGTGATCTAGAACCTTTATACAACGCATAGCATGCTATGATCTCACAGCCTCATCTTCATCCATGGAAAATTCAATATGGCATCTACTTTGACTAGGGTATATTATAACACAAGAAAAAACAAATCAGCTTTTGCAATTAATGTGTGATATTCAAAATATTGTAAATTTTTTCTTGTTTGAAACCATCCTACATCTTCAATTTATTGTTTATTTAAGGTGAATGCTATAGATTTGACAATACAATACCATCCAAAAACATTTGTTTATGTTAGTTTAACATCAGTGGGTTACAATTGTTGTTTAAAGATATAATCTAAAAACTAATCACAATAAGAAGGTCATAAAACATCTTATCTTATTTCTTTATCTGCATCATGAAAACATTTCACTATTTTACTTGTGTTGTATGACTTGTGTTGCATGGATTCAAAAATGCTTGTGATTGTTGTGTTGCTGCTCCTGAAGCCAGAATCAAACTACCGGTAAATTAATACTAACTTGGTTAGTATTTAATTTATCAAGTCATGTTTCTGGGTGCAGTTCATTTGCCATTAAAGATGTGAGTAATATGAACTCAATTAAACTAGGAATATTTTCTCTTTTTTTAGTGTTTAGGTTGGGGGGCTGTGTAAGTTTTATTTAAGGCAACATGTTGCATATAGTATTTTACAATGCATTCAAGTGAAATGTGGTAGTTCTGTACAGTGATGAAGATGCATGTGGTGTAACCTGTAAATAATGGGGTGACTGAGTAACCATAGGGGAGTAACCAATTAATCATATAGATAGGCCTATGCTACCCAATCAGGAAGGGAAGAAATTAATGTGTGTGGCCTGCCTATCTGTACAAAACAGATGGAAACCCCCAGGTAGGCTATGAATAATCTGACAGAAATACTGTCACTGTGCCTGAAGGGGTTAAATGAAGTCGGTGGGAGGAGAAGGAAGTTTTATTTCCCGTAAGGTTTTTCTGTTGTTGTTCAGTCGGTAAATGAGGTCGCACGTCAACTGATCAGAGAAAAGAATCGGTAAGTAAACAGGTTGCAGTTCATTCTTTTGTAGAAGTTAGATCCTACAAGCTATTTTCCCAGCGTTGATAAATTCGTAATGCGTAGTGAACTATTAAGTTACTCAGGCCTTCATAAATCACTGTTATGATGGTTATGCCTCAAAATCTGGATATCTAGGCAACATTTGTGGTATAGTCGTCTTAAAATCGAGTAAACTGTTTGCCTAGACGGCATTGTTTGGATGTATTATCGAAAAAATATATTTTGGAGTACTTCCATGACTCTAGGGCTAAGTAATAGCTGTTTACATGCAGGGATATGAAATTATGTTACGATTAGTCTAATAAATGTTCTATGCACAGAGTAGCCTATTCATATGACCTACGTTTTCAAATATGTTCGATACAATTCGATCACATTATGTAACGTTATAAAAAAATGCAGCGTGATTGACTTCCCTTCCGTCACAGTCACATATTATGTGTATTGTACCAGGAAGGTGATAAAAAAACACAGCTGTTGTATCCCCTATAAATATAATTATATAACATATAATATAGTTCAGTTTCAATTGTATTGTTTTACATTACATTGTTTACGGAAAACATTCTTCTTAAAGGGATAATTCACCCAAAAATTACAATTTTGTCATTACTTGCTCACCCTCAAGCCCATTGACTTCCATAGTAGGAAAAAAAATGGCAACAGGTTTGGAAAAACTTAAGGGTAACTAATGACTAAATTTTAATTTTTGGGTGAACTATTCCTTTATGCAAACTATAAAATAGGTTTGCAACTTTAATCAGGAAATGAGAAACCGGTTTGTCGACTCCTGGTTCATGAGTTTTTTGCTTCCTTGTTGTTGCAGCATAAAAGCGAGCCTCATATTTCTGTGAGATATGGCCTCTTCAATGACCACTGAGGCTAATGGAGTGAGGGTAGTGACTCATGTTATTCCACTGGAGCAAAAAACTGAGTCTCCGGACCTAAAAGCAAGCTTGGTCAAACAAGAAAAGTCCAACTTGCCACCAAGAACAAGGATGTTCCTGAAGGGGAAGCCTATGTCACTGGGGGTGAGAGCTGGGCACATTTATTCCGATGCATACCCATATTAAATATGAGTTTAGCATTATTGACAGCATGTTGATTAAAGAAAATTATTTGAACTCACAGAGGCTGTTATTTCAGCCTAAACCATTTTAGCAGTTTGTAAAATATGTCCATAATTTGTTGATTTTAAATCAATCTTCCTTTGAACTTTCTCCCTCTTTTTAGATGAAAGTGATACAGGAAAGTTTGTTTAGTGCATATTTTCCTGAAGTGTGTTTGTGTTTGTGCAGTTGGTGCAGGTTTTTACTGGTTTGGTAATCTTGACTCTGTGTGCCATCACACTCCTTGTCAACATGCTGCATGCTGAGTTTGTAATCTGCCTTGGACTTCCTGTGAGTAAACATTCTGAGCCCTAATAATACTCCAACATAAGAAATATTAAAATGTATATAAGCTTTATAATCAATTATGCACGATAAATGTCACTGAAATATAATTTAATAAATCAGATTTTTTTATTCCAAACATATGGATAATTGTCCTAACTTAAACATATGGATAAAAAATTCTTTTTTTTATAAAAAATTTCTTATATAAAGAGCCAAATTAAATACATTTTTGTTTTTTCAGTTTGTCATCTCTGGGTCTGTGGCAATTGCTGCACATAAGAGATCCAGTCCTTCTCTGGTGAGCAAATTCTCATATTTACTATTTTATTTATTTTTAAACTCACTGCATTTAGTGCATACCTGGTGTGTTCCGATATCTACAGCATTCGGCACTCTCTCTCTGAAGTCTTCAAATGTTTCTTGAAAGCCTGAAAACGCTTTCTTTCTGTAAGAAATAAAAGTTTTGCTTTGTGTTTGTGCAGATCAAAGCCACACTGGTCATGAGCTTGATCTGTGTTCCTCTGGCCGCTGCAGGAGCCGGATACTTCAGTTGGGAGCTCAGCAACAGGCCGGGGAATGACCCTTGTAACGGCGGAGATTATTGGTCTTGTTCAAACATGTTTTGGAGATTTAATGTACGTCTGTATCTAGTAATGATCTCAAGCTTAAGTTTACATTTAATGAACGCTGATACATATGTCTTCCTGTAGCATATTCATTTGACAGATCTTGTCTGTTTACCATGTGCAATATTTTTTATTTAGAATTTGATGGATGGAGTAAGGGGTCTTCTGCTGGTGCTGTCTGTTCTTCAACTGTGCGTGTGCATCGCTCTGTCCGTCTTTTCCAGCCGGGCCATCCTCCAGGTAATAAGTGAACTGAATGAATATGTGTCAACCACATGACAAATTAGTGAATTATTAGTAAACTATGATATTCTGAAAACTTCAGTTCTCAGTTATAGTTTCCATTCAAAATTGTGAATTTACCTTATGCGCAAAATTGGAATATATCGCATAAAACATTTATGGATAAAGCACCCTTTCCATATTCCATATCTTCCATTTGCTTTCATCAAACACAACATGGGTTCTATGAATTCAAAATGTGTTTACTTGTAGATCCACATTCAACCAGCTTGCATTTTAATTTAATATGAACATTGATGTTACATAATAGTAATAGTTGAGCAAACTGAAGAGGCTATATAGGATTCTATACAACAAGCAATGTATGTTTGTTATACATTGTTTGTGTACATGTTCAGAAATGTCCTTTTACAACAAAATATAATCAAAAAGATTACATGGAGCTAAAATCCCTTTTATTTCTGAATAACAAATATTTCTGTTATCCTAACTCCCCATGCTTTGACCAAAAATACTAATTATTCAAGTGCACCAACCGTGATCAAACTGAGCATGCTCTGCTAGGTGAACCCTCACAACTAAACCGCAAGAACTTATGTCAATGTCAAGTTTGAAGTAGCTCAGACTGACAAATTGATGAATACTTTACACAATGTCAACTTTTTCTACATGCAATAATTCAGACATAGCCTGGTAATACCAAACTCTGCTACTTCGCTTTGCTTCATAGACAGAGTCTGGCATGGCATCATTGAAAAGTGTTTTCTTTATCGCGGGGGGGTGTGCTCGTCTGAAGTATAAAATCATTGGTTACCCGTAAGCCAATCACATAACGTTTGGTTATGACGTGTGTTATGCGCCAGCTCAGCAGCATCGAACTGCCACTGTAAACACATTATAAGTAATGCGAAAACGAAACCATCGAGAGAAATACCCATAGACAGTATATACCGGAGTGAACATATACCGGAGTGAACATACGGTCGTTTTCGATTTCCCCAATCTCAAACTCGGCGCTTAGCGTCTACGTCACGGCTCTCAGCCCGCCCTCTGTTCGTTGATTGGCCGGCTGTTTTCAGGGCGGAGGAAAACTGAGAGATATGTCGACGTCTCAGACTAAGTACAGAAGCAAAATGAAATTGAGCGGAAGTACGAAGTCTGACGTAGTCAGGCTAATTCAGACAACCTTTAAAATTAAAGTTGGATTCATTTTACAGAGTGTTTTGCTGATTGTGACATACAGACGTGATCTAACAAAATCATATTTTTTTAATTCCAGCATGATGAAACTGATGTTGATTCCTACAGCAGTGAAACCAGTCTCCTGAAGGTTGGGGTGGATTGCGCCTCCAAACCCTGAACGGCCACACACTTATGGCCAAGGTTTAGCCAAAAGTTGAATCATCATAACCTAAACCTTATAAAATTTGCTTTCTTTCTTATGGAATTGTTTGTTATAATACAGCATAGCCATTTCCCATTAGATGGTTTGTAATTTTTGCGGTATCACCTGGTATACATACACACTTCTGTACACGGGAATGTTCTGTGGGACAGATAGCACACTTCTTGCTGACTTAATGAATAAAATGCACTTTGTATTTCATTACTGGTCTTGCATTGTTTTGAGAAAGATCTAACTACGGTATATTAGCGTTCACAGCAACAGACGTGCTGAAGTCATTGTTGATTATTGTGCTTGCTGAAGTTCTGTCATCTGCCACTTTAAATGTTTGCACTCTTTAAGGTACAGTGGGTTCTGATTGGCTGTTCGCTATTCTCATAGAATTAGAACAATTATTAAAAGTTATCATTGTTAGTGTGTACTTTTATTACTTTTTTTTCATAAAATTATATGAAAAAATATTTTTGGAACATTTCATATTAAAAGCATTCAATGAATGTTTTCATAATTTTAAATGTATATAATTTTTAAATTGGCAGTGGAGTCAAAGTTTATGTAGCTAGCACAATCTGTCTTCTCAAGGTTTTTTTGTTTTGTTCGAACAGCCTATTTAAAGTGGATGTGATGTCGCTACCCTGCAGAGGCTGGGCTCATGAATATGTATTATTCCATGGAAATAGCCAGTACCCTACAACATTTAAAAAACCTACAAAGACTTTCTATTCTAGACTTAGAATGTCATAGTTTTGAAATGTATCTCATAATTATGACTTTTTATGTTAAAATCAAGATTTGAGTACTTTTTTATTATGTGGCAGAAATTAGCTTGTTAATTAGGGGGTCAAGACATGTTCCTGGATTAACATTACTATCCAAAAATGTTGTCCTAACACTATCCCTACCCCTAAATATAACCCTACCCATAACTTGCCCCTAAAATCAGAGGGAAATGACAGGTGAATAACACTCGTATAGACGCACATGCTTGCAAGTCTAAACTTGACAAACTGTCAACTTAAATCTGATTGGTTGATTGGGGCGTTGTTCCAGGATCAACAAGTATCTATTGTCATTTTTTGTCTTTTTTTTAAATTATTTACAGAAATTGAGAATGTCTATCATTAAAGTAATTAATTAAAATAATAATAACAATAAAACATTTACATTTTAGATTTTCCAAAAAATACATTTTTGATTTCCAGGAGTTAAGAAATGTCACGATGATGGACGTTTACCTAGTGGGCCCCGGACCCCTGGTTATAAAACCACTGCTTTACTAAGACATACACACCCATAGTCCATGTTTGCAAGACATTATTTAGGAGGAAGACAATAAACAGATGTTTCACAAATGTATTAGTCAGCAGAGTTTCTCAGAGCACACTCAGCTCTTATACTTTGAATAATTCATGACAGGGTTAAAATACCCCTCTTTCGGACGCTTGCAATGGTGTTTTCTAGAATAAGGGCCGGTTGTATGAGTGAGTTTTGCTCGGGACCGAGCCAACCTGGATTTCTCCTTTAGCCGCCGCCTCCCCTCCTCGTGACATCAACACTGCGGAGAGCCGCGCGCGCTCAGACTCTGCTGCAGAACGCCAGTGCGCAAAGGTAAGCGAGCGCTCCTCATCACACACGAGCATGTTAGTACACATAAATGTGTGCGTGTGTATGGAAAATATTATTCTCAATATGCATGGAGAATGTATTAGCTCGTATCCACGCCATACCAGCATGTTTTGTTGACGCATGTTGTTATGATTGTGTTTGCAGCGGATCGTGTGCTATTGATGAGTGATTGGTGATCTATCAGGATGTCTCTGTACGCGTCTCAGATTAAAGCTTTTAAGAGCGCAGAGCCCAAGACACTTGGCGTGAGTTTCACTATAGCACACTATCACATTATTATATCGATAAATGCTACTGTTTTACCTCTCTATCATTACAAATGTTTGATCAAATAGCCACGCTGGATGTTATAGACTGAGCAGATTGTTTACATATTGTTGGAATGCTGCATATGAGATTTTAGTCATTTAATCGGTGGTTTCCAATAAAATATCATATTTAGGTTTAAGTTTAATATAAATGCACAATGGACACGTAGTTTATTTACTAAAAGACATCTGGCCAACATCCAAGGACACACCCATATCTGAGAAGAAACGCATACTGACAGACTGAACTCAGTAAAATGATGTTAAAACAATTATAAATTCAATTAATTTTGTTGAGTATGGCAGTAAAGTATTTTATCTTGATTTTTGTATTTTTTGTATTTTTTATTACATAACGGTGCCTTAACACAGTCTTGTTTTAATCAAGAATATAATTAATCTCTATATATATTGAGAGTAACACACACAAGGACTGACCAAACTGCAGTTTGTTTGCAATTCTAATATTTTCTTTGCTTTGGTTTAGGCTATTGAGATCGTTATTGGAGTGTTGACTGTCATTTTGAGCTCAGTGGTGTATAAGCTGCACTATCATATCCAGCGTGAAATCATCATCCTCATCATCAACGGTGCTCAGGTACAAATACACATACATGCGGATAGATTTGGGATGTTTAAAATCAGTAATGTGACACATGGCATTGTTTCCTACAGCTTCTGATAACTGGTGTTGTCCTGGTGCACACTGCGAGGAAGCCAACTAAATGCCTGGTATGAACACACAAATATTAAAATCATCTGAAAATAAGAAAGTGTAAGAAAAAGAAGCATGGAAATTTTAGTTAGCTTATTAACTTAGTACACTTTTAGAAGAAAAGGTTCTATATGGAACCTTAAGTGCTTCATATAGAACATTTTAGGGGTTTAGTTTTAATGAATTAATTTAGTTTTAATTACTTTTTAATTTGAATTAAAAAGCTTGGAAATATACATTATCACTAGACATTTCTCTTTATATAGAATTATTTTGGCATTGAGTCAAGTATCTTAGGGTTCTACTTCTACTGTATATAAAACCCCATTTAACCTTTTTTTTTCTAACAGTGTTAGTACAGTTAGCAAGAATTATTTGGCTCTGAGGGTGTTTACACGACAATGATGTACTATAAACGGAAAAGTTTTTCCTTTCAGACGATACATCAAACGATCCCCGTTCACATGGATCCGTGAAAACTACTAAAAACGCTGTATTATGCATGCCAGGCTAGTAGTTGGCGATGTTACTTTGTAAAGAAACACAACGCGCCTGTGCACACGCAAGTAATGCATCTCTTCTGGTCGTAGTAGTGGTGCAGTAAATCCACACTGCTGAAGAACCGTTTATAAACTCGATATCTTGAGCAACACAAATGTAACGTAGGCCAGAAAGAGCTGTGTGTGTAAACCCATAGACAGTATATAAGATGGACACAGCGACCCCATAGATTTCAACGGAGAAAAGTGAAGCCCATTTGAAGCACTCACTTCCTGATCGCCAGGCGTACTGCGCAGGCTCAAACTGAGCTTGATGACGTAGATGTGACGTGAACAATGTGTCTGACAGTTGACAGTCACTGTGCTGAGAGAAATCTGAATAATTCCCTCCGAATCTCGCAGAGGAGAGCGCGAGTATTAGCTGTCCATGAGCTAGCAGCAGGAGCAACTTTATCACTCTCTATGGGCTTCTCCCTTGACTTTATCGGACTTGATGCCTCCACGTCCCCCCGATTGCTTGCGAGCTTCTCCGCCGGTCTATACTGTAATTTCTCTACAGTGCGACAGAGAGTCGAGTGGTTATGACGCAATCATTAGCCTATTTTTACAAAAACGGTTTCTACGGGGCTATAACGTAAGATACAAAGTAATGGAGCCTTTTATACATTGTCATGTTTCTTTAGAAATAAATAATGGACAAATGGAGTCTTTGGACGCCTCAGATGTAAAGTTATTCGCTGTCAAAGTGACGCCAAAATGAATGGGAGTCAATGGAATGCTAACAGCGGGTGATGTTCTGCTACAATGGCGGCTCCCGGGAGGCTTCAGTTTCCGGTGGATGGATTACCCCCTTGTGTAAACCTCACTCCCCTGGCCTCATGAGGTGTGCTGGTGACTGATGCTAGCAGCTGCGGTCTTTAACATCCTCGTTAGCACACCCACCTGCCAGGCCGGAGACCCCTGCTCGAATCCCGCTTGGAGCGGGTCGAGCAGGACCGGTTACATTTGGTGCCGTGACCCGGATGGGAGTGAGGTTTAGAGTGGTGAGTGTAACGTAGGCCAGTTAGAGCTGTGTGTATAAACATCACTCCCCTGTCCAAGAGGTGTGCAGGCGACTGACGCTAGCCGCTGCAGTCTTTAGCGTTCTTGTTAGCACACCCGCCTCCCACGCCAGTAACTCCAGATCGAATCCAGCTCGGATCGAGTAGGACCGGTTATACAAATATGTCCTGTAGTCCGCCATTGTTGTTTTGGTTGTCAAGTTCTTGCGCGTGCATAGACTGAACACATAATACGCATGTATTTTGTATTTTTCACAAATTCAAGCTTTTGTAGTTTACATGGAGACGATAACTGGTACAAGCTTGCGTTTTCAGACCCCCAAAACAACGTTGTCATGTATATGAACGGCCAAAAGCGCATGCAAAGTTTTTAGCTGAAAACAGTGTCGTGTAAACGCCCCATGAGACTCTAAATATAAAGATTTGTATTAAAACCTATTCGTGAATGCATACAGGAACTTTTAAACGACTGCAGTCATTTGACACAAATCATGTCAGTCTTTCTCTTCTCATTTAAAATCCTTTAAGCTCCCTCCGTCTGAAAGGACCTTGCGCTCCGTCCTGTATTGACCAAATTAAGTGCAGGCTCAGCAACAGTATCTCTTGTATAGTCAAACTTCTGATGACAAAGGTCTTCTTTACATATTTTTTTGACCAAGTACCGCCCACTTACAGTAGATTGCAAGACATTATTTGATTGGCATGTGAAGTGACCAATCACATTTTATGTCCTTTAGAGGCAGTGAATTTTCCATATATTTTTGAACATTCATCATCGAAAGTGAGATTATTAGAATGAGATTGGAAATAAGATGATTATTTATTGTTGAAGTACATGTCCGTTCATTTGTCGCAGGTGCTGACAACCATTGTTCTGCAGTTACTAACAGCAGCATTTGATATTGTTGGATTTGGGCTCATGGCCAGACACATCCCATTCAGAGGAGAGTCGTACTACTACAGGGACACAGAGGTAAACAAACAGAGACGCCCCATCCTGTTCTTCCTCGAGCCAAGACACCTTCATTCCCTCAAGTGACTGATTACTTTACTATAAACAATAGGATGGGACTCAAGGATGTCTTCAGCTATTACAAAATGGGAAAATGTTATACTTCAACCAGCCAACTTGCTTTGTTCAAAAAATGATTTAAAATTTTGAGAGCTGACAGTTTTAGTTCTGTCTGTCCTGTACATGAATCAGAAAAGCCGATGATTTTGAGAGTAGGAATCAGGAAGCTGTACATCGATCTGAACATCGGTCCCTGTCAGACGGCAGACTGTGGTTGAGTGTGTGTGAGCAGAAAGAGAGATGTGACTCCAGGCTCTGTCCTGCTTGTTTCAGTGGTGTTGTGACCCACTTCACTCTGTTTGGGCTTGCTGTGGAGAAGGAGAGAAAGAGGGACATAAAGAGGTGAGTCACATTACAAGCTTTAAGATGCAGCAGGGAATACCACAAACACATCCTGTGACTCCAAGCAGGATTAAAACTCTAATTCCGTTCAAGATTAATGTAATCTGAATTCCCCCCAAGTTATAGATGAACACACATTTAATGCTTTAATGTTTTAGGAGAGAACTCACATTAATTTGCTTTTTGTTGCACAATTTAGCCTAGTAGTCGACTGATGTTCCTCAATGGCAGATGATGGTATCAGTAACTAAAGCGCAGCATGGCTATATAATGTTGATATATCGATGTTGTTGTTACTAACTAAAACGATTAAAAATCATAAAGTGACGTAATCATAAAGTTACACTTTACTACATGTGCTTACTATAGTAATACCAATAAATTATGCATAATTACAAGTAACTAACCCAAAACCTAACCGTAACTATTGTAAGTACATGTAATGAATTAATATTACTCAATATTAATTGAGTAATATTACTTATAATTAACTTAATATTATTAAGTAATATTAGTATTAATAGTACTTATTTGAGTAATTATAATGGAACTGTCACTTTAAAATAAAGTGTAACCAAATGTTATTTTAAAAGTTACATTATAAAACTTTAAGCCGAAGTGCTAAAACTACAAAAACTGAATAAAAAAAGAACAAGAAAATTACTAAAAAATAAAAGTACTAAAAATAAAATAAACTAAAAGTATAAAAAAGCCAGTATAATATAGCAGTATATAAATAATACTAAAATAACACTGTGATGTACAGTATATAGCCTAGGCTAATGTGAAAATAGAAAAAAATTGAAGTCTATCATTAGACTTTTGAAATATTATGGAATTGATTCATTGAAGTATAACATTTTCCATTTCCTTCTCTGTATATATTTATATCGTTTTTTTGTGCCATTAATTTGCATGTGATTATGATTTACCATGTAAAAAGACATATTCCAACAGTTCAACACCACTGTATTTATATTATGGTATTTGTGGTTTGTATTACAGTTCTTAGTGAATGGGATCTTGGGAACACTGATCGGTTTCCTGGTGCTAGCATGTATTATCGGTTTGGTTGTGTCTCTTTTTGGTGTCTACGTACTTTCTGTTAGTGCCATTAAGGTACGTAGTTCAGCACTGCTATTAAAGATAATTATGTTCTGTTCCAGATATCTATTCATGTTTTTAAGGCTAATTTATGAAACTGACTGTCAAATTGACTGTTTTCTCTTAGGAAATGACGCCCATCCCTCACTCCACTGCAAACCAACATTATGGTGCTGGCATTCAGGCCCAGAATGCGATCCATGCTGGAAACTGACAAAATAAGAGACATTCAGAGCAGAAGGGTACAGTTTTAGCACAGTTTTACACCATCTACAAAAGAGGACTGTTTCACCTTCCAACCACTCACAGGTAAACAACCACAACAACAGAAAAAAGAAAAAAAAACTTTTGTGATGTAAATAATTTTTTGGAAATAAAATGGATAAAATCTCGTTTTTTGCTTAGCTGTTGCTCTTACTGCTGTAGGACTGCTGTAATTTCGAATGCTCAACTTAAAAGTTATTCGTACCCAATTCATTTTTGCTCTTACAAACTTCTGAAGCTTCTTAGCATGTAACTCTAAGCAAATGTCTACCCAGAAATCTTGACCAGAATCCAATGTTATAGATGTATGTTATGAGGGTAAGTGTTTATCGTTCTTAGGATATGTGAAATTCAGCTTTAGGTACATAAAAAAAACGGAAAAGGAATTACTGTATGGTGAATGGGAACGGTAAGATGTGATTCCGACTTGTTTTGTAGCATTTTGTACCACCTTTTGCATGATTCTTTATATCGGTCAACATGTTTGTTTTTGCCACATGAGGACATATGGGGCAACATTTATCAAGTTGATATTTGTTCGTTTGCAATTTGAAACCAAAAAAATCTAACAGCATTGTAAGCAGGCCAAATAGTTATAAACACAAACAAATCCTGGCTTGATAAATGTGGCCCATGTACAGTGAAACTCCTCTAAAGCAGAGTAATGTGAATTTAAACACCAGTAAATTACTAAACAGCATCGCTTGGCTTTTTTTGTCATCTCGTTTTATCCGTACTGATTCTTCAGGAAAGCTATGATGACTGCCAACTCTGTAAGTGCCACCACTTGTGACCAAAATCATGGACACCCTAATGACTAAAGGTCAGAGGTTGAACCCTCAGTCAAGGGCTCGACTTTGGTGATGTAAAATCCTCTCGTGGAAGCATGTGTTGTTCGTTGTGTCTGTAGATCTTTGTCTTTATGACAGCATGTGAGATTTACATTGTGCCTGTTCTCTGTGACCTTGACGTGTAGTAAAATGAAACCATGTAGTATGTAGTTATATGGCTGTGTTTGTGTTTGTATTTGACTGAATGACATTTCAAATAAACATGATTTAATACACAATCGGATGCTCTCATTTTATTACTTTATTTGTCACAGTGCACTATCAAATCAGTAGACATGAATATAAACTCTCAGCAAATAATTGAGAGTAGCCTACAATTTAATCCAGAAAATAGGTTTCAAAATCTTGATGCATTTTTATAGAATTTTATTGTAAATTACTAGCTTGTTGTTTCCACCACAGAATAAAAAATTAAAAAGTTAATTTTACATCTTTTTATCTTACAATTCTGACTATTTCAATTGTGAGTTGTTTGCAGAATTGTGAGTTTATCTTGCAATTTAGACTTAATCCAATAGCATTTACACTGTGTATGGCAGTCAGTAGCAATGAAACAGAACTCGCAATAGCAATTTTATATCCCACATTTCTGTGAGAAAAAAAAATGTAGGTAACCAGAAAGTTGACGGCACCCATTTTTTTTCCTACTATGGAAGTCAATGGCTGAAGCAAGTTGCCGTCAACTGTCTGGTTACCAACATTCTTATGATCTTCTTTTGTGTTCAACACAAGTAAGAAACACATACAGGTTTGGAACAACTTGAGGGTGAGTAAGTCATGACAAAATGTTAATTTTGGGTGAACTATCCCTTAAAACACTGTCTGGGAAACCAGGGGATAAACTTACAATTGCGAGTTATGTCAGAATCAAGTTTCGATAATTCTCCTTCTTGACTACCTGAAAGAAGTGTAACAAATATCAATTTAATACTTTAATAAATAATAATAATAAAAAGTCTAAAAAAAGACTTTTATTCTAAAACATCAGGTGACGTTTTTAGAGTTGACCATGAGTTGACCCGTTCTCTAAGCTCATGAATATTTATTACGTAGTATTACGTTGGCTTAGTATTTCTTCCTGATTTGCCTGATTTGAAATTAATATTTATAGATAAGTCGTACAGCCTTTTTACAGTAAATAGACTTTTATTTTAAAACATCAGAAGCCATTTTCCGGAGTTTCAGTTTGGTGTTTGTTATGGAATGGGTTCAGAGTCTTGACAGCATGTTTGTGTTTCTGTTCTAAACACTCATGCATGCGCTCTGACGATCTCCTGGATAGTTAAGTTGTTCACCCTGATTATTACTAGTACTGTATGCAATAGAATATGGATATTTTGTAGTAATATGTCAAATCATGAATGAAAAAAGTTAATTGTCATATTCTGTGGTGATGTCTACTACAGTATGGAGAAGGTGCGGAAGATTGTAGTTCATCTGTCGAAGGAAACCAAAAACGCTGCTCCGCAGTGCGCGCGATTCGTGCAGGTCAGCTGAATATTATTCCACATCACTTTACAATTCGTTAGTTAATGCATTAACTTAATTATGAGCAATACATTGTTACAGTAATTATTAACGTTAATTAATAAAAATAGAATTGTTCATTGTTAGTTCGAGCTCAAGTCAAATATTAACAAATACAACTTTTAATTTTAATCATTTATTAGTAAATGTTGAAATACACATTAACCAAGATTAATTTCATGCTTTAGAAGCATTTTTCATTGTTCATGTTAACTTATGTAGTTAACTAATGTTTACAAATGAAATATTATTCTAAAGTGTTACCAAATAGGCCTATGCATATAATTATTAATTTCAAAATATCCAATTATACATAATAATTGTTTATTAACAATCTATTTAAAACAATCCTAGTGATAGTACCACCAGACCATTTGTGGGCATCTAGAGTTGGAAAAAACATCTAAATATTTGGTAACACTTTACAATAAGATTTCAGTTGTTAACATGGAACTAAGAATGAACAATAACTCTACAGCATTTATTAATCTAAGATCATGTAAGATTATAATTTAATAATACCCTATATCAAAGCAATAGAAGTCTATAGTATGTGCTCATTTAGCTGGATAAAAATACAGTGTGTAATTTTTTTCCAGAGCATAACTGGACACTTTGTCGGGAGTGAGGATCAGGTAAATGTGAGCTGTTCTTTGGAGAATAACAGATTTGTTTTATGTGACCGGTTGTGTGATGGAGCAGTTCCTCTGAAGGTGAGATCACACTGAATTTATTTTAGGGCCTTTTCAGTTTTGTTCAATTGAATCCAGTTAATACAGGACATTTATTTGTGGATCAAACTCATTGTCTGACCCTAGAGGGCGTCGTTTTGCCCCATCAAATACCTGTCTCACTCAGAGGCAGTCTCCCTGCCCCCAGATACCCTCAGCCGTGGGGTAGACGTGGCCGTGGCTGTGTTGCTGCAGTCCGCCGATCAGAAGCTGTTGCTGACGCGTCGCGCCTCCAGCCTCCGGATCTTCCCCAATGTGTGGGTTCCGCCCGGTGAGTGTCATTCCGTACTGACCCAAATGATTCCTGAGATTACCACTCACTCAAATAAACTCAAATCACTCATGTTAATCATTTACAGATGAGTAAGGTCATTTTGGTCACTTTTATCTGGTTCTAAAGACACCATTTTAAACGGTTATTTTAAATAGTTTTATTATGTGTCGAATCTCAGATCTGACATTCCATCATGTCCGCTGACTTAAGCTACAGAAATATGGCCAGCATATGTGTGTGAGAATACTGTGGTGTTCAGGACTAATAATGGATGTAATTTGTTTGTTCAGGAGGGCATGTGGAGCTGGATGAAAAGGTACATTTTGTATTGCATAAACAATGAGCTGTCAGTCAATCAATCAATCTGTCATGCAGTAAATGTGCAGTAATAAGGCATTTTAGAGAAACGCTGTTGATATTTGAATTTGAAATAAACCCAAAATGCACAAACACGGAATGTGAGAGAGAATGTCTCTTGATTATAGATTATAGCTAACATTACAACAGCATGTGTTGGTTCTGTGAAACCTAGCAAAACCAATGTTACTCACGTACTATACGGAGCAGAAACAACGCAACCTCAGCATCCGTTTTCAGGCCTTCCCGCTCGGGTCTCTCCAGTGCTGGAAAGGTTTTCTAATACTAACGCGGGTCCTAAAGCTCATAACCTTTCTTTTCCCAGTGATATTCCTCAGACATTTTCTCTTTTGTGATGTCTCTCAACCATCTCTCTTTCTTCAAATCTCCCATAGCTCTCTCTCTCCTCCCCCATCATTGTGGTGCTCGGTTTGATACACTTTCAACAGCGTTTCTCTGAAATCGCTTACTGCACCTTTGACAAATATTGTCAAGTCATTTTAAATTGCTTCGGAGAATTAGTTTTTGTTTTATTGATTGATTGATTGATATCCAAAATCTAAGACTACTTTTTTGCATTCTTTTTAAATTTAATACAATATTTAATTTTTCATTACGAATTATATTATCAGACTGAGTGTTTAAATTGTTTGTTGACAGCAGCGCTTGAAATGCATGAACAAGTTTGTCATAACATTTGTACAAAGTCACAGGTGTGCTTGTTTAGTTCTTGATCTAGAAATAGTAAATATTTGCTCTTCATTTTATGTCATGATTTTTTATTTGTTTTAAATCCTTAAACTATGTTTATTTCTAAGATTAATACAAACGAAATTCCAGATTTTGGTCCTAAATTATTAAACCCCACCATATATATAATATAATTTATAGACCCACAAAATAATATAACATGCACATATATACAGTGTACACCCCTCACATTTTAGCAAACATTTTTGTATATCTTCTCAAGGGACAATACTATAGAAATGTAACTTGGATATATTTTAAAGTAGTCAATGTGCTGCTTATATAGCAGTATATTTACTGTCTTCTGAAAATAACTCAACATACAGCCATTATTGAATAGCTATATATAAAATAGCTGGTAGTGTACATTTTATAATTATATTTCATTCCAAGTAATTCTATGTAATGTAATGTCTTTGTATGTTAATATAATAATGTCACTGTGAATTAGAGTGATTTAATGAGTTAATGAACAACTAAAATATTATTCTAAATGAATGAATGGCTCCATGATTTATTTCTCTCTCTCTCTGTGTGTGTGTGTGTGTAATCTAGCTGTTGGATGCAGGACTCAGGGAGCTGCAGGAAGAGACCGGTCTGAAACTGAGGCCTGATGAGTTGTCCTCTCAGCTGCTCGGCCTGTGGGAGGTGTGTGTTTATAGCACAATGTTTTTGTGAGACCTGCAGCCAAAGTCCAAAGGGGCCATTGCGCAGAGACGCTGAATTTGACAGACCGAGGCCGATTGTTTGCAAACCGTAATTGCGTAACCTGCAACAGTCAGGCCTTGCACACATCTGTTGTCTATCTCAAAGTTGTAATCATTGAAATGAAGCTGTTAGCTCAAGATGTAAATCTAATCAAGCTGATCCAGAGGGTTTACTTTAATTTTCTCAAAACAAACATATGAGATGGTAAAGGAATAGTTTCATCAACGATGTTGTCGTCATGTCCTCATCTCCATGGTGCAAGTTTTTTTTTTTTTTTCATGAACTTCTTGTCTGAATATTCGAGCTGCTCTTTTCCATGCCTGGAAAGTGAATGAGGAACAGAATCAGTTCTCGGATAATCTTCATCTCCCACGTAACTCTCAAATGTTCTGGTTGCATATAATCAAACTTTTTGGCTTTTGGCAGTATAAATCACCATCCACGTTCATTGTATTGAAAAGAGAGGCTTGAACATTCTTCCTAACATCTCATTTTGTGTTTCATGGAAGATAGAAAATAGATAGACATGATGATGACTAGCCAAAAACATAATTTAAATAAGATAAATGTACACTTACTATTTAAAGTTTGGGGTTAGATTCACCAAGTTTGAACTTATGTTTACCAAGGCTGCAGTTATTTGATGTTGCAGTTATTAATTTTTTAATGGTAGTGTACTTTATTTGATTATTCTCTGTCCAGTCAGTGTATCCGCCCATGTTGTCCAGAGGACCGCCTCAGAGACATCACGTCGTGACGTACATACTTCTGAAGAGCTCTCAATCACACCTGCAGCTTCAGGTACAACTTTGGGTTATCAAGAGAAAGAAACATGTTAACAGATTACAGCTGCAGATGTGAGGTCCTTGTGCTCCATAAGGATGTGCTCTCTCCTTCTTTCTCAGGCTTGTTTGCACCCGGATCCGGCTGAGGTCAGTGCGTGTGTGTGGGTCGATGCAGGTCTGGTGAAAGTTGTGGTGTCTGCTGTAGATGGTGAGAAGGATTCTGTTCGAATGCCAGCTGACCTGCCACAGACCATCAGGTATGGAGAACTTTATTCATCTCTATTAATATGAAATGAAATCATAGTCAGGAAAATCTCATTTTTTGAAATGGAACAGTTTGTTTAACCTTTAGACAACATTATATTAATCAATAAGTACATACAAATAGTTGTTGTTTTTTATCATATTTGATACATCAGGCTTTTATGACTCATATGGTAGGATATAGAAGAATATTATGCAAGCTTGTTTCCGCCACTGAATACAAAATAAAAATATAATTGCGTTTTTTTTTTTTTTATATCTCACAATTCTGACTTTTTTTCTCGCAATTGCGAATGTACAGAATTGCGTGAAAAAATCTCGCAATTGAAAGTTATAAATTCAGATTTGCGAAATTAGGGCTAAATTTGCAACGATATAAGCTCACAATTCAGACTTTTTTCAGACAATTCTGACTTTCTGACAAATCCGAGTGTATCTCGTAAATCTTTTTTTCTCACAATTCTGACTTTTTCCGAACAATTGCGAGAAAAAAGGTCCGAATTGTGAGATGATTTTCCCAAAAATTAAGGATAATAATGGATAATCAAGCAATCAAAATTAGTTTTAGTCCAGTATGTGTTGTGTTCATCTTGAAATACAACTGTATTAAATTTATTATACATTTACTTTATAAAAATCACTAGAAGATTTAATTGAAAAAAGACACGTGTACTACGACCTAAAGGGGGACATTTTTAGAATGATACAAAAAGGCCTTTTACTTGTTAAAAAGTATAAACTCTCAATGAGGTAGACATGTAGTAGATTGTGTACATTAGGTTTTTCAGCAAAGTTTTGATCGTGTTGGTAATTTGATGCAGTAAGCTTTTTAAGTATTTATTCCATTGTTTTGAATGTTCGTTTCCTGTATGTTGTCAGTGTGACAGAGGTGTCTCCACACGCTGAGCTGAGCGAGACCTCACTGCCCATTTCTTTGTTCTGTAACCGGGCCCCGGATCACGGCGAGGACATTGAACGAGTCAGCACCGGAACCAAATTTGCATTAGAACTGTGGTTGAAAACACTGGGGCCTCATGCTGAGATGGACTGACTCTCTGCCAGCTTCTGTTTATGTTCGTTACCATTTAACCAGTGCCTTGAGGAAGACGGCACCACCTGCTGGACCGGAGCTATTTCAGCAGGGCATGTTATTCAAGCACAACATTAAAATAAAATTTTTGCCAAAAAGTTTCAAAAGCCTTAGATTTACTGTATCACTAAAATATGTGATATTTTTATTTAACCCTTGTCAGTGCACAGAAACAACTGTGTGCTCTGTTAAAGTTGGCCCATTAAAGTTGGTTTAAAAGTAATTTAAATATTTGAAGTGTGTGTGTGTGTGTGTGTGTGTGTGTGTGTGTGTGTGTGTGTGTGTGTGTGTGTGTGTGTGTGTGTGTGTGTGTGTGTGTGTGTGTGTGTGTGTGTGTGTGTGTGTGTGTGTGTGTGTGTGTGTGTGTGTGTGTGTTGAAGCTTTGAGTCTAAAATATGAGAAAAATGAAATTTCCTCACAGATTACACTTGACCACAAAGATAATCTGCAGCATTTCACTCGCTGCCCTTCCTCTATCACATTGTGTTCTTGCTGTTCAAATACTTGCTGTTCAGAAATTGACCTGAAGTTACAGAGCGTCTCGACCAACTAGTTCCGTTGAGTTTATTCCATACTAAGTTTGTCACCTGATGCACAATCATGAGCCACAGGTTTGTTGCTCTTTCTCAGGGCCAAAAATTATGTCTCACTTACAATGGGTTACACTATCGCTCTACATTGCAATTTAAACATATGTGTTGTTGCATTATGTGACTCATTTCACCTCTGATTCTTGACCTCGTCCTCCAGAAAACAAACTAGTCATCCAACGGCCATTTTCAGAAACTCTTTTTAATTTCACCAAATCACTGTTAATACATCACATCATTCAATCCATGTTTAAAAGTTACAAAGTACATTGTGCAAAGGTATATTGTAGGAAAATAAATTCTAAACAGATGGTAATGGCGTGTAAAATAATTTCCCTGTCTGCTCAGCTTCCTGCAGTGCAGTGCCGGTTGTATGACAGTTATTCTTCCAACAGAAGTTTTCCTCAGGTCTTGTTCTTCACACGTGGAGGGAGTGACAGTGTTGGGGAGTCAGAGAACCTGAATGATGGAGTCTAAGTGTGAGATTGAGCTCTGTTGGGTTTGTGAAGTGTGTCATAGGAACTGCTGCATGTGTGTTTTACTGTACCTGTGTCCATCATTTGTTCACCACGTACATTCCTGTCCGGTTTTTCGAAGGTTTTTCTCTGGCATCCTGTTATTAACAGAGTCGGTTATCATTACATGTATGCACACCATATTGGCATTTCTTAAAATAAAACAATGCTTCATTCAGCATAAGACATACAGTGTCAAAAATAACCCCCTTTATATAATTTTATGATGTTTGAATTCTTTATTTACTGTTATGTTTTTAAATATGTAATATTTTGTTTATTTTATAAAATGTTGTTGTTATTATTTCCATGTGATTTTTTTATTAAATTAGTTATTTGCATGTTCTATATTACTTTTATATTTTTGTTTGCATATTTTTTTTTACATTTTTTACAATTTATTATACTTTTAAAATTATATTTATTATTTTAAAAAAATATTAGTGCTGTCATATTAATCGCATCTGATATAAGAGTTTGTTTGTAATATAAGTATTTAATATGACATTTCTTTTAGCACACCAGGGTGACTAAGAACATGAAATTGTCTAGCTATGACTTGTTTCACAGGAGTATTAATGCACGGCGAGGAGGAAAGTTTGAGTGGCCAAAACTTCTCCAAAGAACACAGATGGAGAATTGCAGAGATTAGTTGAGTCTTGGGGGTCAGAAAGCCTAAAAATAAAAATAAAAAACCCTACATCACCACAAGTTTTTGGGAGGGTTTCAAGAAAATTCATCCGTGCTCATCCAAAAATCAGCTCCAGCATATTCAGTTGTCAGACACGACTGGAACTTCAAAAAGGGCCGGCTTCTATGGTCAGATGACATTAAAAAAGGCGTTTGGCAGCAAACCCACCAGATGTGTTTGGTCCAAACAGGGATGAAAAAGTACCCCATGCACGGTTATATATACCGCTTAATCTTTAATGTTGTGGGCCTATTTTTCTGCCAGAGGTTCTGGATACATGGTTTCATAGATTCTAGCAAATACTGACAGCTAAAAAAATCAAAACCTGACAACCTCTGATATAAATCTTATAATGGGCCGTGGTTGGATCTTCCATCAGGACAACGGTCCAAAATGAAGATTCTGCCATGGCCGTCCCTGACCTGAACCCTATAGAATTTGAGTGGGCTGAACTGAAGAGAAGCAGCGCCAACATGGATCTGGGAATCTGAAGGATCTGGAGAGATTCTGTATGGAGGAATGGTCTCTGATCTCTTGTCAGTTGTTCTCCAAACTCATCAGGCATTATAGAGGAAAACTCAGAGCTGATCTTGGCAAAAGGAGGTTCATTGCAAAAAGTATTTAATAAAAGGGTATAGCCTACCAATAATTATGGCCAACGTGTTTTGGAAAAAAGCATTTATTTCAAAATATGATTTCCCCGCCACTTTCAATGCTTTACTTCAATGAAAGGTTAGATTTTTGCGATGAACAATGCATATTTATTTTTACAGCCATCTTTGATCATATTTACCTGGGTGCCAGTAATTCTTACCACAACCACACACACACACACGATTAATTGTGTTTAATTGATTTGATTTTGACAGCACAAATTTTTTTAATTATAAATCATTATTTTGACATTTAAAATGTTTGTTTGTTTATTTATTGTTGTTGTGTATAGCCTATACCAGTAGTTAAAATACACCTTTTCCATCCTTTTCACTTAGATGAGGTCTTGCATAACCTGAGGAACAACAAATAAATGTTTGATAAAAGATAAAGAAAAGATTGGTTTCTTCTTTCTTTTCTGTTCAGATACGCCCTGTTTCTTCCATTTTGTGTTTGGGGTCCATAATAAGGAAAGTATTTTATCATTTTGTTTACATTATCCCTGTGAATAATCCCAGTGTGTTATTAATATAAATGCCAGTGCCCTAACAAACGCCTCCGTTCAGCTCGGTTCAGCGAATCACTCTGCTCTGATCAGCTGTCGACCGAAAACTGCCGCTCAGATGCTTTCAGCCCTGGAGGCCTCAATGAGGGTTAGATTCAGAGTTTAAGTCTTTCTCTCCTGGCTCCCGGTATTGTTTCGAATGTAGGCAGGGCATTGTGAGCGGTGACGCCGTGGCTACTGGACGATGGAGGAGACGCAGATGGAGGCCTCACAGTCTCTGAGCGAGAGTCGAGTTTCCCACGCTTCAGGTTTCTTAGTCAGAGCCACACAAAGAGGGGCCTGTGCAGGCGACGGGGACGCTGGAACGCCAGGTAACAGTAGCCAATTTTCCCTAGTTCTGATCCGTGATTGTGGGGTCAGTGTTTTACATGGACAGAGATGGGGATGGAGAACCCTCATCAAAACCGCTTTGTTTCCTTCCACAATAAAGATGCTGTATAGAGTTAAAAGTTGCAAAACAAGATTTGCGTTCGTATTCAGTCTTAACATTGGCTTTATGTTGTGTTGTTAGTCGTGTGAACAGGTTCAAATGGACGCTGCATGCTTTTCAAAAAGTGTTTGCATTAAATTACAGGTTTCTTGATGCTTCCTGACCTTAAAGAGCTGCATGTAAGGCTGCATTCACACAGTGTTTTCACTAATAGGTGTGACTCTCAAATTCTCCCATTCATCGAGCAGCAGGCAGGGACAGATCCATTATGTCTGTGCGAGCAGGTAACCAAAGTTAACACCCCCTTTTTAACTTGAAAGAAAGTACTGTAGTTGTAGATGACTATTGTAAAAATCAAGATGTGTATTGTGCCTTTAAGGATTTAATACTTAAAATCTCCTGCTGCTTTCATCCTCTCAAAAAATGCTGTGGTTTTGTTTTTGACTAATTCAGCAGTTGCTGTGTTATTTAATGTTTACATACTATTATAGTATTTGGTAACGCTTTAGATTACAGCCCGGAAAGTACTGCGTAATTACAATGAAATTACAGTGTAACTTTCGGTAATTACAGTGTGCCTATAAAGTACTTATGTGTAAGTATAGGGGAACAATATGTAAAGTCTTGGGAATAAAGGGGTAACAACCAGGAAAATACTGCGTAATTAAAACGAAATTACAGTGTAACTTTCGGTAATTACAGTGTACCTATAAAGTACGTACGTGTAAGTATATAGGGGAACAATGTAACGTTTTGGAATAAAGGGGTAATAACCAGGAAAAAAATATATATATTTAGGCAAATTATTTATACTGTAAGTATTTTAGAACTACGGGGTACTTATACTATAATACAATCTTACTTTTGGGAGCAATTTAGCGAGTAGGCTACATACACTGCACCTTTTTGTAATAATAGTGTATACAAATACATAAAGGCTTTTTACAAATTACAGGGTAGCCTATATATCAGTGCATTTATAAAGTAGGGTAATTTGTTTTTATTGCAAAGGTGCACTGATTAAGTTGTTTCAAGGCAAGTAAAATATTGCAACTTTTTTTTTTTAAATGCTGGGGAAATATACTCTTGTTTCATGTAGTTACAGGGTAAGTATGACATTGCGGGCCGTAAATTAAAGTGGTGCTTCTTACCCTCTTGTTTCATGTAGTTACAGGGTAAGTATGACATTGCGGGCCGTAAATTAAAGTGGTGCTTCTTACCCTCTTGTTTCTTGTAGTTACAGGGTAAGTATGACATTGCGGGCCGTAAATTAAAGTGGTGCTTCTTACCCTTTTGTTTCATGTAGTTACACGGTAAGTATGACATTGCGGGCCGTAATTTAAAGTGGTGCTTCTTACCCTCTTGTTTCATGTAGTTACAGGGTAAGTACAATAAAAACACATGTAAACACACAATCACTTGGAAAACTTTATTTGAAAAACAACTTATTTCAAAAAAGATTTACAACATATTACACTTATTATTCTTTATTCCTTTTTTTAAATCAACTTTTCATTTCAAATACTAAAGTCCTGACAGAAAGTATACGTTTTTGCATGGCTTCCTACTTCCTCCTCCTCCTCTTGCATGGCTTCCTCCTCTTGTTCCTCTTCTTCTTTTTCTATCATTCCACTGATTAGCCTAATCTTAAGAAGGAGTCTTTTGCTATTCTGTATTAAAAGAAAATACAGTACACCCAGAAATGTTCTCATAATTTACTCATCTTTTCGCTACCGACCAACTGTCACCAGCGAGTGCATGAGAGTCGGCTTGGCTTCGTGTTTGGTGAAGCTTCACGCGTTCATTACGTTCTCGCGGGAGTTAGATGTGAAACTCGCGCGAGAACTGCCGTCTCTGTTCTTCTGTATTGTTTGTTTTTCATTATTATTATGTGTTATTGTTTGTATTTTGTTGTGAGCATTAATAAAAAATAAAAAAATAAAATTGACATTCGGTTTCTCGGCGCTTACGTCACGCTTTAAGTTGTCAAGCGTGAACTCATCCCTCTCATGCACGCGCAAGTGACAGTTGGTCGGAACGGAAGCGATAGTCTACAGTTTAAAATGTTTAAATATTTGGTATTTTTCTTACAAACACTTATCGTCTCACTTCAGAAGACATTGATTCATCCATTGGGGTTGTATGGATTACTTTAGTTATTGCTGTATGTGCTGTTTGATGTCAACTTTTAGGAACACATGAGCTTGCATTATGCATTCACAGAGATTATATATTTTTCTAAAAAAATTTGTTTGTGTTAATCTGAAGAAGGAAATTCATATACATCTCGGATGACATGAGGGTAAAAGATGAGTAAATGGTGAGGACATTTCTGTACTGTATTTTCTTTTAACACACAGAATAGCAAGAGACATGGGATTCCTTCTTAAGATTTATCAGTGGAAAGAAAGAAAAAGAAGAAGAGGAACAAGAGGAGGAGGAAACCAAGCAAGAGAAACAAAGTGTTGTAAATCCGTTTTGAAATAAGTTATTTTTCAAATAAAGTTTTCCAAGTGATATCAGATTGTGTGTTTACATGTGTTTTTATTGTACTTACCCTGTAACTACATGAAACAAGAGGGTAAGAAGCACCACTTTAATTTACGGCCCGCAATGTCATACTTACCCTGTAACTACATGAAACAAGAGTATATTTCCCCACCATTAAAAAAAAAAAAAGTTGCAATATTTTACTTGCCTTGAAACAACTTAATCAGTGCACCTTTGCAATAAAAACAAATTACCCTACTTTATAAATGCACTGATATATAGGCTACCCCGTAATTTGAAAAAAGCCTTTATGTATTTGTATACACTATTATTACAAAAAGGTGCAGTGTATGTAGCCTACTCGCTAAATTGCTCCCAAAAGTAAGATTGTATTATAGTATAAGTACCCCCTAGTTCTAAAATACTTACAGTAGGCTATAAATAATTTGCCTAAATAATTTTTTTTTTTCCTGGTTGTTACCCCTTTATTCCAAAACTTTACATTGTTCCCCAATATACTTACACGTACGGACTTTATAGGTACACTGTAATTACCGAAAGTTACACTGTAATTTCGTTTTAATTACGCAGTATTTTCCTGGTTGTTACCGCTTTATTCCCAAGACTTTACATATTGTTCCCCTATACTTACACATAAGTACTTTATAGGCACACTGTAATTACCGAAAGTTACACTGTAATTTCATTGTAACTACGCAGTACTTTCCGGGCTGTAATCTAAAGCGTTACCTAGTATTTTTTCATATTTTGAAATGGCTTTTATTTTTTATAAAATAAGTATTTTTTTGTCATTTTATTAGCTTTTATATCAGTTTAATCATTTCAATACTTCAACTTTAACCTGTTTTATTTCAGCTACGTGCCAATACAACATTTTAAAACTTTTGTGAAAGTTTTTTAAATAATTTGTTCATTTAATATTTAACACTTTATTTCAATGAACAATTTGTAATCATTTTTGTTTAAGATAACAATAACAACACTGTCTTGAACAAACAATTTCGATAACCCCACATGAGTTATTGCCAGCAGAGAATAAGCATTTGTCAGAGTTTGTCAGAGTTGATTCTGTTCATAATGCACATACCATCTGAACTCGCTGGTATAAAGTCCTAAAAATGTTAGGGAGTCACTTTTGTTTCAGAATCTAGTTTCATAAACGAACTATAACAAAATGCAAGCTTAGTTGCGTCAGAATGAATTATGGATTGTATCGCACCGCTTGTTTGCCGTTGGCTGTATCAAACGTGCTTTGCGTTGAGTACATGGGGATGTCTGGGTTGAAGTACATGGGAGGACTCATCTCTTCAGGTTCATTCACGAAAACTCTTCGTTTCGGACAACAGCACCAGAGCACCACCTGAGAGGAGGAACACTTTGGTCCTTTAACAGTACAGTCACTGACACAAAACTACCACATTACCTTGACTTTTTGACATAGTATCATGGTTTTTTTATGTACATGTATACATGAACCATGGTATTATTTTGAGTATTTTACCAATAACACATTGCCCGACTAAATGAAAAGTCACTGTTTTGATTTTGGGATGTGCTTGACTCTTGCATTGTCAATACAAGATCTTGACCAAAAATTGCTGATATGCAAATAACATCACAACATTTATTTCCATACATTTTTGGTCAAGATCTTGTATTGACAATGCAAGAGTCCAGCACTCTGTAAAGTCTCGTCCAGCACATCCCAAATACTCAATTCATGTAATATCTGGACTCAGAGGTGCCAATTCATGTGTGAAAATTATTCTTCATGCTCCATCTATTCTTTCATAATTTGAGCCTGATTAATATTGACATTGTCATCCTGGAATATGATGTGTTTTTCTACATGGTTATTTAAGAAATGAAAAGCTACACACTCAGTTATGGTTAGAAGAACTGTTGCCAAACATATAACATTCTAGAAACATAATAATCACAGCAATAATGATCCAATTAGCATTTGCCTATTTAAATCCAAACAGCGACTTATTTTTTGTCTGGGCAGTGTAGATGATTAATCATTTAGTATTATGATATATATCAAAGGTTAAATTGCATATAATCTGGCATGTGCCGCCACTATAATTATGGATAGTAATAATATAGATGTTGGTCAGTTTTATTATTTATTCAGATGAATGTACAATCATTACAAGTTGCTGCCATGTTCTCCTATAAAACCAAAGGTTCATACAATATTGACCCTACTCCCTCGATCACTCACCAGAATGATGAGGATGATGAGGAGGAAGAGACTGACAGCCGCCAGCGCTAAGAGGGCGATGCCCCATCCCGGCACCAGAGCGGAGGCAGTGGTAGTTGAATAATTCACAGGCGTGGTCTTCGAGGGCTGTGCTGTTGGAAATGGAGTGGAGCTGAATGTCGGGTTCACAACAGTGTGGATGGAGGTAAAAGTGGACTTGAGGGCTGTAGTGGTGTTATTGGGGGCAGTGGTGGTGGTGCCTTTTTGGGTTGCAGTGATGGTGGTATTTGGGACTGTAGTGATGGTGTCAGTGGTGGTGGTGCTATTGGAAGGTAACGTGGTGGTACCAACAGGTGCTACTGTGGTGGTCCCAATAGGGACTTCTGTGGTAGTCCCATTGGTTACTCCATTGGTGGTGCTGTTGGGCGCTGCAGAAATACTTGCATTATTCATCAGTGAGTTGGTTGTGGTGTTTGGGTGCATTGAGGTGGCGTTAAAGGGAGTGGAGTTGATGAAGTGTGTGATATTTCCCACAACAACAGAGGTGGACATGTCAGGTGTGTGTGTGGATGGAAGGCGGCTGGTGAGGGATTCGGCGTCCGTTGTCATCTCAGGAGTGGATGTGAGGGGCGTGGCCATGAAGGGTGTGGTTGTAAAGGGTGTTCCTTTGTGCGTTATCATTGGTGGACTGATGAAGTTCTTCTCCTCTTCAAAAGGTTCTTCAGTTGATAGTTTATCTGCAGGTAGGATTGAATGTACTTTTCATTAGTTGTTGATGTATTTGTCAACACAATCTCATGACAATTCCTATCTATTTTACATTTTGGCAAATTGGTGGCTAATTTGTATGAATGTGAACAATCTCATTTGTACATTTTCATACTTTCAGCTTACAGCCTAGTAATGGTTATGTTTAGGGGTTTTCACATTGCATGGAATCATACAAAATCGCCATCTTGTAAATTAGTTAAATTTTCCTGTGAAATGGGGTTGTGTTTGTCTGTTTTAGATGGTCATTTATTTAACTTTTAATCATATAAGGATAAAAAACCCAGTCAATGTGAAAACAAATCTGAAAGCAACCATTGTTGACTGTTATTTTACTTTCAATGTAGCTGAGGTCGATCTCGAGTGCCGGCGATGGAATTTGCTTGTACGCAGGCAAAAAGATGTCTCTCACAATCTCTGGATTGACTTGGGTCGGCCCAAACAGCAGTCGAGAAGTGGCGATCACAGACCCATTACTGCAAGAGAAAGCACTCATGAGATCAGATATTCTCTGTCGCTCGGTATTAGATGTAAATCTAAGAGTAGTTGATCAAACCTGAAGATCATCTCGTCCGTCCCCAAATATATCAGGTGAGTGGTGTTAAATGGTGGAGCGTAAACATCTTCAAACTGGAAAAAGGAAAGAACAATTGTGAAACAAGTCAAAATACTTCAGAGTAAAACCAATTTGGGGGCCGTTTACACAACACCGGTTTCAACTAAAAAACTGTTTTTGCGTTTATTTACACGCCAACGTTTTAAGGGCCTGAAAACGAAAACTTTTGTAAAGGTTTTTGAAAACAAACCATCACTTTACATTTAAAATACTCTGTGTAAAATACAAAACGCGAATTTGTGAAAATGGTGACATCATGCACGTTACGTGTTCCTTTACAAAGTGACATCGCCAACTACTGGCCTGGCATTCATAATACAGAGTTTTTATCATTTTTGCAGATCCGTGTAAATGGGATACACATTTTAGTACATTGTTGTCGTGTAAACGTACCCTCAGTCGTCTCACTTGACCCTTTAAAATGCTCACTAATTTTGATTTAGTTGTGTTGATAATTACACTTTAAAAGTACCTTGAAATCACAATTTTTTGGGTGTGGGTAACATAATGATATGGTTTCTATTACATTTATGCATTTGGCAGATGATTTTATCCAAAGCGACTTACATTGCATTCAAGATATACAGTACATTTAATCAGATCAATTTATCACATTGATAATACTGTGATTCTATAAAGTATAGGCTACTTTATTAGCATATCTTATTTTATTGGTACCATTGTAATAGACGTGCCAAGGTATGTCATTCATCATAATATCTTGTAAATACTATGGTACATTAATCTGGTAAGTTAACAAAAAATGACTGTAACATGGCAGTACCGTGGTATGATGGTATTACCATGGTACTTTAATATAAACTGTGATATTAACATGGTAAATAGATTTTTTTTTCTGTAATTGTAATCATGGTATTTCCATATGAGACCATCACTGTACCATTCACTTTCATCTATGGCATACTGTATCCATTGGATGTATGTAATATATCCCAGAATACTGTAAATACCCCATGAATGCTTTACATATACAAGCATGATTAAAAAGAGACCCTCACCAGTCGTTCCACCTCTTGCTTGAGTGTTGTATACTCTGCTGATTGCTGGTCAGCCAGTGATTCATTATAAACACGGTTAGTGATTCTGAGATCCATGATAACTGAAGTTAAAGCATGTGGAGTCAAGGCATCTGTGCTTTCAGTTGGGGAATCCCACGCGGAGATATTGACAGACTTTACACCTGAATCAGATTTTGATATATTCATCACAAAAGTTTTTTGTGTGTGACTTTATCCTTTTTGCATAATATTTCAAATGTATAATTTAATTGTTATTTCAACAAAAATGAAAAAACATCATCAGTTATTCACCCTTATGACGCGAGACAAAAGAAGACATTTTGTTCAGTGAAAGTCAATGGTGTCATAACCAACAAATACAATTACTCTCATTGTATGGACAAAAAAACACATTTTTTTAAATTATCTTATTTTGTGCTCCACAATAGAAAGATCATCATACAGGCTTGGAACAACATGAAGGTGAGTAAATAATGACTGATTTTTCATTTTTGTGAAAACTATCCCTGTTACAATGATACAGAAAAGGTAATTGTTATATTTTGTGATTCACATAAAACATAGCTGCTACTTACCTATGAAAAGTGCAATCCAACCAACAGCTAAGGTGGTGGAGGCTCTTAGTATAATCTTCATCATCTTTGAAGACGAGTAATCCTTCAGCGTGTGATCTGTGCCAGCGGGTTGAGTCAACATCAACTAATGTTCTGGACTCTGGAGAAAGTGCCTCTTTATCAGAGTGAACAGTCCTTTTATTGTTTGAGCACCTGAGCAGGTACCACACACAGGTGGGTGGAGCTCCTGCTCTGCATTTTCTCTGATGCATTTTATAAAACCTCACAAATGAGATCTCAATCATTTCTCCTTGACCGCAATTAGATTAAATGTCGACTTTTTCTCATATCTCATGCTTTTCAGATGGTTGTCCTGAGAAAAAAAACCTGTGATCCCACATGATTCCAGTCGAGTTTTAGAAGAGGTCTCACCAATGTCTCAGTGTGCTCAAATTTGCCAATAAGTCTGTCAAAAGTATTTTTTTAAAAGATGTTTTTCTCTCTCCAAGAACTGATCCTATGTTATCCACATTGATTTTATACCATCTGAGAAAAAGTTTCCAGCTGACAAAAATATGCTCTAAGAAAGTGTTTCTAACATTGCCATTTAGGTTAAAACATTGTTTATAAATGTTCTCTGAATGTAGATGTATGCACAAGTGGCTGTGGAATATAAATCGGATTTACTTTGAATAGAGATATGAAATTGTGAGAGAATAAGAATAGCATTAACAGAATGGATATGAATATACATATTCACACAAGGTTTGGTCTAAATGCATTTCATGCACCTTCAATTTAATTTCTCTCCAGAAGACATTTTACCTTCAGCTTTATTGTCATAGCATCTCACCATAAATGGCAAATAGAATGTGATGACATCACATGTGACATCAGCAGTGGCATTATCAAGCAGGGTGTGTGTGTGTGTGTTGTGCATGTTTCCTCTGGCTTTAGCAGGAGACATCTCTACTTCCATGAATGGTGTATAAATAATGTTTTTGTGATAATGTTTTGAGAACATAACTAAAGACCAGATAACTCTGTACAAACGTTAACATTACTGGAAGAATGATTGTTCATAACTTTAACGTTACTGGAAGAATGATTGTTCATGACTGAGTGAACCTTGCCAGAATGTTAGCTAAAGTTCTTAGAAAGGTCCTTGTATGGGTTGCCAGATTGCATTAGTTAAATCATTATGGCATGTTTCTATCAGATGGTTGAACAAAATCATCTGCATTCACATAAATATTTTGAAACCTTTGATGTTTTTTTTTATCTCCAGGTCAGAGAAAACACCACACTGTGGTAAGAACTCTTCCCTTCGGGTCAGGGATGTTTTATTCACTTGAGGTTTGAGTGTTTGTCTGTGTCTGAAATTTGAGTTGTTAAACGGGTCATTTGGTTTTTCCTCAGGGCTTCAGTGAAGTGCTTTATGCCACCCTGATGTTTACTCATGGGAGGAAGGACGTCATCTTGCCACACACAGTCTGAAATGTTTCGTGACACTCAGTTTAGTGTCTGAATTTACACCCTTCAGTGTCTTATTTGCTATTTTAGTTTATTTTCAAGTCTTGTGTTTTTGAATATTTAAAAATCCACACAATGTGGTCTGTAAAATCTGAAGAAATGTATTCCTCAACATTTCCATTCATGGCAGTTGCCTGGCTGGTGCAGGTGCCTAATTTTATTAAGTACTATTAAAATACCTTTTATTTTATTTTTTACTTATTTTAATGTCGGACAAATTATAATAAAGTAATACACATAGTGAAAATGTGCAAGGTTCCTTTCGTCCTTTAGTTGTTCTTGGAACAATTTCAAATGTTTTCAATTTCAGAATGTCCCAATGATGCAAGCCCTTTTCCAGAGATTTTCACAATATGTTGAACTTTTCTTGTCTTTAATGAAACTTAATTATCTAAATGGGAACATAGTTACATTAAGTGGTTACATATGTGATCTTTTTTCAGGCCATAGCCTACATTGAGTAAATGTGGTCTAAAGAAAGAGAAGGGGATTAGCTACTAAAACTAACTCAGAGTTCACACAAACGTACGGGATGGGTGCTCATGGCTGGAACAGGAATGTACTGGACTCTATCAGTCCCATGGGACTCTGATGTCTTCATGTGTGCATGTGGTTTTTGCTCATGAATTCTTGGCAGATTCCTGGGATGGAGAGTTGCAACACAAGCGGCTGATTGTCCATTTGGCCAAGTCTCTGCTGTTTCCTACAGGCCGACTGCAAACAATGATAAAACCCGACACAATTACCTCACAAACCATGCTATGGTAACCAAATTGTGTCTTAGTTTCTGCCAAGATACGATACACTGCTATCACAAAAGTAAACAAAATTACTAAATTTATATTTAAACACTAGCTACTTTTTAATGTTAAAAAAAAAAAAAAAAAAGTTTCTTTTGTTTATCAAGGCTACATTTATTGATAAAAATACCTTAAAAAATTATATTCTTAAATATTCTTTCTATTTTAATGAACTTAATGAAAAAAAAAAAGTTACCGTACACAGTTGTGCTGCCAACCACCCTCCCCCTCCCTATTTTTTTAATATATAAAATATTACTCGTTCAAAACGTTTGTGTACATAAATAATTAAGTTAATAATATAAATAAATTTCCATTTTTAAGTTATTGTGAGTAGTTATAATAAAAATACAAGTGCGGTATGTCGGGGTTTGTTTTCACCCGACTGAACGTTCAGCGTTTGTTGGGAGTTGGGACAGTGTGAATACGACCGTTATTTTTCATAAAATTCCAAATCCAATGGCCAACTTGTTTGTTAGTATTTGTGCGGTGTGAATTGGCCTACCATCCAAGTATCTCACTGTGGACGGAGAAGCCTTCAGAAAGAATAAGGGCATTGGCATGATCCCCTATGACTGTGAGTGAAAGATATTCACAAAGTTATTGGGGCTTTTATTTGTCCAAGCAGCAGCTCCGGGTCAGAGGTGTTTGGTCTGTGAAGATGGCGGCTCCCAGTGAGCTGTTTTGCTGGAAGGCTGGATTGGGTTTACCGTCAGTGAATACGGACTGTCTCATCGTGCTAGTGAGTTTTCATCATTGGCTCATGTAGACTGGATATTTATATGGGTTGGTTCTGCTCACGTGCCTAGCCTATATTTGTAGACAGTACAGCGATTCGGCTCGGTACCGCACTTACTACAGTGTAGATGGTACAGTGATGCCATAACGTCATAGTCATGCCTTGGCACCAAACGTGTGTATACTGATATGGACTTAAAATATAGTTTTATGTGAGTACTGGTCGCAGGTGTTGTTATATATGTGTGTATATTATTATGTAAAATAATGAATGCATCCATCCATTCTTCAAACTGCATATCCTATGTCATATGTAGGATACTGGGAAATAATTGTATTTTTATATAATATATTTACTATTATTATTCGTGTTAAAATAATTATTATTATTATTATTAATACAATTTTGTTTATTTTTCTCTTCTGTGAAACATACAATTTTCCAGAATAAAAGTCTGGAGATGATCACTAGAGCCCCAGCTACTATTTTAATCCATTTTATTTAAAGCATGTAGCTAACGTTAGACTAATCATTTTTGTTTTTAATGGTTGCCCAGGGCCTCCCATGACCACGATCTGACCCTGTCTAAATATCAGTCAGATCATGCTACCCTTTGAAACTGCAAATCTTCAATGTTTACTCTTCATGATTTAAGCTCAAATTCCTATCTCAGTTTTATTCCAAAGCCAAGGTACTGCTTATCGACAGATATTTTTATTGCATGATTCATCATGTGTGGGACGTTTGCTCCACTTTTCTTATTTTTCCACTTCAGTTTGGTCACACCAGGGCGCCACCTGTCTGTGCTACTGTTAACCACAAACCCACCACTGTCATCTGGAGTTAGCATCAATCTCATCTCCTATCGGCAGCTTTGAAGACTGAATTCAGATCCATTTTATTCCTAATCAACAAAGGTTGTATGTGGGTAAAGAACCAGGTTACTATTGCTGAAATCGCATGTTAAAGTGATTAGGTTACATCAGTGCTGTGTGTTTTGGACTCTCTGAGTGTTGTGGGATTTTTCCGGCTCGCCAGCGGTCGGGTGGATGTCTGTGCATTACAGTCTGTCTGCACCTACTGAGGGCGCTTTAAAAACCGCAGGCATGTTTTGCTCCCTCTCTCTGATGGTTTGGTAATGTGAAGTTCATTCAGAATTTTCCAGATTATCTCACTGCACCAGAAAGGATATAGTTGCATTAAATTGTGACTGCATGTGAAGGTCTGAGGATGTTTGGAGATTTGCCTGTCTGCTGCCAACTTGACGTTAGGCCTGTCATAACATTATAACATCATACCATAGTTTGACAGTGATACATTTTTGAGCACGTAATTGTGATTAATGATTTAATTATATATATTTTTCATTTGTTTCGCCGTGTATGCTTATTATTACACATACATATTTTAAGTAGATGTCAATTAGTAATGTTTAGGCTACTTGTATTTTTATGCCATGAATAAATGGCATATGTAAATGTTTGAAAAAATGTATTAAAATTAAAATATTCAACTGCTTTGGAGTGCTCCCATATCCTCTTAATGCACCCGGAAGGGAGAAATAAAGTTAAATAAAAAAAACAATTTCATTATTCTGTTATCAATATTATTATGTTTTTTGCAATATAAGAATGGAATTTAACATTATTTGATCATAATATTATTAAAAACAATAATATAAGAAATGCATCGAATAATCTGACCAGTCAATTGTGTAATAATTATTGACAGGCCTACTTTTAGTTAAAGGGTTGCCAGTTTCCGGAAAATACTGCGTATTGCAGCCATGGAAGCCAGCAAATGAACTAGGTCCGACTCCGATATCGCAGATTCTACCTGACCCTATCAATCTAAAAAGCTCTATGACCAGAGTCATTTTGCAATGCAATACATTAGAAGATCAACTTACAGTGTGAAGCTTGTCGCTTTCCATTGTTAATTGACCCTTCGCAAAAACTCACCCCTTTTAGTTCCTGTTGCTATGTCCGACAAGCCATGCCGCTCTCACACCACATCGTGTTCTCACTTCTCACGCAGTGAAAAATACATTGCGGAGCAAAGAGGACACTAACAACGCGCTGACAGACAGGACAGAGCAGGTTACATTTGATATGAAACACAGTCTCAATTTTCAAATTTAGCCATTTAAAAAAAAAGATGATCAAATTGCCAGTCAATCAAACTCCCTGCGAAGGGTGAATTGCCCTCGTTCCTGTTGCATTCTCAAACTGGCGAGCGTGGAGTCTGAGAGGCGGTGGCGGGCTAACATCTCTCTCCAATATTTTGAATTTGGAGTGCAATACCCATGTCCTGGTATGTGCTTGTTTTATTCTACAAGTTTTAGTCTTGATCTTAAAATATAGTATGCATATTTGACATTTAGGATTTTTTTTTCTTGATGTAATGCTTGATGTTTTGCAGTGGTCTATTACTTTATACTAACACCTAATGTGGAGTGGATCCAGTGTAAATACTGTGTAGTACTAAGGTTTTCTTTTCGTAGTAAACGTACTATTTAGTTACTTGGAACTGGAAGAATATTTGAATGCTACCGATCCCAATCTGAATTCTGACTTGTGATACAGCCTAAATCATAATATCCCCATGTTCGTTTATTGGCCAGAGGAGATCTGTTTGTATAAAGCATAAATAAAGGGGACTTGACTAAAGGTGATCTTTAGATGTTAAAATTAATGAAAAAGTGGAAAAAAACAATTAAATGTTACTGTTCAACTAGTTTATTGATAAATTAGCCATTGCTGTGGCTGCTTTGTGATGGTGTATTAGACAGAACACTCCCTTAAAGACAGAGCAGTGATTGGATACACAGCAAGACATGGGCGGGGCTTAAAATCAAGACAGCCCAATCATAATCTGTGCCACTCTATTTAAGGATCTTATGAAAGGTTCAAACTAATTATTACCATCTGCACTTTCAAGAGAAGCTGTTCTGTCATCCGTGGCCTAATTTCAGTGTGTTTATGTGTACAGCAGGAGTCTGATGAACTGCTTTTACTGTGGGCAAAGTGGACTTCAGCCAGCTGTAGGTTTCCTCGTGTTTGTTTTGGACTCTACCAGTTGTTCTCGTGGGAATGATTTATTTTCAAACTTGATCCTCTCCACTTTACGAGGCACAATTTAGGATTCTGTAGGAATCAATCTAGTAATAAATCTGAGGTTATGATGTCAGCCTTTGATGGAGATAACTGCGCTTTTTTAGCTCACCGCACGACTGCAACTGGGAAAAGAAGAAATCTCAGAACTCAATACTCAGCTCTTTCCACAAATCTGGTTTCCTCTCCCCCTTTTACAGTCACAGTTAGAGTCCTGTCAGTGCTAGAAGCCTAATGTTAAAGTTATCACCCCCAAATGAAAACTCTGCAGCGTTTTTTCACTAAAACACAAAAGAAGATTATTTTCCATTAAAGGACAGTTCAGTGACTAAAGCTCCGAAACTAACATAAAAAATCCCATATTCATGTTCTATATTCCATGTCTCTTACATCATAAAATATATTTGAGGGACAGACTGGCATAATTTTATATGACATAATATATCCATCCATTTTCTTCTATAGCCACTATGGATAGTGCTATGAAATGTAAATTATTTACTTGAGGTATCCACTGTATAATTTTCTGTTTATTTTATTTGTAATGACCACATCATTTATGGTATTTTATGACATTTGGACACACATGGTCAGTTGTTCAAGAGCTCAATGAAAATCACACGAGGAAGAGTAAAAAATGTCAGAATTTTCCTTTAGAAATCGAGGCCGATAATACTTGAGTCGTTCTGTGTGAAGTGTGAAGGAATCACTCCAGGGCATTTAAACCCCAGTGATCATTAGTATGTTGCTTTCAATGGAAAGAATCTGCTAAATGACGTGCTGATGTTCTGAGCCAGGTGTGAAGCGCTGGATCTGTCAGCTCTCAGCTGCATGCGCTGGAATGTAAAATTAAGTCCTACTTTATCGGATGTCGTCGTAAAAAACGAGGCATCCCATCCAAGAGCTAACCCTGTCCAAAAGCTAAAGCTGTTTTGTGTTGTTGCCTTTGGTGTAGCTACAGTAACTAGCTATTGTTGTTTATTCAGGTTGTGCTCTTGCTTAAGTTGCTGTTCGAGTTTGTTGCGACTTGATGTTATGCTGTGTATTATTGTGAGGTTGTGTAGTACTCTTGGTTTGTCTGTTTGTGCTAGAACATAAATGATACTCAAATTGCTTCTAGCACATAAGATTTATAATTCTAGCTTGACAATAATAATAATAATAATGTATTTTATATAATTTTCCAGGCATATGCTCGCTTCTCTGGAGCTCCGCTCAAAATTCACAAGATTTCTAACCCCTGGAGAAGCCCCACAGGTAAGTAGGCCCAGTTTTAACAATCGGTTTCTTGGCAGACACCCAGACACTCCACTCCATTCATTAAAGAGTATCATTTAGCATGTTTTAACTGAAGCACACATGGCCTCTTCCTCTTTCCTGCCGAGCTGCTGATAACTTGCATCTGTATGTTTCTCTTTCCACATTCTTGTCTATCTCCATTTTTTTTTTCTTGGCTCCTGAATTCTTCAGAAGTTCCATATTATTCCATATCGAATACATAAATATTAAAGACCTATCAAAAGTATAACAGTTAATTAGCCTGTTTATCGCATTTTAGCGTATATCCTCTTTGGGTGTAATGTATTATATACAGCTACTTAAACATATAAATAAACAAATTACTTGATCATTTTATTTATTTATAAGATTTCTTTGGACAGAAATTATTACTTTTATTCAACAAGTATGCATAAAATGTATCAAAAGTGACTGTAAAGGCATTTGTAATGTTACAGAAGATCTCCATTTCAAATGTATGCTGTTCTTTTAAACCAAATCAGAATATTAGAATGATTTCTGAAGGACCATGTGATATTTTTTATAGGTCGTGCATTTCCATTATTGATATCCAGAATGATAGCTAGCTTTAAATGGATTGTGTTGTTGGCAATCTTTAGGCATTTAGAAAAATCATAAAACTTTGGCAGTAAACTCATCCAGGCAAAACAAAAAAGTGCTTTACTGACGCTATTATTATTATTCACTGAAGGTTCACTACCTGCTCTCAGGACCAAAGAGGAAGGCAGCTGCTCTCAACCCAGTCAGATCATCATTCAGTTGAGGAAACAGGTGATTATCTCTCGCCCGCAAAAACCTCTATGATAACATTTTGCTCTATACCGTGTCCCTGTATATATTTCACTCTTCATGGGTGCGTTTTGTTCCAAACAAAGCTAAATTTAGTAGTTTCGGGTTCATTCATTTGAGGACTGCAGAGTTTCCAGGCCCTAATTTTCTCATTAATCATGTCTGATTGCACAATGAAGGTATCCATTAAATTTGTTTGGAATGAGACACAATAAGTATGTGTTTTCAGGAAAGGTTTTAATTATGTGCATAATTAAAACCCTTTCTATAAATATGTTTCTTGTCTCTCATTCTACCAGGTAGTAGTTCTGTTCAGAGTCAAAAACATACACAGATCAAGTCAATGCTTGCAGCTCATTCACAAAACTACACAACTTTTTGGATGCTAAAATACGTTCTCCTTTTCTTCTCCTTTTGGTTAAGAGCCTGAAATATGAATTTAGAAAAGGTATTTTCATGTTTTATTCTACGACACAAAATACACCAGTACTTACTTTTTTAAGCTTTTATTTGTCTTAAAGCTGCAGTCCGTTGTTTTTCCTCTTTGTCGCCATCTCTGTTAGAAATCTGCAATTGCAGTTATTCGCGGAATTATTAACTGTGCGTGGGTAGTAAATGAAGGCATGAAACAGCGGCATGAAACAGCGCGGATGAACACAATGTATTGAGGAGAACCTGTCGCGTCGCTGTGGATACTGTAACGTTACTGTCATCAGCAATCTCAGAGTATACTTTTTGAAAGTGTCAACATTAGAATTTTCATCGGAAAATGTCATCTGAACAAGTAAGTAACATTCACTTTTGTTCTGACCATATTCGGGGGGGTGGGGGGAAGCATTGCAGTAACGTTAGGCTATATCATGCTGATTAAATCTAACGATTGCTTATATCACGTCAAAACGTGAAAAATATATATTTTTTCTGTAGCCAATCTGAAGTCCGAAGTCTTTGGGTTTTACAACTGTTGAATCTCCAGTTGTCACTGGTGATTGTCGCTTTAAACTTTCGGGATCCGCCATACCAAGTGCTAAGCTAAATCTCCACCTCCATCATCCACACACGCTAGCCGGGGACTCCTTCTCTATGTGTACAGAAGTGACGTAATGACGCAAAGACATGCTCGAAATTCCCGTGGAAATCCACCAGTACCACTGGAATTAAAATCATTATTACAAGCTTACCGTTTTGAATCGAGGTAAGGCAAGCAGATCGTTTTGAACACTGGCTGGTTACGTTTTTTTTCAAAAATGTCTTTTTTGATATTTTTAAACCCAAAAAAGTGCCGGACTGCAGCTTTAAATTTGGTTGCTAACAAATAGCTAAATGGGACTACAGATGGTATGTTAAAGGTTATCACACCAAACAGGAAAACATCTCAAATAATCTACTTACTACTCTGCTTTCACAGCCTTGTTGTGTTTATACTTGCACTCTTGCAAACTATTACAACTCAAACTTTCAAATTTGTAGAATTTAAATTAGATTTAATCATGGTGATGGTGACGTTAAAGTCGTGCGACCATGGTGTAGTTCGTTTACAGCCCAACTTTTGCTTTTTACTTCTGCTGCTGGTATTTAGGCCTCAAAATTCATAAGTTGTGTTCATTTGTGAAGAATATCTTGATGAAAAAAAATGTGTGAGAATCGTTAACTTTATTTATTATAACTTTATTACGCTTATTTTCTGCTATAATTCAAAAGTCAATGGAAAAATCCTTCTGGCTTTTTGTCGAGGGAACCAGGTGATGCTTAATTCTGGGATGGCCTACAAAAATACAGGGGATGAACAATGAAACTTTAGGTTTTACGCCTATATATGCCTTGTGGCCAGTCCTCACTGATTTTACACAGTAAGAGCGGAGTGTGAAGGTTGAATTAGCAGAGCTATAGCACAGCTGTACATTAAATATTGCAATCCACACAGCATAATGGGAGACATATCCGTTCAAAAGAAGACAAATTGTTGGTGCATGCTCATCTATTGTCGACGCAAGAGGAAGCTGTCTGAAAGGGATTGTCCAGGTACTAACTCAGATTGTATTAAAAAAAAAACATAAAACCACCAAAACTGTTTGTCAGGAGCTCCACAGGGTCAATATTCATGGTTGGGCTGCTATAACCAACCAACAGTGCAAAACTCTGTGGAAGTTACGGTGTGGAGACGGTGTTTACACTTAACACCCGGACTGTTGCTGCCCAGATTGAATCACGGCGGTGGATCAGTGTGGGATGCTTTGGGCTGCAATATCATGTCGCGTCACTGCCAAGGACTACTGAACCATTCTAGAGGGCCGTGTGCACCTAACGGTTCAAATATTGTACCCTGAAGGGGCTGCCGTGTATCAGCATGATAATGCACCAATACACACAGCAAGATTTGACATAATGGTTTGATGAACATGAAAGTGAAGTTGAACATCTCCCATGGCCTGCAAAGTCACCAGATCTAAATATTTTGAAGCCACTTTGGGATATTTTGGACGAGCAAGTCAGAAAACATTTTCTTACAGCATCACAGTGGCCTGGCCGCTGTTCTGGAAGAGGAATGGCAACTGTGCAGGACTTGCAGTATCTGTCATTTCCAAGACGACTTCATGCTGTGTTTGCAAAAGGAGGCTCTACACCAGGGATAGGCAACTTCGGTCCTGGAGGGCCACTGTCCTGCAGAGTTTAGCTTCAGCCCTGATAAAAACTCACCTGTCTTTATCTATCTAGTAATCCTGAAAACATTGATTGCCTTGTTCAGGTGTGTTTAATTAGAGTTGGAGCTAAACTCTGCAGGACAGTGGCCCTCCAGAACCGGAGTTGCCTATCCCTGCTCTACACCATACTAATAAATTATTGTGGTCTAAAACCAGGTGTTTCAGTTTCATTGTCCAACCCCTGTACATCATAACTTCAGTGCTCAATAAATAAGCCATTCTTTGGTTGTAATCACCGGCCCTGCTTGAACGGTCAAATGCATGATTTGGAAAGGGACAATAGCAGATGTAGTAGTAATGCTGTAACTTTGTCTTTCAGAAATACAACGCAGACTATGATCTCTCGGCCAAAGAGGGTGCAGACACGCTGGCCTTCACCTCGCTGCTGGAGGAGCGACTGTTGCCTGCGCTTGTGAGATTCGAAATCCTGAAACTTGAAGATGATAGTTTTGGTGGGTACGTGCTCAAACACTCTCCTCATTTCCCACCAGATCTACGCTCTATGGGTCGATCCTAAGAACTATGCGGAGGTGACGCGCCGCTGGTACGGAGAGAATATGTGCTTCCCGCTCAATTTCTTCCTGCCGGGCCGCATGCAGAACAGGCAGCTGGAGCGACTCCGTCTGATCCGAGGAAACGACGCGCTGGAGGCGGGAGAAGAGGCAGAGAAGGAGGTGAGATTGAAGTTGGCTACATGTTCTCCGGGTGGGATTCTGGATATTGTGCTTGGTAGTGTTTGTTTTTATGTACTGTGAAATGGTCATCAGATGGTGTTTGGGCTATTGTGACACTAACGCCCTCCTTCAGAGAACAGGGCGGCTGTTAGACTCAATGTTCCAGAGGCAACGATGTTCTGGTCCCTGAGGAGGACACTGATAAATCAGCAGATGTGAGGAATCTGGGCTCAGATAGAGCAGAAGTTCCGTTCTGGTAGAGAACTAGTTGCTAGTAGTGTTAGGAAACAACTCTGCTTATGATACTTTGAGTCACAATGTGCATGCTTTCGATCTGCTCACTACGATTAAGCAAAATAGTCCAGTCACACCTATAACTATAACAGCATCCACACTAATGCACAATATCATTCTGTTTATAGTAGGCACACCCTGCAGTTATGTCGTCTGCCGCTTTAAATGCTCGAGCTGTTGATTTCTGATTGGCCGTCAATGTTTGTATTGTTCATCAGGTGGAAAAAAGTGATTCCTCTGTGTCGTTATCATTATAGACTGCCCTATTCTCATAGACTTCACATAGAACGATTATTAAAAATATATATATATACATGTCCTTTTTTTTTTTTCAAGTTCAAGATACTGACATAAGAGTCTGTAACCTAGTTGTTTCTTCTACATCCTCTCTGTCTCTATTGTCTATGACTCTCCAGCTTTACCATGATGCTCTGGAGTGCCTGAATCTTCTCTCTCAGCGCCTGGGATCGAACAAATTCTTCTTTGGAGATTCGTAAGTCCTATAGTGAGAAAACTGCTACGTGTTTTACGCATCAAGGTTGATCTTTTGAGCTTCACTTTGAGACTCTTGGTTGATGATTGGTTTGGTGTAATACACATTTTGATATATTGATGTATTTGTGTGTTAAAGGCCCTCTTCTCTGGATGCGTATGTGTTTGGTCATCTAGCGCCACTTATTAAGATTCAACTGCCTAACTGCCGACTGCAGCAGAACTTGAAGAATCTGGACAACTTGAGCACATATTGCTCTAACATTCTGAGCCTGTACTTCCCCAGTGAGAGTAAAGGTGGGCAACTAACAACTACAATAAAGTGTTTGCAAAGAACAAAATGTGCAGCATGTTGTACTTCTGTCTGTAGAATAATAAGAGAAGATTGTTCTTCATATGGTTGCCTGTTCGTGTCTGTTCTGTGTGCAGAGGGCGTCGGTCGTCCGGTGTCCAGCACACAGCAGGGGGGCGACTTTGACAACGAGCCATACAAGAGACGCAAGCAGCTGCTGTCAGTGCTGGTTGCTGTGGCGGCGATGTTGAGCTACGCTCTGCTCACCGGCATAGTAGCTATTGAGCATATGCAGGAGGAGCATGTAGGCCCCGCCTCACTCAGAGGCCCCTCCCATGAGGATGAAGAGGAGGAGTGAATGAGAATGAATGAAAGTAGGGCTTTTTTTAGTTGCACTGGGAATAGTCACTTTACATGGTAGAGGAACATACAAGAAACCATATATTGTTAGGGATTTATGTATTATTTATTCCTTGACTAGAGCTTTAATTGCATAAGCTTTCATTTTCTATTTTTGTTAAATAATTTTCTGTTTTTCCATAGATATGCATTGTTGCTTAAATCTCTTAACTTGGTATGTTTACGTGTGTGTTTTTTACCAAAAATAAAAAGCATAACTATTCATAGCTACTAATATTAAGCTAAGTTCAGGTAAGAGAGCACTTAAAAACTTGTCACTAACTGAGGGATTCCCTTAACTTTTATTGTGTGACTGTGGAACAGTGTTTTAAACCCTTTCATAGCTTCACGACAATGACAATTCGATTTTCACATCTCTTATGTGCTATTGACTTGTTTGAAGCTCAGTCAGTGTTTTTCTTGTTTTAATGCACATTTGATTTGCTAACTGCATAAATCATTCTTTCCTCTCTGCTGTCAGTATTTGTCATACTTCAGACAGATTAATGCTCATGTTAATGTGATTGATCCTATTGATGGAAATCGAAAATGACCAATATTTCATAAAGAAAATAGATCACACACAAAAAAACATTTATTCTCCTTCATGTTGTTCCAAACCCGTGCGACTTGGTTTCTTCCGTGAAACACAAAAGGATTTTGCCAGATTGTTAATGATGCTAATTTCCACTTAGAGAAATTGGCTGTTCGTTGTTGTTTTTTTACTGCCAAGCTCCAAAACAACATAGTAACGCTAACGCATTAGAATAGTCCAAACAACTTGTGTGGTATTTTCTAAGTATTCTGCAGCCATACGATAGTTTATGTGAGAAACTGTCCCTAATTTATATCATTATTTGCTAAAAATATTCCTCTTGACTCTTGTATCTTATTTGGTTTAAATCAAATAATCAGTGCATATGCATATTCAAATTTGGTGCAGTATGCTTGGTCACTTGTCATGTGAGGACCAATGGCATTCAGCATCACTAATTTTGTGTATTGCACATTGAATAAAAAACTGTGACTCAAACATGATTCAAAATAATGTTCTTTTGTATAAATCAACACAAGAGGGAATAAAATAACTATTTTAATTTTGGGCACAAAAACTACTTTTTTAATAGATATATTCAAGGATAAAGAGAGAAACAGTGGCTTATGTTATTGAGGATTAGAAATTGCTGTCAGATGGAGATTCTTTTAGGAGGCAGTAACAATTGTTAAAGCCAAAAGATACTGTCCAAAGGAACCTCGCTGACAGACTGCCAAATTGGCTAAGATGTTTCAGTTCCTGTAACTTTCCATGAGGTTTTCTGTAAGGTTGTTAAACTACATGAGAGGGAATTTTTCTCTCTAGTTAAACTGTTTGAAATCGAAACAATGCATTTTTGAAGGTTGCTCATTCGGGTATTGTCATTTTTCCTCTTAACATCTTTGTTTTTCACCTTTGAAACCAGTTCACCTTTTACACTGATGTGTAATTTGTTCAAAATCATTAGACAAGGCATCTCTCTTGGTTAAGCATGGGATTCTACAGAAATGTAAAGGAAATTTGAACAACCAGTTTATCTCTTTTCACTAGGTGTTATGTGCTGTAATAATATTGCTTATGGATTTCTATTTTAATAATTTCAGGGGCAAATAAACAGTCCTGAATGATCCTTATTCTGAATGGGGTTTCTTTATTTTCTGCAGAATGCTGCATTGACACTGAGGGGGTTGCTCAAACAAAAATCTGATTTTATCTGTTGCATTGTTGTAACAGAAGGCCCTGAGGACTGTGGTGTGTGTGAAGTGGAGGTTGTAAGAGAGAAAGATATTCTCTTCAAGCTACAATTTACCTGCTGGCAGTGTTTCCGATCATCTGAGTCGGCTGAGCGAGGGCTCTGTGAATTTGTGCCCTGGGGAGACACAGCTGTGTGTTACAGCACCAGACTGGAATCTCTCTCTGGCTCCTGTTCATTCCTGGGTTTGTTTCCTTGTATTTGTACGTGGAAACATAGTGAACCCCCTCCCCACCACTAGACCCAGAGCAATCAGGAGCTCCCCGAAGCCGCACGACAGCGTTTAATGACCTCAACAAAAATCATCTGGGAAAGAATTTCTGTTTGAGAAGGAAAAATGCATTTGGATTGTGCTCATTTTCCACACAGGGATTGAGACGGGGAAGCGGTGGGCGGGGTTATGGTCTGAAACTGTGTCATGGACCAAACTGGTTCTGGTTTTGTTCAGGGTGTAAAAGTTAGATTCATGACTCCATTGTGAAAAATTTACTCAACTCATATTTTCCTTTCTGGGAAGAGGGCTGTTTAACAAGTCCCCTCATTTAAAGCACTTTCGGATGGTGCGTACTGCGTAGTACAAAAAGCTGAACAATTTTTTCTGCTTGCAGGGTCCAGTAAAGCTCAAGTATGACAGAACTGTTCCCCTGACACCTGCTGTTAAAAGCTGTTTCTAAGGAAACTCCGAGGTAATGAAAAATAAACATCACCCCAGGACAGACTGTCGAGACTGAACAGTCCTCATACTGCTCTGCTTTAAAATGTCAACAGCGTTTGCTTTCTTTATGACAATAAATTTGGTTTGCTTGCAGATTGGTGCAAAATCAAAAGCTGACACTGGAATTGTGAGTTTGAGCAAGAATAGATGGCCAAAGCCAGTGTTTGCATTTGTTCTTGTCATTTAAAATAATTGAGTTTACCCAAAACTTAAAATGTTGCTCAAGTTGTTCCAAACCTGAATTTCTTTCTTCTGCTGAACACAAAAGAAGATAAGAATGTCAGTAACCAGAAACTGGACGGCACCCATTGACATCCATAGTATTTTTTCCTACTATGGAAGTCAATGGTATCCTACTATGGAAGTCAATGGTTTCCGTCAACTGTCTGATTACCAACATTCTTCAAAATATCTTCTTTTGTGTTCAGAAGAAGAAAGAAATTCATACAGGGTTGGAACAACAATGATGACAACATTTTAATTTTGGGGCGAACTAGCCAAGCTTTTGTGGTTTTTTTTGCCCAACTCTCTTTAGTTTTTAGGGGAGGAAATAATTTAAAAAGTTGGTAGTGGGGTCTTGACAAGTACATCAACAGGAGGAGTACATTCCACGTTTTCAGTTACCATAAAGTCTACCTGAGTGACCACATATCTTTACTTGACGCTAAACAGGCGCTATTAACGGAAGTCACGTGCGTATGCTACTTGTAACTGTAGCAACAGCACGATGAGTGCGATACGTCAAGAACTTTATTATTTTAGTAGATTCTACATATGTCGAGTATATCACTAGAACAGTAACTGTTAGGCTATTTATTTATATGCTATTGTTGAGGCCAGGACCCTCAACCAATTGAAAATTACCGATACCGACTTAGTTTGTGCAACTTTTTAACGGTTTTCCACCTCCATGGCAGTTGCGCAGCGTGAAACAGCCTTAAAATAGTTAAACTTTCGGAAAGCTGTCTCGAGACTTCTACGGTCCTCTATTTATGAACGCTGAACGCAACCTGTGTGTATACAACCCCTGAGTATAGGCTACATCTACGCGTGCAACCAATTCGTGTGTGTGTTTTACAGAGGAATAATGTAACGTTATTGTATGATGATGAAGAGGGCGGATTCAGTTCTCACTCAGATCAGCTCATTCTCTCTGTCTGTGAACGCTCACTCACTCTCTCTCTCTTTCTCTCTGCGGTGCAACGCAGGTTTGTTCCCGTGGAAATATTTCGTGTTTCAATGCATCGTTGACGGATCTGTTTCTGATATTCCCTGCATCACTTTTTTTTTTTGCGTGTATTATTTTATAAACATGACATTTTGGGTCAGTCTCTTCGTGTTGATGTCCGTCCGGTACGCAGAGAGCGCACAGAAACAAGACCTGCCGGGTAATTATTCTGACTTTTTTTTTTTTTTTTACTTAATCAGTTATGACTTCTCTCAGGTAGTTAGTTACCAGTTAATGTTTTGTCTTTCTTTTATATGCATGATATATGTTTCTTTTAAAGTATTTAATCCGTATTCACTCCAAAATTTAAACGTTCTTCATGGTCCAGTTAAAAGAACTGTGAAAAAGAGTCACTGCATGAGGAGATTTAGAGGAGACAGAGTGCAATTTCTCTCAGAAAATATAGTTGACAATTCATCATTTACATATAGTTCTGCCAAACCTGCACGACTTACTTTCCTATGTGAAGCACAAAAGAAAAAATAGAATAATAGGCCATACAATGTCAATGTATAAGGAATAGGAGCAAGAGCTTTCAAAAATGATGCAAAAGCAATATAAAAATGATGCTGCACATGACTCGTTCATATGGGGTTCGAATCAAAACTTCTTTTTGAGCCAGATTTTTTGATCAGTTGACCCGTTTCACAAACCCATTCTGAATGATTCATTCACAAGTCTGCTAGTTCTCGAGTTGACTCGCTGACTTTTGACCTTTGACCTTTATTTAACCAGCCAAATAACTCTAGAACAATTACGACGAAAGATTGGGAGGTGGTGAATGGGAACAATTAAGAATAATTACATCAGATGGTAAATGGAAATAATTATATAGGCTATAATGTGTTATAATAATATGTAATTTAATATTGCTTTTTATCCCAATTTAATTTATTTGCATATGTGACCTGGAAGGAACCCAAAAGTAATCAGATTACATTACTTTCATATTGTGGTGCTTGGATTACATCACTGAATACTTTTTTTATGAAGTAATTTGTAACTATATATTTTTAAATAGAATATGAAAAGCTTGCTATGATAAAATAATGGAAATGTAATGGCCATTTAAAAAAAAAAGAAATATAGTGTACTGTATGAGTCACAGCTTTTATTGCTTTTTATTAAATTGGTCTGTTTTGTTGTTATTAGAGTTTGAAAGCTTTGGTCACTATGATTTGTCATTGTACGACATTGACGCCTGAAGATTCTGCAAAAAAAATCCTATTTCATGGGGAAAAAAAACATGTATATGGGTTTGGAAGTTGGAACAACCAAAAATCATTAGGTTATTCATTGCCTGTTCCTTTATTTCTCCCCGTCTCTGTCTCTCTCTCTCTCTCTCTCTCTCTCTCTCTCTCTCTCTCTCTCTCTCTCTCTCTCTCTCTCTCTCTCTCTCTCTCTCTCTCTCTCTCTCTCTCTCTCTCTCTCTCTCTCTCTCTCTCTCTCTCTCTCTCTCTCTCTCTCTCTCTCTCTCTCTCTCTCTCAGTGATAGACGTGTTGAGTTTGGAGGATGTGAAGCAGACTGTGGCCGCAGTGGAGAAGGTCTCTTTAGCACTAAAGACTCTCAGTGATGTGTATGTGATGTCTACGTTTCGTCTGCCTCCTAAACTGGGAGGAGTTCTGCTGGGCCTCTACAACAAGCAGGATAACAAGAAATACCTGGAGGTTGCCATCATGAGCAAAATTAACAAAGGTAATGCAGCGATGACCCATTTTTATCATTATATCATAATCGACTTGCTTTTTCTCTGAAACAACTTTACTTTTCCACTGACATCACTGCATAGGCTGTTGTATAATGTTGACTAACAGCCTAAAACAAACTTTCATTGAGATGTCGTTCCATTTTGGTATGGACTTTTCACCATCCAATCATTTCTTGATGGATAAAAACAAGTCCCACCCTTCATTTTTTTTTCATTGAATATCCTGTTTCACTCATAAATATGTAGCACTACAGGGTTATGAAGGTGGTATCGGCTCAGAACATCTCTAAAAGGTTTGTTTGTTTTAGTTCTGGTCCGGTATGTTCGTGAAGATGGGAAGCTGCACACGGTAAACCTGCAGACGCCTAATGTGGCAGACGGGCGACCTCAGTCTGTTATTCTACGAGTCGGTGGCCTGCGCAGGGAGTACCTGAACCTGGAGCTGTATGTGAACTGTCGTCTGGCTGACTCCGCACAGCGGCTGCCCCCATTGGTCGCTTTGCCCAGAGACAGCGAGCTGGTGGAGATTCGGAATGGCCACAAGGCATACGCTCGCATGCAGGTGAGATCCAACACAATATGACCTTTATCATATGATGGCTTGATAATGTCAAGTATTGTGTGTACTGAATAGTGCTGTCAAATTGCCACACACACACACACACACACACATGATAATATACAGTATATACACGCATGTTATATAAACACAAAAACTTAAGTTGTTAGATGCGATTGATCTATTTTACAGCGCTAGTTCTGACTTTTTTTGTAGTAGTTCCCAATTTGTTTACGGCTATTCTCCAAAAGGTGTCCTTTTGTGTATTACAGAAAAATAACAGCATTCAGGCTTAGACCTAAGGTTTAGAAGTAAATAATGACTGATGTTATGATATTAGATGTTATGATTGGCTAAGACCTGAAATCCAGATATGATAATATATGATATCCAAACTGATATTATATAAAATACTATGAGAAACCAGAGGAGCTCTTGTAACTAACAAGTTTGTCTTCCAGGGCTCAGTGGAGTCCCTTAAACTGGCACTAGGTGGCACTGTTGCCCAGGCTGGAGCTCTCACCGACTGCCCCTTTCAGGGAGACGCCTCTTCATATAACATAGGTTAGCCAACAACAACACAAGACTGTACATGGGGCTTGAATATGTAGCTTTTTGATTACTTGCGAAATCTTTGTCTGAAAGTTTTTTGCTTAAAATTTGTTTTTCAGTGAATGGTGAGGTTAATTCTATTTTAGGTGAGTTGACATCTCTGGACATTGGTGAAGTCATAATATGCGATTTGTTGGCTTTTATTTATTTAATTTAAAGATATTGCATTATTTTTTGTACAGGTGACCACACTAAAGCTCTGATTGGCCAGCTGATCATCTTTAATCAGATTTTGGGAGAGCTGAGAGAGGACATCAGAGAACAGGTGTGTGAGTGAGTGAGTCTGTACAGGTATATGTAAGGGAAATTGTTCTGAACATGTTTAATAAAAATGTATTTTTACTATTTAGGTGAAAGAAATGTCTCTTGTCAGGAACGCTATTCTGGAGTGCCAGATGTGTGGTGAGTTGCAAACATCAGTCCTGTTAGAAGCAGTACCTGTAGATAAAGTTTTTCATACACAGTTGAGTTAAGAAAGAGAGTGATAACCACAACCACAGTTGACACACTGTTGTACATACTGAATAATTCCTGACAACAATAATATATTTATTTTATTATACAAACTATTTATTACATGTGATTGTAGAGTGAGTGAAAACACTATCGTTTAAAAGGTTGGGGTTGATTTTTTTTTTTAACAGTAAATACAGTAATATTGTGAAATATTATTACAATTTAAAATGAATGTTTTCTATTTGAATATATTTTTAAATGTTATTTATTCTTGTCATGCAAAGGTGAATTTTCAGAATCATAACTCCAGTGTCACATGATCCTTCAGAAATTAGTTTAATATCCTGATTTGCTGCTCAAAAACATTTCTTCTTATCCGTGTTAAAAACAGTTTTGCTACTTAATATGTTTGTGGAAACAGTGATTATTTTCTTTTCAGGATTCTTTACTAAATAGAAAGTTGAAAAGAGCCGCATTTACTGTCACTTTTGATCACTTTAATGTGTCATTCCTGAATAATAGTATTACTTTCTTTAAAAAAAAATCTTACTGACACCAAACTTTTGAATAGTAGTGTATATATATATATATGTATGTATATATATATATATATATATATATATATATATATATATATATATATATATATATATATTTTAATATAAATATATATCTATTTAATAAGAAATAAAAATAAATACATTTATTGGTGTTGTGTGACAATACATAATGATAAATCAGTGAAAAAAATTATTACATTTATATAATTAATAATAATATTTTATTTTGTCTACAAATTTAAAAGGGATGACAGATAGTAAAATTGATAGTTCCTCCCGAACCCCGCAAGAAAATAATGCAGCACACTGCAAATAACGTATACCATAATGCAATGCAGTTGACTACTGTGATTTTCTGATTTTTTTACTCATAATTTGGTTGAACAGCCAAGACACCTTTTTACAAAATTGGATTAAAAACACAATAATGACTTTAAAACCAAAGTTCGAAAAGTTTATCACTGCAAAATGTATACTTTTCCCACATACTACTACTTTTTAATAGCATGCAGTGTATAGTGTGCAGAAAGCAGTCTGGTAGTATTCCATTATGAATATGTCCTAAAACTCTCCGCTCACAGACAGGAAGGGCTTTCATTTATGTATGTATTATTCGTATGATATTAGATTTCCAGAGCTCATTTTCAACTGTCTGGTTTTGATAATTCATCTTTTTGGTTTGAAGGATTTCATGAACCGCGTTCACGCTGTCAGCCCAGTCCTTGCTTTAAGGGTGTGGCCTGCATAGAGACGTTTGATTTCCCAGGGTACAGTTGTGGCCCCTGTCCGGAGGGAATGACAGGGAACGGCACACACTGTAAAGATATAGATGAGGTGGGTGAAGACATTTAGCGTTGGTTTTATCTTAGAGTAATGATAAGTCTTGGTCCAGAACCCACTTGTTAGTGTTTATGTCCATGTTCCAAGCGTCTCAAATAAACATGCCTTCGTTTTTTAATCATAAAGCTGATTCATCTTTAGATCATTTGAATGATTAACATGTCTCTCTCCATCAGTGTGCAGCGGCTCAGCCGTGTTATATACCAAGCGCATGTGTCAACACAGCAAAAGGCTTTACCTGTGAGTCCTGCCCACCTGGGCTATGGGGTCCACCTCTCTCTGGAGTCGGTGTGGAATATGCTAAGAGTTACCGCCAGGTACAGTGCATTTATTTGATCTAAGATACAGTAAAAACAGTAATATTGTGAAAAGATTATGCGCTGCACATTTTTTAAAATCAAATTTAAGACTTTTTAAGACCTGAAGAAATAAAAAACAAACTTTGTATTATATGTATTTGTATTATTTGTAATATGTGACCCTGGATCACAAAACCAGTCACAAGTCGCACGGGTATATTTGTGGCAATAGCCAACAATACATTGTAATCATTAGGATATTAAGTAAAGATCATGTTCCATGAAGATATTTTGTAAATTTCCTACCGTAAATATCTAAAACATTTATTTTTGTGAGTGAATGCAGCACAATCGCGAACATAAATGGACGACTTTAAAGGTGATTTTCTCAATGTTTAGATTTTTTTGCACCCTCAGATTCCAGGTTTCCAAATAGTTGTATCTCGGCCAAATATTGTCCTATCCTAACAAACCATACATCCATGGAAAGCTTATTTATTCAACTTTCAGATGATGTATAAATCTCAATTTGACCCATGTGACTGGTTTTATGGTCCAGGGTCACATATGAAAATAGCACACAACTCAGTATACTATAAAAATAGTAAACGCATGACAACTTGTAACATCTTAAACCATGTAACAGTACTTAGTAAAAGTTCAAACATGCATAACTGGAAGTAATGTGACTGATCAAATAACATGTCAAATGACATTTAAATACTTTTCAAAAAGAAAAAGTATTGCAGCCTGCCTGTTTACAGAGTGAATGTGCATTTTATTCAGTGCGTCTCCTTCACTCGTTCTGCCATTCTGTGTAAAAAAGTAAAAAAATATGTACATAAGAGTCAAGTTGCGAACTCAAGTTCAAACTTTTAAGACTTTTTAATGCCCCGCGGGAACCCTGTATTACATTTATTTAAAATAAATGTTTTCTATTTGAATATATTTTAAAATGTAATTTATTCCTATGATGGCAAAGCTGAAATCTCAGCATCATTACTCCAGTCTTCAATGTGACATGATCCTTCAGAAATCATTCTAATATTCTAATAAATTGTGATAATTTTTTTCTTTGATAAATAGAAAGTTCAGCAGTTCAGAACAGCATTTATTTGAAATATAAATATTTTGTAACATTATAAATGTATTTGCTGTCACTTTTGAACAATATAATGCTTCCTTGCTGAATATTATTGAGTATTATTTCTTAAAAAAAAAAAAAAAAGCATTTCTACCTGAATCTTTTGAACGGTAGTCTGTATAATTAATTATTTCGGCTACAGATTTAAGAGGATGAAAGCAGCCGAAGTGTCAAAAATGGAAAACATAAGTAGCAAAATTAAGTAATTTTGGCTTATTTGAATGTCGATATGCATAATGCTAAAAGTCACCTGCAGGTACAGTGACCTTAAAAAGAATTTACACTTAAAAATGCCCGAATGTTATTGCATCAGAGAGCACAATATCAAAGCAAGTGGCAACAAATATCTTTTTGCAATGAATTTATTTCAGGAATGCTCTGACATCGATGAATGTCTTGATTTGGTCAACGCCTGCACACCCAACTCCATCTGCATCAATACCATTGTGAGTATGAGACATAAAAACTCCCAGACATTTTCTCTGAAATCACACACTATGTTAATGTTTTTTAAAAAACTTCTTTCCCTTCTCTCAGGGATCATATCGATGTGGTCAGTGCAAAGTTGGATATGTTGGGAATCAGACGGCTGGATGTTTCCCTCGGAGATCGTGTGCTTCGCTCAGTTTCAACCCCTGTGACACTAATGCTCACTGCATCATTCAGCGGAACGGGGACGTCACCTGTGCTGTATGTGTACACTCAGTTACCAGTTACCTGTAGTAAGATTTGAAAGACAAGCAATTCACATCCAATCAGAAAGAATTTGAAACTTAAAGTCAGCATGAAATGGAAATTCACTTTATTATTTTATGATCCTATTGTGAATGATTTTTGTCTTTTTTTGTTATTCTCATAATTTTGAATCAAAATTACCTCTCTGGTGATGTATAGCGAACTTCTCCAATAATTTAGTCCTTTCTTATAAACGACTGAAAGCTTGCATTCAGATCTGCCTTCATCCAATCAACAATCAGTGGATTAAACCAAGACCCCACCCTACTTTTTTTTTAAATTGTGGGGCTATCTAGCACAATGCAGTAAATAAAGGTTATTTATTGGTGTCTATGGTTCCATGAAGAACTTTCATGCATCCAAGGAACCACAAAAGGTTCTTTATAGTAGAAAAGTATAGTAGTGAAAGTTCTTTACTCTAAGAACAAAAAGATTCGTAGGTGTAATAAAAATGGTTCTTCTATGGAAAACCCTTTTGTAATCTTTTTAAATGCTTTGTCATTTATCATGGCTGGTTAGGACAAAAACTCAGATTTACATGTGTCATATTGTATCTTTATTGCATCATGACTGTCAAAGTTTTCTGATAAACTTCTGTATGATTCTCTTAGTGTAATGTTGGATGGGCTGGTAATGGTCACACTTGTGGGAAGGACACAGATATTGATGGTTATCCGGATCGCTCCTTGCCCTGCATGGACAACAACAAGCACTGCAAACAGGTATGAATCTCACAATCCTTCTCCCTGCACACACCGATGTTGTATCAACATTCACTGAATTGTAGCGGTGTAACGGTTCACAAAATGTAGGTTCGGTTCGATACGACAGTGGTGTTACGGTTCGGTGCGTTTTCGATACAGCAAAAAGAAAGATATGCTAGAGAAATTTCTTTGATTTTTAAAAAGGCACACATGGTGATTTTTAGGCGCACTAGCAGAAAATTTAGCGGCACACCTTAAATCAGCAGCGCAGTTATTCACATTTCCCCCCATTTTGACTTTATTACTGTATTACTGTAATAAATAGACTTAACTTACAGAGATTATTCATAATGTTGAAATAATAATTCAAAAGCAAAACGATGAAAAAAATTATATTTGGGAGTGGAAATGGCAGCCACCTACTGGTTACAATGGTAATTTAATGTCTTTTTTATTTTTAAATAAGTGTGAGTTTTCCTGCATCTTGAAACTTTTAGTTTTATAAATGGGGGTAATCTTTGAAGGATGAACAAATAATGTTTTGGTCATCACATTAAAAAGAACATTTAAATGCAGTGCAGGAAAAAGATGTGTGTACTTGAAAGCATTTTACTGTTCCTGCCAAACTTCCATGGTTACAGTTAGTGTTACTACATTAAATCCATGGTTAATGTTGCTGATCTGTGGACTTATAACTACTTTAGTTCATTCATGGCACAATGTTTCTCCTGGTTTCCACGTCAGCGCTGCTGATCTAATAGAGATCTACGCCTACGGTTAAAACTGAAAAAATTTGAATGCTTCTCACTAGATCTCGCAGTGATGTTATTACTTCTGTGGTGAATTCAAATGCTTTCTTTACTGGATCTCTTAGCGCGGTGTAGTAACAGTGTCGCTTGATCAAGATCGCCTCGCGGTGCACTGACAATGGTCCAAACTGATAAACGGTCCTTTAAGCACAAATGAGTAGCGCAGTTTCGTTCAACTTTCGTTACGTTTGCCAGTTGATATTGGGCAACGTTGTGATGGTCGCAACTGCTAACAAACTTTTGGTCGCACCAGCAGGAAAAATGGTCCAACGAATCGTTCGGTTTGTAATGCAAACCGAAAGCCTTGTAACGAACGGTTCAATACGAATACATGTCGTTACACCCCTACTCAATTGATATTCTTTATAGGTATTGTTGGGAAACCATATTGTTCTATTTGTTCTGATGGTTCATAGACTTAAGTATTTCCTGTTCAAGTGCAATTGTTCACACGTCTTGTACCTTTCAAGTAAAAAGCTATTCATCCTAAATGAGGTAATGTGTTTGCATAAACCAAGTTTGTTTTTGGGTTTGTTTGGACTTTTATATGTCTTTTTTTATGTACTCTTAGATTCAGGATGTCTGAAAGCAGGATTTTATTCAGTTCCAGCTTGAAGTGTTGTGCTAGGGTTTTTTGAATTTCACATTCTGTGTTTTTTAGGACAACTGTGTGTTCACACCCAACTCTGGTCAGGAAGATGCCGATAACGATGGGATCGGAGACCAGTGTGATGAGGATGCCGACGGAGACGGAATAAAGAACGTAGAGGTGTGTTTATGTCCCATCCGACCAGTGTTGTTAATGTTAACTAAAACTAAAATAAAAAAAAATAAACTGCCCTTTTTTAAAAGTGCTATTTTAAAAGTTCCTCATTTTGTTTTTGAGGTTTCCTAGAATAGGTTTACATGCATCCAAGATAAAAAAAAAAACACTTTAATTTTCTCATAATATAGATTGCACTTCACCTAATTTCTCTAAAGTCTGAGAACGGTGAGTTTGAAGATTCAGTCTCTCTAAATCCCTCCTTTCCGAGAGCCTTCTCTGCTCTGATTGGTCAGATGGCTCAGTCTGTTGTGATTGGTCTACCGCATACAGCGCATCTGGGAAACGAAATGCCTATTACCATATCTGAATTTAAGCGTTGGAGTCTTCCTCAGTGCTTGATGCACAATGAGACGAACAGAAACCAGGGTTCCTACGCAGTTTGGAAAAGTATGGAATTTGATTTGAGTAATTTTCATGTCTGGAAAAGTATGGAAAAAAGAAATCAGGTTAAATATGTGTGTTTCCAGACTCCAATGCAAAACCCTATTCAGTTTTCTAAAATAGAAAATGAAAAAATTCTAAAAATAGATGTACTGTAGGCCTATCACACAGGCTTAAAAATATAAATTTCTCGATTTTAATTTATTCTCATTTTTATGAACCAATATCAATTCTTAAATCCCAAGATTCGATCTTTTAGTCTATGCTGTTTTCAGTTGATGAATGAACAAAACGTTGTAGCGCCTCCCATCAAATAATTTGCAATAAGCTTTGAGCTGTTACTTTTGCTATTAAACAAAGTCTCAGTAACAATGGCATCAGTTTTTCCTTATCAATTCCATTCATAAACAAAAATTGAGAACTGAAAATCAGTGTATCAGTTATACTAAAATAACACTGCATTTGATTTGGCCGTGTGAGGGGTTATTTTTTTATGTCTCTCTATGAATCAATGTGTATTTTTCAGGATAACTGTCGGTTGGTGTCCAATAAAGATCAGCAGAACTCTGACACCGATTCATTCGGTGACGCGTGTGATAACTGTCCCACCGTTCCCAACATCGACCAGAAAGATACTGACAATAACGGAGAGGGAGACGCTTGCGATGAAGACATCGATGGAGATGGTAAAGACTGTTCAGCTTGATGAATTGCTCCACTTTGTGTCGCAACAACATCATCCTTTGTGTATGTGATGTGTGTGGATGTTTTGCAGGAATCCAGAATGTGCTGGATAACTGTCCCAAAGTGCCGAACCCAATGCAAACGGACCGGGACAGAGACGGAGTGGGTGATGCATGTGACAGCTGTCCTGAGATCAGCAACCCCATGCAGGTACTGCATCACATCTTACTTTATATCAAACTTTACACTGTCATTGTAAGTTGATGCAGTGTCAAAAAGAAGTTGTGTGACTTTCTTCTGTGGAAAGATTAAAAAATAACATATTTAAAGCCCCCTTTCGATTTGAGAGCTACAATGGAGGGAATTAAATTTTAGTTTGTTCCTCATGCAAGGCTATCGTATAGACACTTTTATGATACCTTGTGGTGCTTTTTAGACATTTTGAAGCTTGAAGCCTTTGACCCGTGTATATTTTTGTATTTGTGTTCCACAAAAGAAAGTCATACAGGTTTGAAACTATTGCAATTTAAGTATTATTTATATACTATGATAGCTTTTATTAATATTTTGAATGAACTTTTATTCAACTTTTTGTTAGTTTTATTTACTATTTTGGTTTAATTTATTTTTTATTCTATTTCAATATTAATCAATTAATCCATTTTAATTTTAGTCACTTTAGTACTTCAACTTATTACAGTTGTTTAATTTTCAGTTCTTTTAGTTTTGCATTTAGTATTTATATTTAATTTTGTTTCAGCTTGATTTCAATTAACGTAAATATTTTTAATGAGTTTTGTTTTGTTTAACACTAATAATCCTATTTGGAATGACATTAGTAAATGATGGCAGAATTTATCATTTTGGGTGAAATATCTCTAACAAATAGCATTGCTTTTGCAGTGAATGGTCTGTTTTATATACTTTTTTTCTCTCAAATTAAATGAATGAATAATAAACTCAGTGAATACTATTGCAGACAGATGTAGACAATGACTTGGTCGGGGATGTTTGTGACACCAACCAAGACACGTGAGTACGCGCACAACTCTGGTCAATTTAAATATATAAATCCCACAATTGGCAGACTATCCTTTCACTTACTAACCTGTATATGGGAAGATTGCTGCCATCTAAGCTTCCTTCAGACTGTCAGTCCGAATTACATTTTTGTGCATATCCGATCATATTAAGCAAGAGTGAACAGCAAAAAACATCTGAATTCTTTTAGAAATCTGTTTCAAGCTTCATTCATATGTGGCTTGAAATCCTATTTAAATAAATAAATTAAAAAAAATTTGTTTCAGTCTCACTGCTCTGATTGGATTTTGCTTCTTTTTGACTTGTCACTTTCTCACAGCATGTATAAGTTAAACTCGTCAGACATTGATGCAGAACAGGTGGTGAATGTGCCGGCACGCATTCTGAAGTTTGACAGCCACATCCCTTCATCAAATTTGGTTACCACACGAGTGGGAGGATGCATCCACACACTTCTTTGAATTTTGAGACAGGCGGAGATGGCAGCATGGAATAAAGCTGCCACTGCTTCATTAGACATAGTAGTCCAGTGCCGTGGCTACTCATCATTGCAACCGCCTCCATGTTGATGTTGATGCTTTTTGGCATATGCCTCCCAAGGCAACTCCATTGGCATAGAAACCAACACAAATATTCTGGAAAATGAAAGAGCGCCACAGCAAACAAAAATTGGATCAGTTGTGATACACAGTGTGGACATTAAATCAATTAAATATTTCAATCGGATATAATCTGATTTGGAATGACAGTGTGAACGTAGCCCTTATGTCTCATTGTTGCTTATACCAGTTATTATCACCTCTCAAACTATTTCAGTTCAGCTCATAATGTTGAATGTTGTGTGTTTTCAGTGATGGAGACGGACACCAGGACACTCGAGATAACTGCCCCGACATTCCAAACAGCTCTCAACTTGACTCGGATAACGACGGCATCGGAGATGACTGTGACGAAGACGACGATAACGACGGGATCCCGGACAATTACGCCATCAACGGCATCGGACCTGATAACTGCAGACTCATTTCCAACCCCAACCAGAAAGACTCGGACAGTAAGAGCGTTCATATCCACTGATGGTAAATAATCTTCCTTATTAATGTTTCGACTAATTCTTTTCTTTCTTGTCATTTAGGTAACGGAGTTGGTGACGTGTGTGAGAATGACTTTGACAATGATGCTGTACTGGATGTGGTTGATGTGTGTCCAGAAAGTGCTGAAGTCACTCTTACGGATTTCAGAGCTTATCAGACGGTCATTTTAGACCCTGAGGGTGACGCTCAGATCGACCCAAACTGGGTGGTGCTTAATCAGGTAAAGCATCATGCAGGGGCGCGGGAAGAGGTTTTGGGTTGGGCGTATATAAATAAATCATATATAAAACATGTCAACGCCATAAGCATAACAAATAGTCCCCGAACAAATAAACAAATAATAAAAAAACAGCTCATTTGTTGCCTGCAAAAATACCTCAATAGCCCTTTTTTTAAAATAGCGTATTACAAATGCATTCCTTGTTGCATTACAATTGCAATCATGTTCTGTCAAAAATGAACTGTATGCTCCATCTATTAAACAAGCGTTCTTGTTTAATATTCAAATGCAAAAGACTTCGGTGTGGCTACAGAAAAAAAGAGACCGCAACCGGGCCCATTCGAAAACAAGGATAAATATCGTAAGGGCATTAAATGTAGTCACGCAATGCTGATGTTGCATTAACAATTTGAGAACAAAATAAAATTTCCACGGTTTCACGTGACATAAGCGATCATTAGATTTAATCAGCGTGATTTACTGCAATGCTTTTTTCCCCTTAGTTGGTCAGAACAAAATTGGATGTTACCTACTTGTTCAGATGACATTTTCTGGAGAAAACTATGCTCATACTTCCAAAAAGTAGAATCTGTGATTGCGAATGACAGTATCCACACCGGCGCGGTGACTGACAGCCGCACATTTTCCTCGAAACATTGGTTCCTTCATCCGCGCTGTGCCATGCCGAGGCACAACCCACGAAAAGTTAACAATAATAATAATCAAGATCCAAGAGGAATGAAATAAAAGTCCCATTTTGAGAAAGTAAACTACCGGTATGTAAGATTAAAACATTTTAAAAAGACAAAGGATTTGTAGCCTACTTACAATTTACAGTTAAATTCCTTAATAAAGGTTTACTGATTTAAAATGTATTGATTTCTTTATAAAAGTTGCGTTGCGTTTATAAACCTGTGAAAACGGGGTGCTTCACCCCTACTTATGACATCATTAGAATCCTGTTGATCTCATTGACACAAGTTCATCATGTTACTGTACTTTTCTTTTTCCTGAGATTTTAATTTTAATTTTTGGGCATCCATGGTGTCATTGATATTATTTTAAGGTGAAGTCTGTAATTGTCTGTACTTTGCTAAGTGCTTGTATTAATACAGATGAATTTGGGTTTTAGGGTATGGAGATTGTTCAAACCATGAACAGCGACCCGGGCTTGGCAGTGGGTGAGTCCGGTTTCAGATTTCAAGAGCTAAACGTCCAGCAGACACTCAATTTTAAACTCCAAATCACTTCTCCACAGGTTACACAGCGTTTAACGGTGTAGACTTCGAGGGAACTTTTCACGTTAACACGGTGACTGATGACGACTACGCCGGCTTCATCTTCGGCTATCAGGATTCGTCTAGTTTCTATGTGGTGATGTGGAAGCAGACCGAACAGACCTACTGGCAGTCGGTCCCATTCAGGGCCATGGCTGAACCGGGCCTGCAGCTCAAGGTATGAATGTTTCTTAATTGTGTAGTTTCATTGAAATATATTGGCTTGCTAATGTTCATATGACCTCTTGTGTTTGTGTAGGCAGTGAAGTCTCGTACAGGCCCCGGTGAATTTCTCCGTAACGCTCTGTGGCACACGGGGGAAACGGATGGAGAGGTGAAACTGCTGTGGAAAGACCCACGTAATGTCGGCTGGCAAGATAAAACCTCGTACCGGTGGCAGCTCAGCCACAGGCCACAGGTCGGCTATATCAGGTGAGGTCTTCAAGTGTGCGGCAGCAGGATATACGCTACTGTTCAAAAGTTTGCTGTCAGTTAAATAAATAAAAAATAAATAAAACTTTTATTCAGCAAGGATGCATTAAATTTATCAAAAGTGACACTTGTTACAAAATATTTCTATTTCAAATTAAATCTTTTTAAATAAACTGTCTATTCATCAAAGAATTCAGCATACTTTTTTTTTCATGGTTTCCACAAAAATATGAAGCAGCACAACTATTTTCAATATTGATAATAATAAGAAATGTTTCTTGAGCAGCAAATCAGCATTTTCGAATGATTTCTGAAGGATCATGTGACACTGAAGACTGGAGTAATGATGCTGAAAATTCAGCTTTGCCTCAGGAATAAATTACATTTGAAAAAATATATATATATATAAAAAACACAATTATTTTAAGTTGTAATCAGGGTTATTATACTTAACTAAAAACTTATTTTAATCCAGCTTGTTGACAAGGAAACATTTTTCATTTTCATTTAGTATAACTTGATGTACAAAAAGAACTAAAACTATAAGTGAAATAAAAATAAATAAAACTATATAGCATAGACATAAAGCTGAATAAAATTTTCAAAAACACAAAAAAATGACTAAAATTAAATGAAAATGGAAGATACAAAAATAAAAAACAGCTCAAAAATATTAATCAAAACTATGTTAGTATCTCAATGTTACTAAATTAACACTGGTTGTTATATTTTACAATATTACTGTATTTTTTATCAAATAAATGCAGCCTTGGTGAGCAACTCAGCATAAGAGACTTTTCAAAAAAACTAAAATCGACCCTAAACTTTTGAATGGTAATGTACATTACTATGTTTTTTTAACTGAGTAGCTAATTGAAAGTATTTTAATTGACTGTATGCCAAAAATTGGATTGTTACATTTTAAATAATATTACCTTGTATATTCCTATATTAAGAGTAATGATATAATATATTTGTCCTTGCTGAAGCAACTTTTTTTTCTGTCCGATTGTGGGCTGTGTTTGTTGTCACAAGAGGGCGCAATACCAGATTGAGTCATTGACTGCACTGGTGCGAGCGGCAGCTGATAGAACCTTGTGCTGGTATACTGGGGAGGGGGGGTGGGGGTGCTATGACTCGTTATCCTTAAAATTTCTTCACAATTGCCCCCTCCTCTTGCCCTCCTCACACCCCTGAGACTCTGCTGAGTGGTTGGGCCCCCTGGCCGCCCATTGTTGTGGTTGCCATGCCAATGAAATCCTTGGCAAGAATTTTCTTGGTGCCTGTTCATATGCAGATCCAACGGAAACTACTGTAGTGGACGGGCCGTTAAAGAAAGAATGAGAACGGACCGCAGAGGACAGTTAAACATGTATTGTGTATGATTTCCTGTTCTGAGTAATTTCTTGGCATTGTGTTGTAAATCAGATGCTCATGCCAAAGAAACAACGCATAAACTCCAGCAAATGTCCCAGCAGTGTCATAACAGAAATTGCCTAAAATACATTTCATAGTTCCTTTCATAGATAAACAGTTCTGAAGCTTTTAAACTTTGAGTCTGCATGATTATTGAACTTTTTAGAACATTCCCAAGATTCTAGTTTGCATAAATATCTACAAGAAGAGAGAGAAGTGTGTGTGTGCGTGTGTGTGTGTGTGTATACGTACACGTGTATGCACATTTGTGTGAGACAATGTGTAGCTGAGGCTTTGTGAGGGCCTTTTCAAACACACACACATAAACACACCTGCTTTGTATTCAGTGAGAGGAGTGAATAAAGCACTGGACTTCAGTACGCACACACACACTCACGCTGAATTGTGCTGCAACCGTTCTCTGCTCATACATAATGCAATTTAAGTCCGGCCTGCTGCTAAATCAAATCAGATCTCATTTATTATCAGGTAATTAGAGGTCGAGCAGGTGGAGTTTAGTAGTGGCCTGCAGCATGAAACTGTTCTCTGCTTCATTCAGATCAAATATTCTAGAACAACGCTCCTCAAAATTGGGTCGGCAATGCTAAATGCAAATTTAAATGCAACGTATAAATTGGGATTGCAAAATAAATGGGTTTTTAAGTGGGAGGACAAAATGTTTCTTTTGTTGTTGATGTAAGTTTGTGCGTCCAATAAGACTAAAGTGCTTTGGTGCAAATTAATTTGTTAGTTGGTAATATTACTTAGTTATTATTATTTAAGCACTCATAAAATCTAAATATTTTGTCATATTTTATACATTTTAATTATTTCATTTATATATTATTTAATATATATTTTGAATACATAAGATATAAATTATATTATTATATATAATATATTCAAAATAAAATGTGTGTATATATACGTACAGTATATATTATTTAATATATTTTAAAAGCAGGCATAATATATAATAATATGGTATATTATCTCTATATATTAGATATAATAGTATTATAATATTTATAAAATATTATATGCAATGTTTTAACATATATATATATATACAGTATATATTATTTTAAATATATTTTGAAAACATATATAATAATATGGTATACAGTATATAGATAATATATAATAATATGTTATTTATCTATATATTATATAATAATAGTATTATATTTAGTATAATATTTATTTAGTATTATATATCATGGTATACTTAGAAAATATATCTACTGTATTAACAAATATACATTAATATTTTATATATATATATACACACACACACACACACACATATACATACAATTTCTACACTTGCAAAACTTAATTTTTCTATTTATGATATTTGTGGTGATATTATATTAATGAATTTCTTGAGTGTTTGATCTTAAGGATATGTTTGCTCACTTTTGTACGATAAACAATTTTGCTGTCGTTGATTAAATCTGGATCCAGTGGTAGTCCTGCACAGTAGTGTTTGACAGTGACTTTCATGCGTGTGTGTGTGTGTGTGTGTGTGTGTGTGTGTGCGCTCCTGTTGCAGGGTGAAGCTGTATGAAGGCACAGAGATGGTGGCTGACTCCAATGTTGTGATTGACACCTCCATGAGAGGAGGCCGCCTGGGCGTGTTCTGCTTCTCTCAAGAGAACATCATTTGGTCCAATCTGCGCTACCGCTGTAATGGTAAAGATTAATCCACTCTCTGATATTTAAATCATGGCCCCTAGAACCCCAAATCCAACGCTCAAAGTCTCCAAGAAATCTTGCAAATACTGTATAAAAGTAGTTTATTGACAAAACCCAGCATTACAACAGAAGAATAAAACAATAAGCAGATTAAACATATCTTTTCCAGATACTGTTCCAGAGGACTTCAGTATACACCGTAAACAGGTTCTAATGCACATAAAGGTGTGAGAGGAGTGAGACGCCCTCCGTTTCTCTCTCTCTCTCTCTCTCTCGACCCCCTGAAACCCAGCGTGGGGCCACTGAACTCCTGTGTACGAGGGGCCGAACAACCAGGACAGATGAGAGATTTACCCAGCATCTGTGTTACTCCGGTTGAGGAGACTGAATGAAAGGAGAGAAAAGACTTTTATTTTACCTTTTGCGTGTTTTTGTGTCGTTGCGGAGCCGTATAATGTGAGTATGAGAGTGTATGTTTGAAAGGGTTCATTAGAGTGTGTATGCATTAACAATATGTCTTAAAATAAAGGGATATGGTGTATTTTCTACAACACAATAAATACCCGACAGTACTTTTGTTCTATGATATAATGACAACAGTCAATTTTAAAAATGCCAAAAAGTGACAGTTTAATGCGTCAATCCCAATTCTCCTGTTCTGTATTTCATTAATGATGAATAAGACATAAGCTCTCTTTCTACACTTAAGCATATGTATGGAAATATATTAATTTAACATTAATTAAAATAAAACCATCTTAGCCATTGTAGGGGAAAATGTCATATCTACTATGAATCTATGAATGCTTCAAGTAAACATATTAAATATAAATATATGTATATATATAAAACATTACATTTATTGGAAATTAAATCATACATAATTTAATATATTTATGTATCATTTTATATTTTATGTTTTTTATTAAGAATTATTTTATATAAACTCACAAAATAAATCTAAGCACACTATGTTCAGAATAGAATGCTTGTATATTGTGCAGTATATAGTATGTATAATACATTAATTTTATGTATGCATAAACACCAGAATTATCTGAAAGCACTTGCTTTATTGTGCAGTATGCATCAGAGCACTGTGTACAATACTGTATCCCACAATGCAATGCAAAATGAGTACACTACAGTGCATGCTGCACAACCGTCCGTAAGCAGGCATTAAGTTAGTATTCCATTCATACATAGCCACTGTCATAGGCTGTGTCTGAAATTGTATACTTGAGTAGGTACTTATTTTAAATAAGTACCGTAATTACTTCACGACTGCTAACAAATTATGTTCTATTTAGTATGAATGTAATCTGGACATATTACATTCGCCATGCTGTCATTATCATGTGGCCTACCAGCGTCAGTTACGTCGCTTCACTGCCATTCACAAATCCTCTCCCTCATGGGATAGTAAAGTGTCCATCCTATGCACACTTCAGAATCTCGCTGGAAGAAGTAGGTCATCCGGGTGCTTTTTGCCGGCTCTTATATGAGTAGGCCACTGAGTTTGGGCTTACTTCTTTTGTCACATACTGTTTTTTGCCCACTATATAGTAGGGAAGTATGCGATTTCGGAAGCAGCCATGTACTCACACTGGTGTTGAAGATACACCTGCAGTCTGGCGCCGCCCTAGTGGTCGAGCAGTTCATAAGCTGTTGTTGTGGCGGGAGATTCCAGCAGGGAGTCGAGTCGCATGTTCCTCGTGGTCAGGGAGGCCGGGACGAGTGCAATATTGGCGGGAGATTGAACAACAATGCACAGCATCCCACACCTGCCAGACCGCAGGACTTCAAACACACTCTTGAAGGCTTCAGTTCAGACTTCTTCTCCGCAGAACTACACAATTAACACAAATACACATTTATTTACAATGTCTTACATATAATAGTTAGAAACAATCAAAATGTTGTTTTTATTATTTTTTCTGCTTGTTTGAAAAACAGTAAACGTATTTTTCATTTAACGTTAGTAGGGAAGGACCATGTGGCATGTGGGTTTTGGAGCACTTGAGGGCTGAGGCCTTATAAAGACAAACTTTGTTTGCATGATCTCTAATAAGGTACTGAGCTTCATGATTCCCAACAAAGTTTCACAACCTTTTTTTTTTATCTTTTTTTTTTTCTTATCCACACACACTCCCATCAGTAATGTTCTTATTAACTTAAATCAACATGTAAAACCTTTACGATAATAATAAAACGATCACAGGATATCTTGTGTGTCGGAAAAGTTATAGGCCAATTAAATTGCCGCAGATTTGGAATAAGTTTAATGTTCCGTTTGAGTGTCTTATTAAGTTATTTTAGTTATTAATTTAGGTTACTTATTTTAATATATAATGACAGCTCAAATAGTGAAGTATTATAAGTAAGTTTAATATAAATTTCATTTGTTTTCTTTTGCTTTTTAGGTTTAACAGCGCGAAAGCGAAATCGTTCCAAGTATTCCTGGCGCACGCGCGTGCTGCTGGTTGAGAATCACTGTTGCTTAGTAACGGGGTAATCTTTTGACCAGCGAATGTCCAGTAGACAAAAATGTACAACACAAAATATAATATAACTGTTTGTAAAGAAAATAAAGTTGTCTATGATAACAAGTTGAATAACTCACTTCACTAAATATACTCAACAAATAATAAATAATGAAATGGAAAGTTTTCTCCTGACCCCACAAGGAGTTTATTACTCACCTAAAAATTCACAACGCTGTATTGAAATCACATCTCTGTACCGGACGTCGCTGTTTGTGAAGTTTTTCTTCCCAAAATATTTGTGTATAGCCCGGTTTCATGCTTTTGGCGCGTCTGCAGCTCGGTTGTTCTGGTTTTGCCCAAAATGTGAGGGGCACAAAAGGACCTGCGGCCCCGCCTCCATCCAGCCAGCCAACAAAGAGCCTGGGACTCACTGATGCATGCATGCATACTGCAGACAACAGAGCAGATCACACACCGTCCCATATCACACTCTGATGAATGCATCACAGCCAGTATACATGCATCCGTGTATGTGCAGTGGGCTATACACTGACAGCAACTTTTGTTTTTAAATGTAAACTTTGAAGTATTGAAAAGCTGGTGTCCGCCATGTATTTCAGTGTTTACAGTATTCATTTTGGTGTGATTTGCATCAAACTCGCTCTATCCGCGCACGTTCATTTTTCGGTGGTCAACGCCGCCACCTGTCGGGCGCGCTCTGAACTGCAGCTCTGAACTTTCATTTATATGTAAACACCAGAAAATATATCTAACAAGTGCGAATTGAGCGACCTAAATCAGTAAAAGAGAGACTCCTTGGGACGTCCTGTAGATAAAATACCCGATAAATGAGTCCAACGATGGGCAAACACATCCTCAAACACACACATTTAACAGCAAACGGAGAAATCTCACAAACACACACTTACTGCCTACGCTACACAAACCTTTTAGGCTTTTAGATTTTCACCAAGCCATTCATTAGGCCTATTTAAAAAAAAAAAAAAAAAAAAAACTTTTTAAGACTGCTGGCACCTTCCCTCCTGTGATTTTAGGAAGTACATTTATGTTTATCATAATAACCTTAACGCATTTTTAATAAAATACTTATGGTTTAGATTCCTTAAAATAGGTTACAGCAAATATATTTTTTATGAATTTATTGGATTATTTTTGTTAATTCGAATAATTTAAGTAGCATAAATCACTAAAACATTTACCAGTTTTGTTCATTTTACTAGCCTATAGCACCAAATTGTAGTGGAAAAGTAATAACAAAGAAGTGTAACGTCTAGAAAGATCAATATTTGTGTGTTGACAAACAGCTCACACACACAGAGAGAGATTGGAGCAGCTCTCCGTCAGCTGGTGATTTACGCGTCTCACTCGTGCGGGACAGTGACGCGGGGGTCACGCCGCACATGAGTCCGTCACATGAGCGCGTCAGTGTCAGAAGTGACGGGGAAAGATCTCAGCGTCGGTCTACAGGAGAGAGTCCTCTGATTCTGTGAGTTTATCTCTCTTATATTCTATTTGCATGGGTAGTTAATAATTAACAACACAAGTGATATAAATATATGTAAAACTACAAAGAATGGCTGTTTATGCATTGAACTTAATATTAGGCTACATTAATCAGCACAAAAGTGGTTGTTGTAAAAAAAACAACATTAATTCTTGAAAATAAAGGTCCCAAAGGGGAGTTTTCACAGTGATGTTTTGGTTCCCCAAAGAACGTTTCAGTGAACAGTTCTTAAATGAACCATATTTTCCACATTCCAACCTAAATTATTCCAACCTTTTGTGGAATGGACCAATTCCATGGATGTTAGAAGTTCTTCATAGAACCAACAATGCCAATAAAGAACATTTATTTTAAAAGTGTACTTTGGAGTACCATGTAAATTAGGCTATATCAGAAAATAACATAGCCTATCTGATGCATCACTGTTCCATGGTATTACAGTACTTTATAATGTCCACAATAACTACTGTATAGCAGAACCATGCAGTAATATCGTGTTTATTTATTTAGGCTTATTAATTCATTTATTTACCTTAGCAATGTATTCCTTTGTTCCAAAGGTAGTTGAATTTGGATTGAGTTTACCTATAATAATAAGCAGTAAGGTTTGGCACCAAGAATTTAAGAAATGATTTATTTATTTCATACACACAAACCGAGTAATGCACATGTGCATGCCATGCCACAGACGGCCACACTTCCAGTCATGTCTCACAGGAGTCCAGGAGCTGATTCACAGGACTCTGTGTCCCGAAAGAGAAGCAGCTGTTTAGAGGAGGATCCTGTGTCCTGAAATATTTGGTCCCCGATGAGCGTTTAGACACGTTTGGAGTGGAAATGAGCTCTCTTTAAAAGTGCTGGCACACCAGATCCTGCCAGTTTCCACATGCAATGGCACTATAGCGAAAGAGGGAATGATTCTGAAGTGTCCGGCTGGATTTAGACTGCAGAAGGAAACGGAGAGCTGTTGAGTTTCTGCTGTGTGTCTCACACCTGCTTCTGTGCAGTCCTGGCTATTTCCACTGGGGCAGGTGCTGGAGGGGCAGGCCGGTGTGCTGGGGTATATTTAGACCAGCCGTCCCAACAGCTAAAAAATAAATATCAGCTGTCAGTGTCAGGGGGAAAGCTCTGCCGGCATGAAGGTGGAAATGCATCAGAATTAAATGAGATTTTAATGAGAGTTGAGATATTTGTCATGTGCTGAAAACTATCACCAGGTTTGTTCTGTGTAAACTGATTTAACTCCGATTGTTCATAGCAAGAGTTGTTGGTCAAGTGCAAACACACGGATAGGACTTTAGTTTACTCCCGAATTCCCCCACTGTTTGTTCTTAAGTCTTAGTAAATAACACATCAGTGCTGAGAGTCCAAACTGTGAAATATCCTGACTGAGAGCAGTGCTGATACATGTGAAACTCTGTATATTCATGTCAGCCGATCTGATCTATTATTTATGTAGTTGCAGGATATGTTAATTGTATTACTTTATATAGTTCAAAATGTCAACTTTCATAGGTGAGGTGCATGGTCTTGTCTCACTCTGTGTTTCAGTGACCGCATGAAAAAGTTTACAACATGTCCACAACCGTTTGACTGCACTTACTATCAAATTCTTCATATATTCTTCTTTCTCTCCCAAGGCTGTACAACGTAATCATGACATTATCAGTCTCTTGATGGGTCTCAGGAACTCATAATTGATCACAGGAGCTTTTGAGGTAAGAGAAGGTTTCTAGAAACTAGAGAACATGTAATTTTATTGCATAATGCCTATTAGATTAATGGTATTTAGAACACAGATTAAACCCATGCTAAATTATACTTTATGATACAATATTATAATATAATATAATATAATACAATATGTACTGTTCAAAAGTTTGGGGTTAGTAAGAATAATAAAAAATAATATAACTTTGATTCAGCAAAGATGCATTCAATTCACCAAAAGTAACAGTAACTGTTTTTAACATTGATAATAATAATAAATGTTTCTTGAGCAGCAAATCAGCATATTAAAATGATTTCTGAAGGATCACGTGACACTGAAGACTGGAGTAATGATGCCGAAAATTCAACTTTTTGAGAATATTAAACATCATGAATAAAATGCTCTTGATATGTTCTGAAAATAAGACAATATTAGAATTGTTTAAAGGTACAGTTCACCACTTCACCCAAAAATTAAAATTCTGTCATTAATTATATACTCACCCTCATGTCATTCCAAACCCGTAAGACTTTCGTTAAATCTGTTCATCTAAAGCGATCAAGTCTCTTCAGAAGATTTCGACTAAATCACTCAATTCACATGGATTAGTTTTACAATCCTCTTTATGGACTTTTTGAATCAAAAAGATCTTCATTTGTGTTCTGAAGATGAATGAAAGTCTTACGGGTTCAGAACGACATGAGGTTGAGTAATTAATGAGAGAATTAACATTTTTAGGTGAACTATCCCTTTAAATCTCTCTAAAGAAGTAGGCTATGTTTTTCCAGATTTGTGACTGGACTTATCTCCCCGTGTGGTTGTTTTCTATAGTGCGCTTCAGTGCCCAGAGCTTCAGCACCTGTGCAGACACCTGTGAGCAGGCCGTCCTGCCTGTGTCTGTATGGATGGGAATGGCAGCATCAGCTGTCCGTGGGAATCATTCACACACAACTTGGAAACACATTGTGATCATTGTCACAACGGTCCTGCTCTTTAGTGCTCCATCCGGTAAAAGTATTCCAGTTCTATTTAAATGCACACAAACACAAAAAAACAAAAAACGTTTGAGTTGACAAAAACAAGACTACATAACATTTATTTACATCCCACATATTTTATTGAATAAATATGATAGCTTAAATGTCTTAAAACAGGTGGAAAGTTACTTACAAATATGTTCGTTACAGTACTTGAGTAGATTTTTCGAATTTGTCCTACTTTCTTGAGTATAATTAAATTGTGGTACTTTTACTTGAGTTGAAAAAAAAATATTCAACTTCGCTACATGTATTTTTCAAGAGGCGGTATTAACATTAAGTGACGTGACATCTGACACACAGAAGCCAATGGCACATGTCACTATGCGTATTGGCACATCCGGTCTTCATTGGCATGTGCCACTGACATTATTGGCATGTGCCATTGTTTTACATTTTACATTTAGCAGATTCTTTTATCCAAAGCGACTTACAAATGAGAAACAAGTAGGACAGTAGGACAACAGTATGTAAGTGCTATGACCCTTCACAGTACAATCCAACGCAATTTTTTTTTTTTTTAAGTTAGAATAGAGAAGAAAGTGTTTGTATTACTGGATCAAGTGCTGCCGAAAAAGATACGTCTTCAGCAGTTTCTTAAAAACTACTTATTTATTCTTACTTAAGTCAAATAATTTTTCAGTACTTCTACTTGTACTCAAGTAAATTATTACTTAAGTAGCAATACTTTTACTTAAGTACAAATGTTTTGTATTCTTTCCACCACTGACTCTGGTTCTTAGTTAGTAAATCCTGTTAAATGTACCTGCCTCCTAAAATTAGTCAATTCTGGAAATTTGGCCACTTTTAACATCTAGATGAAATAATGCATTTGTTTTTTCCCTACAGTGTGTGCACAGTGTCGAATCTTGCGATGCAACTCAGATTTCGTGGCAGCGACTCTGGAGATGGGCATCATTGGAGGTGGGGGTAAAGAGGGTGCTAATGCTGGATACTGCAGCGCCCTGCGATCCTACGCTCTCTGCACCCAGCGGACGGCCCGAGCGTGCCGTGGAGACCTGGCGTACCACTCTGCCGTGCAGGGCATCGAGGACCTGCTCATCCAACACCGTTGCCCCAAAACCGGCCCCACAGCTCAGCCGCGGCCCCTGCCCCCGTTCTCAGGGGACGGATGCTTCTATGAGAAGGGGTTCATGCAGAGGGAGGGCCGGGCCCCTGAGTACCTGCACTGCGGGGTGTTTGGAGACCCTCATGTCCGCACCTTTAATGACGAGTTCCAGACGTGTTCAGTACAGGGCGCCTGGCCTCTCATAGACAACCAGTACCTGTACATCCAGGCCACCAGCACGCCCACTAGAGGGAGCTCTTACACCACCATACTCACAAAGGTGTGGAAAAATCACATTTATCCTCTTCTTCTATAACTTATAATCATATAATAATATAAAATTACCCTGGAATTATTCATTTAATAACACTTATTTGTAATTACTATTTTTTAGGAATGAGTTGTATGTAGGCTAACTCATTATTTTAAATAAACCTAAGGTTAGATGGTGTGTCTTATAGTTGTGTCGCCTGGTGTGGACACTGAACAGACAAATTCGTTGTTGCTGGAATCTTATCGCATTGTGTCTCGTTAACTTAGGACACAGTGTTTGTCTATCAGTTTTGTTTTGAAACTCATCATCAACAACTGTGAAACATGAGAAAACACTAAACCGTGTCTACACCAGACCCAACACAACCAAAGCAAATAGAACCCATTATAATGAGTGATGCTGAATGGCGCATCCAGTGTAGACATGGTTAGTTGCTGAAAGTCAGAGACTCGGAGTTGACAGATTTCACAGAAAATCGCATTGAAATTAGCACGGACTCAGATTTCTTTTAGCTGTCCAGTCAGAGAATATCTTTGATATTTTGAGCTGATATTAGAAGATGATATTATAAGCATACTTTTGATTATAATACATTGCATCCAGTCCGGTCACAGGTGGATGCATACAGTCCAGCCGTAAAAGTTCAAATATTTAAATGCAACCGACGCTCAAATCGGACCCGTTAGGTTTGAGATCTGTGCTGTTGGTCCTGATTCTAAGGAGTAGGCTTATTACATTAGATAGTTTCTGCTTTAATTTAATATGATTTACTGGCTTTATGCTACTTTGGGGAGCACCAGTTTGCCTGGAAACAAGATGTGATTATGATGAGCAAGTTGATGCAGGTACAGTAGCACTTTTGAAGAAGAACCAATCAGTGGAGGTTACTGCGGCATTAAATCGGTAAAAGATACACATTTTTTATTTGAGACTTAAGTAGATTAATTCTGTTTTATTTAAGAGTTATGGCTATAAAATTATCTGCACATATTAGTTTTGAAATGTTATTAGAAATTCTAAAAACAAATATTTGGCTTATTTTTATTAGTGCATTCTGTACAGCCAGTTGAGAACTGATGATGCTGTGCAATTTAAAAAAAAATATTTAAAAAAACTAACCAGTGGTTTGAATTTAGGCTTATTGTGGTATCAGCTGTTTCAGAGGACTCCTTCCCTGAACAGCATATAAAACTAAAACAAACAGTTGGTCAGATGCTGGTCAGACATTCTCTTATTGTTTATCTTTGGGATTCCCAAACTGGGTTTTCGTGAGTTGATGAAAAGCTTAAATCATATATATATATATATATATAAATATTTAAAAAAAAGACTAGAAATGTTGGCAACACTTTATTTTACAGTGTCTTTGTTACACGTTACATGTAGTTACTGTAGTAATAACTATAAATGATGCAAAATTACAAAACCAAACCCCTTTCCTAACCCTATAGTAAGTACATATTGATTAATATTACTCAGTAGTGTACTTCAATGTATAATTACACTGTAACAAAGACACCTTCAAATAAAGTGTAACCAAAATATTATGGTCCAATGTAGTGGTTTCAAGAGTGGGATTTTATGGCGACCTTTCAGGGAACAGTTATTAAAAGGTTTCATGAATGTTAAAGGTCCTTCACTGAATCACAGATGAGTGTACATGAGGCTATCTGTTAAAACACTCCACATTTTCACTCCTTTCACTCCTTAAACACAAACACTTTTTTATTATCATATTAAAGGCTCCAGCATTACTTTATTAACGGCCAATCTTAATAAAGACAGTTCTTATTCCCTTATACGAGCCTGTCCAGCTGAGAGGGAGATATAACAGATTTGTCTTCTTTCCGCGCTGCTGTTCAGTGCTTTCAAACACACTGGGTTGAGCTAATGATATTCTACAGCCTGACATCTAATGATGAATTGCTGTGAATAATTAATAGGACATGCATAATGGGATATGTGCACGGGTTTAGAATCACTCCTGCTTTAATGTCCTGCAGCTGACATCTCTCAGGTCTGTTTCCTCATCAGATCACGGTCATCTTGAAGAACTGGCGTGAATGTGCAGAGCTGCAGATCTATCAAGCAGAGCTGGATAACGTTCCGCCGGCGTTCGTGGATGGTTCTGTGACCAGCGGCGATCGCAGAGGGCACCAGAGCCTGCGCATTCACTCCCACGACCCAGGCCGACACGCCGAGATCTGGGCGACTCACATCGGGACGACGCTAGTGGTGCGTCAGGTCGGCCGGTCGCTGAGCCTGTCCGTGCGCTCGCCTCGCGCGATCGTGGAGTCCTACACACCCGAGCAGGACCTGCAGTTGTGCGTATGGGGGTGTCCGGTCTCACAGCGCCTGGAGATGCCACACACTCATCCGTCCTCGCCTGCGTACTCACACTGCTCCTCACTGCTTCCGGCGCGGGATGTGTATTTCCAGGCGTGCCTGTTTGACCTACAGGTCACTGGGGACGTGAACTCCAGCGCATCAGCTGTGGCTGCTTTAGAGGACGCTCGTGCGATGATCTCTGACCCGGACAGGGTCCACCTGCTGACGGACAGGGCAGGGACTAACCCTCCTTCACTGCCGGTGGTGCTGGCCTTAAGCGTCCTCACAGAGACACTCAGACACACTATTTTGGGCCCAGTGTGACATCAAAAACACTGCACTAAAGCAGGCCTTGTGTGATATTTAAAGGGCATTTATACTATTGTTCAATGTTTACATCTCAGTGGTTTGGAGGCTTGGGTTTTTTGAGTAGAGGCTGTCTGGAACGGCCTTGTTAAGAAGAATTTGATTGTGTTGTTTCAGTGTTAAACGCACATGTGTGTGTGAATTGTTAATGTAACATTTGTGAAGATTTTTAGCAGGATAAACTTGAATAACCTTTGCAAAAATGTAAATATAAATGATATTTGCTCATGCAGCTTGTGTATGTTTTCTCAAAGGTGGATTAACTTTATGCAGGAGTGTATTTATTATAAAAAACATTTTTTTTATATTTCCACAGAGCAGGTTATTTTCATATGCTGGCCCACAAAGTATTAATTAATGAAGGTCGTCAGGGTTATTCATGGTTTGGAATTTAAATATTAATTTATTTTTTGTGTGTGTGTGTCTTTTGAATTTTGTTTAATTTTCAGTTTTGCTTTCATTTTTTGTAGGGCTGCCAAAGTTAATGCATTACCTGAAATTATTTAAATATATTTGGTTACACTTTACAATAAAGTCTCATTCATTAACATTAGTCAATGTTAACTAATGTTAACTAATGAAACCTTATTGTAAAGTGTTACCTATATGTTTAATAGCGATTAATCGATTTGACAGCACTAAAGGAAACAAAGTAATACAAAAATAAATTCAGGACTAAATTGAACTGAAACTAATTTTATTTATTAATTATAAATAATTAATAAATTAACTTTATTAATTTTCTCATTATCACGTTTATTTATTTATTTAGAATCTCTGCAGGTTTGGGCCTCCGTATTGGTGTCATGAACATGTTTTTCAGTGTAGGTTTCAGTGTGTTAGCAATAATAACACTGGAGACGTACTGTAGAATAAAGCAGTTCATGGCAAATTGCAATAATCACATTCTCAAAAAACTAAAATAAAGAGTATTGAACAATTTTCTTGTCAAACTAGTTCTTATGATTTCAGAACATTATGGATATTATATGTGTCTGAGAAAGTAACCATGAGAATCAATGATTCTTTTCAGTAATTTTTCTCTCATAGATCTTCATTGCCCAGAGACTCCTACCTAAAGCCTGTGGAAGACCATGATGACGGATCTGTGGTATTCTCTGTTGGCATCTGTTGTTTAAAGTTAAAACTCTGCTAGTAAACCAGTTTTCAGCAGGTGTGAGATGGAGGCTAGAGATTCATCTGTTTGAGGATCACAGGTGATAGAGGTTTCGCTCCTTGTGAATTATCAAAAATTGGTGGCTGATTCTGAGTCTTTCACACTTGGGTGACACTGAATGGTGTTTGTTTGGATGAGCTTGAATGTTTATATTATATTAGTCTGTTTTATGTAATTTAAAACTGTCTTTTCCCTGCACTTATACCTTAAAAGTACCATTCACTATAGTTTATGCTATAGTTTTATGTTCATATGATATAATATGGAACAACAGGTGTTAAAAAGTACATACAGACAGCCATCTATAACAGAGGGAGTTATCCCACACTCTTCGGACAGGATTGTAACTCTGGAGATGGATGACCAGCATAATGAATGAGGTAAGCAGCTGTTTGTTTATGAAGGCTCCTCCGATCACTGTGATGACAGATGAACGGGTTATATAATCAGACTCCTAAACTTTTTGTAGAGGCTCATGCTGTGAAGTGTTTTGGATCAGTCAGCAGATGGCAGTGCTCATCCAATCAGAACAGTCCATGTGAATAGTCTCTGTAACACGTTTCAGAGCATGTGGACTGTTCATGGTTGCATTCGTTTGGTCATCTCTGATGACCACTGGACATAACGGTCTAATCTGTCAGATATCTCTTAGTTCTCAAGCGATCTCAAAATACCACAAATACATTGTTTTTGGACATGTACCAGAGTACCATGGTACAATGTACATTTTCTTGTCATGTACCAGGGCAATACCATGGTATTTTTACATATATCAGGGTAATACCATGATTTTTGGTCATGTACCAGGGCAATACCATGGTATTTTGACATATATCAGAATAATACCATGTTTTTTGATCATGTACCAGGGCAATACCATGTTTTTTGGATATACACCAATGCAATACCATGGGATTTTGAACATGTGCTAAGGCAATATTGTGGGTTTTGGCCATGTACCAGGTTAATGACATGGCATTATCTGAGGCCTACCTAGTGCCATTTAAATACCGTGGCAAATGCATTTGGTTATCATTCGATAGTATGGCATATCCTCACATAAACTATACTGTGGCAGTACCATAGTGACAGAAGTAAATGCATACCAAAATACCATATCTGGTACTAAGTATGCTATACCACATTACTATGTATGTCCAAACTTTTTAGTACTTTAAAAAAATCGAATTAACATAGTATAAACATCCGATAGCATTTCTTTACCATAGTACAGCCACAGTCATTTTTTGTTAGGGTAAACTGGGCTGTCTAGAAGCACTTGATTCTTTGGTGTCATTCAGTTCAGGTACAAATGCATTTGTTATGTAGAAAGAAATCCCCACTATTATGAATGAGTCACAGAGGAGTGTTTTGGAGCAGGGCACAGTGCACTCATACTCCACCTCTGCTCCATATAATTACTCCACCTCCTCAAAGACTCCTGCCCCTTACCCACGAGCTGTCCACGCGCTCTGGCCAGGTTGCCATTGGCCCGAGTGGACGCAAACAGCCAGTGTGTCCTATGAGAGAGACGCGCCTGTGGCGATCCACGGGGCGCATGTGGGTGCCCACCACTGATGCCCATATGTGTGTCCAGCTCGCATCATCAGCAGAGCGACCGTGCTAACTATATAACCACCCACTCCCACTCAGTGTTTACTGACAGAACAGAGTCACCAACATCTAACCGAAAATAATATTACAACAGAAAATAACACCAGCACGTAGCCTACTGGTGAGCTTGTTGCTGAACTGATCGATTCAGTTAGGCTAACGTTAACGTTACTTTGATAACCGAATAGAGAGTGCTAGAACTATTAGTGGAATACTGCTAATTACTACTGGAATTCTTCTTCGCAAAATTTATAAAATAGAAAAATGGGCGTACTGACAAAGAAACCCAAGACCTTAGAAGTTCAGTTGAGTGACCCGAACAAGAGCACGTATAGCGGCGGAGATAAAGTGGCCGGGCGGGTGATCGTGGAGGTGGCGGAGGCGGTGCGGATTTCCGCCGTTAAACTCTTCGGAATCGGATGCGCTAAAGTCGATTATAACAAAGGAAAGCTGCGCTGCAAGGAGGAGATTGAGTACCTGAAATATGAAGAAATTCTTCACCTCGATCATCAGCCAACAGGTGAGACTCATACAAACTTTCCAGCGAATTCAAGAGGGTCTAACGTTACTTTTCCTGTCAGTAATTGTGCCTGTGCCTGTCCAGTTACGTAATGTTGCTATAGTAACCTCCTTACGCACTCTGACTAACCTGTAAATCTTACTTTAATTGTCATTAAAACTTTTTAAATCCTAAATGTAAAACATCATACATAATTTAAAGAGCTCTAAACTCTGTTTTAACGTCTTTTGGGTTGTTTCAAGCCCCATAACTAGGCCTAGTCGTGCTCCTAACCTACTATTGTAGTTTGAACAAGGATAGACATATATTTTTCTCCCATTTACTTCACTCTAATTTTGGTGTGGGTGGAATAAGCTATTTGTGCATAGAATGAAAATCAAAAGGCGATAACTCAATGAATGGGGGGTTGGGGAGGGGACAAATGTACGTTTACGAATTGTGTATTGAAAAACCCTTTTTAAATTGAAAATGCAAAAGACATAAGGATGAGTAAATGAAGACTTTGGAGTGTTTCTTAAAGAACAATCTCGTCTCCACAGATGCAGATGGCTCCATCACTCTCAGGCCTGGAAACAAATACGAGTTCATGTTTGGTTTCGAACTTCCTCAGGCGGGGTGGGTTTATTTTCTTAATTTCCTATTACAAATATTGCATTAAAATATTAATATTTTAACACAAGACCTTTCAAAACAGGTGCCTGGTTTCCTCGTATGTGGGAAAGTTTGGCTCAGTCCAGTACTACGTGAAGGCCATCATAGAGAAATCAGGCCAGTCGTATGCAGAGTGCAAGCGATATTTCGAGGTGGAGGAACCCATTGATGTCAACACCCAAGATCTCATGGTGAGTAATTCCACAGAGATCACACAAATATCCGTGAAATTTACATGGTTAAAACGTGAATAAGAACTTCAGTACTTTCTGCTTCCTCTCAGGCTCCAGTTGCAGGAGCGAATCAGAAGAAAGTCACCTGCATGTTTATTCCCGACGGCAGCGTTTCCGTGGCCGCTCACATAGGCCGGAAGGGTTACAGCGAAGGAGAAGACATTTGCATCGACGCTCAGTTCGAGAACACCTGCTCTCGGATCACCGTTCCTAAAGCCTCCATCATAGCCAAGCACATTTACCTGGCGAACGGCCGCACCAAAGTGTTTCACGAGAAACTCACTTCTGTCCGGGGCAACCACATCATATCTGGCATGCGTGACGTGTGGCAGGGGAGAGTCCTCCGTGTGCCCAAGCTGAAGCCCACCATCCTGGGCTGTGACATTATCCACGTTGACTACTCTCTGCGGGTAAGTTATATTCTTGATAATCAATGCAGATGCACTCCACTGGTACATGCGGATCAGAGGTTAACCTCTATGCCGGTGTCTCTCTCTCCGGGTTTAGATCTCTGTGCACATCCCAGGAAGCGAGAAGCTGATCCTAGAACTGCCTCTGGTCATCGGGACGATCCCCTACAATGGCATGAACAGTCGGACCAGCAGCATGAGCAGCCAGGATGGCAGTGCCAACTCCAGCACCTGCGTGTCGCTCCCGTCTTTTCCGCCCAGCTACAGCGAGATCTCCCGGGACAACCGCATGGATAGTTCCTTCATTCCTCTCCTGGATGATTACGACGAGGATGACAGTCCTATCTTCATGCATATTAGCGAGTACCAGCTTCCCCCTCCTCCAGCATACACTGAGGTATGCACACACACACACACACACACACACACACACACACAGATATATTTAAACACAGCCTTTACCCTAGTAGAGATTGCACTAAGGATTGTGTCTGTCTTTTCTCTGATTAAACAGCAAAACTGAGGCTGAATGGAGTTCTCCTTCACTTGCTGCCACAAAATATTAAACTCCAGTAGAAGATCAAACGCAGGAAGATTCAGATCTCAGAACGGAGAATGACACTGCTAAAGGACCATGCATGCTTCACTCCAGACTTTTGGACTATGAAAAGCTGCGTGTCATCGAGAACTGGTTGATTGCAAGTCGGTGAAGTCGCCTGAAGCTGTGTTACTGAATCACAGGACAGTTTTTCTGATGTAAGAAGAATCCACCTCGTGAAACTGGCCATTGACGTCTTCATGTTTAATTCTGAAGAACCCTCAGCATCTGAGAGAGTTTGTACATTTATGATTTTGCCATATTGGTGTAATATTCTGTCTGCTTTTATTCCAAATTGGAATGTATAGAGTGAAAAACGTTCATATTAGAGGCACAATATTTTTGTGATGCACAAAAATGTGATGCAGTTTTGTGAGTGGAAACAATTGTATATCATAATGAGTTGTCATGCTGAGCATTTATTTGCTGATTGCGGAAGTATCACAATCCTAGAAGCATGTGTAATTCTCATTTAATAGATGGAAATCAGAATATGTATTTGTCTAGATTAGAATATGTCTATATAGTCAGTTTTCTTATAGTCTACAATAGAGTATTAGTGTCAAAGTAATCCAATTTGAAATTTAATGTGTGCATTTTGTAATTGATTTTTTTATTTTAAAATGATTGAGTTCTACAGATAATAACATTTTCACAATACAATAAAAGTTAAAATGATCAAATGCAATCAAGTGTCATTAAACTTATTATCTATCTATCTATCTATCTATCTATCTATCTATCTATCTATCTATCTGTCTGTCTCTGTCTGTCTGTCCATTCATCCATCCATCTGTCTATCTCTGTTTACTGTATATCTGAGTATTGCTGTGAAATTTTACAGTCACTGTACTAAGCATGTAGTTTTGTTTTATGAAACATCTGGTGTGTAAGTACATTAGCACAGAGTCTTGTCTACACTCTTGGCATGAGGATGAATGGAGAGCAAAGGTTGATAGCAGGAAACAAAACAAATAGCAATGTTATGAGCACCTGTTGTGTATCTGTATGGGAATATTTTCTGGCTGGAAAATATTCAAGAGCTATTTACTCATGGCCAATGCACTTCCATCCATGGGCCTGTGTTCAGAATAGCATTCCAGTTATGTAATTCTAATCCTAATGGGCAAAGTGAACGTGCTGGTAACTAAACTCGCTCACTAGCAGATCAGACCATGTATTCTACAGTACCTACACTTTCCTGCGATTATTTTGTGTTTTATCATATTTTTGGTTGTGCACCGGTGTCCTAGAGTCCTCAAGTGAAAATGCTTCTATTTTGTATAGTTTTCAGATTTCTTATTATTTGGTAAACTAAAATGATTGCTAAATATATGCAATGCAAAAACTGCATAAAATAATATTTGAAGATATTCAGACAGGAGCAGCCCTGTCCGGGGACATCCGTGCTGGACTGCATGCGTGCAGGGATGGAACCGAGTCAAGGCCGAGATCAGCAATCCTGGAACCATTAAATCATCAGAAACCTGATGCGGCTGTTTACCCACATGCAGCTGTTCCTCTTTATAGAGCTCTCTCAAAAAGGATTTGTATCTCTCCTGACCCCCCTCCGTCTCGCTCACGTACTCACTCCATTTCCAGCTTTTGAACTTGAACCTTGCTCAGAAATCCATGCCGATACGAAACTATCATCTTCCCTTGATTTTTCTATATGCTTCCGTAAGACTGGAGTGAATTGTGTAATGCCGTTGCATATTGTGCGAGACAAATAAATCAGTGGTTGAAGCCCACTGCATAGGTCAGATAGGGAGGCGTCTCTGAACCTGTGCTGGCATTTTTTCACTCTTTGCATTTGCTGAGGAGTTTAAAGTGAAAATGTCAGACAGTCACACTAAACAGAGATGCAAGACTGCATAGATTTATTCACATGCAGTTAGGGTTGGGTATTATTTTAATTTTATCAATTCCGATTCAGATGCTGCTTATCGATTCCGATCAAATATGAAACTGAAAAAATGTGAATATCGTGCAAAAGTTCATTTATTAATAATAACGTTAATCAAATAACAAAAGACAAAAGCAAATTCACTTGCTGTTCTTGACTGAATACTTTTTTTGATATCTATATCTTATTTATAAAGTGCAGTGTTATTTTACAGGTGAAACTCGAAAAATGTGACTATTTTGCAAAAGTTCCTTTATTTCAGTAATTCAACTTAAAAGGTGAAACTAATATATTATATAGACTCATTACATGCAAAGTGAGATATTTCAAGCCTTTATTTGTTATCATTTTTATGATAATGGCTTACAGCTATGAAAACCTTTTCACAATATTCTAATTTTGAATTTGGGGCTGTAAGCCATAATCATCTAAATTATAACAAATAAAGGCTTGAAATATCTCACTTTGCATGTAATGAGTCTATATAATATATTAGTTTCACCTTTTAAGTTGAATTACTGAAATAAAGGAACTTTTGCAAAATAGTCACATTTTTCGAGTTTCACCTGTAAAATAACACTGCACTTTATAAATAAGATATAGATATCAAAAATGGTTACAAAAGTATTCAGTCAAGAACAGCAAGTGAATTTGCTTTTGTCTTTTGTTATTTGATTAACGTTATTATAGTGACGGCAGCAGGAATATTAGGCTGCTGTCACTTTAAGAGCTGCACGGATTCAATATACAGTTATGCGTTTTCTTTGTCAACTGTTTATGTTCACTTAAGATATAAACGACTGTGTTTACGAGGATATTTTGACATATTTTTGTGTGTATTCGTCCGTTCAAGTGCAAAAAGATGCGTAAGAGAACTCAGTTCATTATAGAGTAGTATACAGTATGAGAGGCGGCGGTCTATGCACACCTTTTGGATGTGCAATACAGAAAACAGCATGTGGGTCTTCTTGCGCTTGACTGGTTTAAAGTCATATTAAAATGCACAAAAAGGAATCAATAAGAGGATTCGATTTTTTTTTTTATAACAAGTATCCGATTCCAGAATTGGAATCGATTTCCGATTCCAAACAGTATACAGTATTTGCGTGGACATCTTATTGACTTCTATTTATGTTTTTAGTTAAGCTAATAATAATTAATTCACCTTAACTCTTACCATTGCAGACAGCTTATGCATTTTGAAAAAAGTAAATATAAATATAAAATAAGTATTTTTTATTATTTAATTAATGTAATGTCCTGTTTTATTTTATTTTATTTTCATAACCCAGTTGTCTCTGATTTCTCCAGTGTAATGTGAGTGATGTACAGGTCATCCTGCTGACTAATGCTGCCTACCGCCAAGGGTCTCTGCTATTATTGACAGGTATGAAATTAGCCTTAAAGTCCCCCTGTAGTCAATAACTGTATCCCTTAAAACTCATCTTTGATCAACAAAATTACATATTTAAATGTTTTTTTTTTCCTTGGAAAAAAAATTCTTCATGCCTTAAAAAAAGCTTGAATGTAACTCTACACCCTTGCCTGGTTCTATGAATAAGCAAATCAGCCCCGCCTCCACTCACTCACAGCAGTTCAGAGATCCACTCGTTGACGATCACACGTTGACTTGATTGGTTACAAGTTAGTTTGTGATGTCAGAAACACCAGCGATTTCAATTTTTTGGTTCACTGCATTTTTATGGAGAAAATACTCAGCAATGGTGTTGACTTATGCATTTGCACATGGTTTGTCTTAAAGCATTTTTAAAACACCACAGACATAAAACAACATTAAAAACTTGATTTTCACCACAGTTTCAGTTTTAGTTTATTGAAGTTGCATCTCATATCATATTTACATACAATGCAAGAGCAAAAATCTTAGGTCTCCCCCCCCTCCTGACCAGCAGCAGCTTAAAGTGCCAATATCCATATGTTAAGAACACACACACACACACACACACACACACACACACACACACACACACACACACACACACACACACACACACACACACACACACACACAATGATAAAAACAATGATAAAACAGTACATTGCATCTCCATAATAAATAAGTGTCTATCTACTGTTAAGAAGCCTAATAGCTTGGTGAAAAAACGAGTCTAAGTCTGCAGGTTTTTGCTCTCAGACTGCAGTAGCGCTTGCCAGAGGGAAGCCGCTGGAAAAGGTTGCTGTTAGGGTGGCTGGGGTCCTTGACAATGTTTTTGGGATTCTCCACTTCCTCCCTGTACAACAACTTGTTGTCACCTCTAATCAGGCCCACTACCGTGGTGTCATCAGCGAACTTGATAATGAGGTTTGACGAGTGTAATGGTGTGCAGTCATATGTGTACAGTGAGTAAAGAAGAGGACTAAGCACACAGCCTTGGGGCGCTCCGGTACTCACGGTTAGAGGAGCGGAGGTGATGGACCCCATCCTAACCACCTGACGGCGGTTACTTAGGAAGTCCAGGATGAGATTGCAGAGGTCAGGTGGAAAACCAAGGCTGCTGAGTTTTTTGACCAGTCTAGACAGAATTATTGTATTGAATGCCGAGCTATAATCAATGAAAAGTATTCTGACATAAGAGTTTTCATTTTCCGGTGTGTGATTGTGTTATGGAGTACTGTGGATATAGCATCCTCTGTGGATCTATTTTCTCGATAGGCAAACTGATGGTGATCCAGAGTTTTTGGGACAAGAATGCTGATGTAATCTCTTATAAGCCGTTCAAAGCATTTGCTCACTATCGGAGTGAGGGCAAGGGGGACTCAAGTCATATTAGTTTATTGTCTTCTCTCTCCTGTGTGTGAAAGAAACAAATAATAGCATCCCAATGGTGTTGCAAAACAACATTTTAAAGGAGAAAGTTTTTTCTTTTTTAAAATAAAGGTACAGCTAACACCTAAAATTTTGTCATCATTTATTTAATCTCATGTCGTTCCAAACCAGTATAACTTTGTTCTTCGGTGGAACATGTAAAAAGTTTTAAGAATTTTGGCAACCAAACAGTTTTGATTCCCATTGTATGAACAAAAAAATAGAAGTGACAATAGAAGGGAATGGGATCCGAAACTATTTAGTTACAATCATTCTTCAAAATATCTCTTTTGTGTTCCGCAGAAGAAGAAAAAAACTGCATAGGAGTTTGAAACAGATTGAAGGTGAATATATGATTTTTAGGTGGACTTTAAAAACTAAAAACAAAAACATATTTCACCTTTCAAGGCACAGTATGTAAGTTTCGCCACTAAATGTTGCTTATTCAAAACAATAACACAGGCGTATCGTGATGACGCTGTAAATGAGCATGGAATCATGGGAGTTGTTGTCTTCACCTCCACATGGAAAGTAATCTGACAGGTCTCAGGCAGAAATCATGTATTATGAATGAAATAATTATTAATGTACTAAAGTTTTATTAATGTTACTGTGGTATGAAGCAGGGCGGGGCCGAGAGCCCGGGACATTTTCCGTTGCTGTTTTTATTATGCTTATATGCTGCAGTCGGCTGTGACTGCTCAATTCATTTAGTTGTTTATGGCTATTTTATGATTAAAGTTACGATTTAAGTTACAGTTAAAGTTAGCCTCCTTTCTTGAACTTCTACTTTGTTACAGTTACATTTGATCACTTAAATTGACATTATTTTATTTCATTGATTCTAATGAAACAGCTGCAAGTGATGAATTACTACTCAAACACTTTATCTGACGAATTAAAATGTGGGGTAACGCAGTGCTGTTTTACTTGGTTAAACAATCATACTAAAATATATATTTGAGTGTGTTGAAAGTTGTTATAACGTTACTCTGTACGTTCGCTCGGTGAGCTCATTTCAGTAAGCTAGATCGATATGATAATATATTAACAAAAGCTTGATGACTTGTGTTGCTAAATGGCATGTGATTCATTTTAAAATATTGTGGTGGAGTAAATGCTGTATTACTGTTACTACAAATAAAGCTCTTTCTGATTATACCATGTTAGCCACTTGACAAAATAGCATGGTCTCTGAGGCATGCTACAAATATGTTACTCACAGTAAATCAAGAAAACAAGAGATTCAAACAATAAGACTAACATTGTTCAGCTATATAACAATGATTTGTTTTCTGTCGATAAAAGTATCCAAATAGTTCCTCACCTGTCTAATAAAACACATAATATATTAAAACGTCTTTGGTGTTTCCATGGCAGTAAATCTGGAGTTATGACAAGATGTGTTTTTACATTGCTTTAACTCATCAACATAAGTTAAGCAATTTTCAACTGTGTTTTATAAGTTATGCAAAATTCACCTAATTTTTAAGTCTGTTTAATGTAATTTAAGTTGAAATGTCAAGTTGAATGTACTCACAATTTTAAGACAGCAACTTTTTTTTATAGTGTATTATGTTATTGACAGACGACCCAATGACATTACACTGTTTAAAATAGCTGATTTCTCTGTAGCCTATTTGAACACTTTTGGAAACATTTGGGATGATATGTACACACGTAAACAAAATATATAACATTGTTTTTTTGGATATTTTAAGCCAAACATCTTACATATTGTTGTTTCGCAACAACGGTTAGTTTGTTTCCCTGAGGTAGGTTTCCCTGAAATATTTATCTTTGTATGTTTGAGCATTGCGACAGAACCAATGGTGGGATTTTGGGGCGGGGATATCTGTTCTAGTAAGCCAATGGCAATTGGAGGGAGGGTTTGGGGAAACATGTTGTTTATCATTGTTATTGCAAATCTGTTTGGTGAAAGGAATGAAACACTTCACCTTTAACATTTTAACACAGGGACGGGAGAGGAATTCCCCGTCCAATATTCATTTGTGCAAGACTGTATGCGTGCTGGGATGGAACTACATCAAGGGCAACTTCCGCTATGATACACTAAATGAGAGAATCGGATACCTGATATGGCTGTTTACTCACTATGCAGCTGTTCTTTTCTTAGAGCGCTCTCAAAAAAGGATCTGTATCTTTCCTCACCTCCCTCACGTACTCTTGTCTCTCTCCATGTCTGACTCTTGCACTTTACCCTAGTTTAGAAATCCACCCAAGTAGAACTGTTTTTATCAGTCTCTTCTTGATTTTTCTGTGAGCTTAATTTGGTTGCAGTGACAATTGTGATTCAATTGCACGAGAAGAGCACCGCACACTGTGCCATTCATCATTCTTGCTTCTGTAGAGCATATTAAAATGAAAATGTCAAACAGTTACAGGTGCCATACTAATTATTCCAGCCAGCTAATCTTTGCCATAATCCAGTTATTTTAGATTACTGTTATGTGAGAGAAGGAGGTTGTCCTGCTGACTAATGCTGTCTACTCCTAACAGGGAGAGCGGGACTCTCTGCTGTGATTGACAGGTGCAACATGAGCCTTGGTATTTGTTTTACATGTGTGGCCTAGAATTTGAAGCATTTTATAAAATGCATAATAGAGATGATGTCCATGAGATATTTTATTAATAACCCAGAGCAAGAGTAATGCAGACAATATTGTTTAGCACAATAAGGATGGATAGCTTGCTTTATGAACTGCCTAAAATACCACAGCTATACCCTATACCGCTCATGCTTAGATTTGGTATTTTAACAAATCTCTAACCCAAACAAAGTACACTTGGGCACATAAATTGTCTGGCACAGTTTAATGATGTCTCAAATCATGCATGTTATAAGTAATTGGGCTGAAAACACTATTATATAAACCAATTGAAGGACACTGAGGAAAGAGCCCAAGCGAACAGAATAGACTAGGCTACTAGTGCTCTTATTTTGACTTATGTCACTATACAACCAACTACCCAGAACAAACTAGCCACAAAACAATGTTTAAAATAAAATAAAATCTCAGAAAATATTAAAATGTAATGTTTTCACTCGATTTTTAAAATCTGTTTGCCTACTAAAACCAGTTGATCAGATTTGTTCAGTGATTCTTTCCGCAGGTACACCGCCAGTAGACGGGGACATATTCCTGAGGTATGCGCAAACGCTGGCTATAGGCTACTATGTAATTAGCTGCATCCGAAATTGCATACTTCCCTACTATATAGTAGGCGAAAAACTGTATGTGACAGTAGAATTCACAATAGCCTACACAGTACAGTAAAAGAGTAGGCAAAAAGTACCCGGATGACCAATTACTTCCAGCGAGATTCTGAAGTGTGAATATGATGGACACTTTATCCCATCCCTCACTCACTCGTTTTCATTCACTCCTTCAAGTGGACAATACATGTAGGGAATAGTGAATGAGGGAAGACCATGGGGAAGACCTCATTCACAGCAGCGCCATCTTTGATTTTTAACAGGAAAAAATCTGTGGCCCTGTCCCAAATGGCGCACTTCATGTGGACTTTCCGTCTCGTGGACTTAAATTGCGCGCGCTCGCTGAGTCTACGAGTCTGTAGGCCGTCCCATTTATCATTTTAACGCTCTTGCCAACTCTCGCGAGACAAATAAGCAACTGGAGCTTCAAAAACAAGCCCAAAACACGCCCAATATTATTCGATTATTTAGTTTCAGCATTATCATTTATTATTTATTACCAATAAATGAGCCTGCAACATATTAAACTGAAACAACTACTTTATTACAAAAGGATAAACAGATTAGGGGAAAAAAAGGATAAAAAAAATCAGCGAACTGCAACAAAGCGGCTTGTGTTTTTCTGTGCTTAGTGCTACATGTTGTAGGAGGTCTCCATGGAGAGCACGAATCTCCGTTTTACAGTACCTGCACATCGCTATTCCGTCTTTAAGTTGTTTATCCTTTTCCTAGTCTTTGTTGTACTTTTTGCCATACTTGGACCACTTCGTTGGAGGCATTTGTTTGTAGAAATTGAAATGTGTGTATTTATTTACGTCTATCATAGCTTACAGCGTCGCGCGCGCCTGCACGTTGAACATGATTTTTCCTCCAATGAGGGGGGTAAGGGGGCGGATTCGGCGGAATGTTTTGACTAACACCTTAAAGGTGTGTGCACACTACAAGCGACTTTGTCGCTGCTGGTCGCCAGTGGCTGGCGGTGAGGTCGCTAGTGGGCGTTCCCGCTACTGGTTGCCTTGTAATGTTTGTGAGTGACATTCACAGATGTTTCTACATGTTGTAGACAACAAATCCGTTTTCTTGCCACTACAAACAAACATTTTGGAAGGACAATTCTAAATATAAATGGAATCAGTACATAACATGCATAATATTAAAGATGAACGAGAAACTGTGAGTGCTTTTTGCCATCGCGGCTATTTAATTGCAACAAACGGGCAAATACCGGTCTATATGGGTCCACGAAACCAGTCCGGCTCTGAGTCAGTACTGTGAATACCACTGTATGTACACGGAGATATATCACAACTTATAGCACAGTTTCTGACTGCTAAAATTAGCTTCTCGTTCAACTTGCCTCTGTGCGAGAGTGACGGATGATCACGCGCGCTCCACTGACTTCACTCCTATTGGTTGTCGCTCCCGAAAGTCGCTCTTCATTTGCATAAAGTTAAACACATCTCAACCAGAGACTAGGCTTGTTTGAGATGCGCCTTGCCTCGCCTGAATTGTATGCGAGAGTAGCCGGCTGCAGTGAGGGGAGGAGTGAAAAAAGCGCAGGCAAGCCGGACAGTTCTCTCTTCTCACAGTGGATCTGACCATGGATCTGACAGCTGTGAGATCAAAGATGGATATCGCGGGATTCACGGAATTCACGCTCGTGCACAGTGTTGGTAATAAACTGGATGTAATTTAAGTTCTGTTGCTTCTATATGAAAATAAATATAATGAACAAGACAACCAAAGCACTTATTCAATCCCACTCCAAATAGGCTACGTGTTTATCAATCATTTGTTTCTTTACTACAGACGTGTTTTTATATATGGCCTATATATATATAGGCCTATATATATATTTTTTTTTATATATATATAAAAATGACAAAATCACAAAATCGAGATCGCACTGTCAGAGAGTTTGGGAATACTCACACATAATTTATACACATAAAAACACGAAATCAGAGTTTTAAATTCAAACATTTAAAAAAAGAACAATCCATCACGGTTGTTTAAACCAATGAGCATTAAGCTGTGTCGTCAGCAAGTCGTTTCCCATCATGCTTTTGAACCGCGCAGTCGGTGGAGAGCAACTGCGCTCGACTGCAGAATCCGACAGGTGTGCCTTGCGCTCGCGAGAGATTTTTGACATACGTCAGCATGACATCAGAGCCAGGCGGAACGCAGTCGGACACATTTCTAACCGGCATGCATCTCGCGGTGATCACCGGTGATCGGTTCTGCGCAGATTTTGCTCATCTCAAACAAGCCTAATGTCTCAACTTTGTCGCGTCGCCAGACACGCCCCATCAGGTCGCCAACGGCCGCGATTGCGCGTGTCGCTGGAAAACGCCCGCGCCCCATTGAAATGAATGGTAACGTGTCGCTTTGTCGCTTGTAGTGTGCACGCACCTTTATGCCACAGCACTTATGTTATTGCACTGATTGGCTATAGCTGTGAGCAGAGAGTGTCAATCAATGTATTGGAGATTGTGAAAACGGCAACCGTGACCATAGATGTAAAGAAAACAAAGTTGCTTGTCAGATTTTCCTAACAAGCAACCACATTTTTTTGATAAGCCCAAAAAAACGCAACCCGCAACCAGTGCGCTTACTAATAAAAAAAGCCCAAAGTCGCGGATTATAAGCGGACTTGGCAACTATGCCCCGGCCCTTTGTACCCTTGAAGCGGTCTTCCGAGAACTTTAACTACCCAGGAATCCTTGCGAAAGGCCAATCAGACAACGGATGGGAGGAGCTTTCGCTCACGGACAATTGTTAACATGGCTGAGAAGAAAATATTTAAGTGTAAATATCATTATGGTTTGTATGACCTAGGTGTACATTTTACCAGTTGTTACCTACAGTTTATACAAACATTATGGTCATCAACCAGTGGTTGATGTCTCAAACATAAATATATATTTATATTTAATATAAACATAAATAGCTTGCTAAATAATAGGCTATGATCGCATTATGATTCATTAAATAAATAGAACCGAATGTCAGGGCTTTACTGAGTCATATGTAAATGTAGAAATATAATAGGCTATTTAAACAACAACCGGACCGTCTTCCCATTTCCGGCGTGGCGATCGAGTCTGTCCCAAAAATACCTCTCAATGCGCCCTCGTGGATTCTGCACTACATGACGTCACCAAAGTGTGGACTCGGAGGAAGTCCACAAGTCCGGAGTGTGCCATTTGGGACAGGGCCTGAGTCATCTCTTGGGTTGTAGCCTACTGTTATTTAATGTGTTTTTTGATTGTTCTGCTGACTACAAATAATATACAAAAACAAATACTGCAAAAATATCTTTCCAAGAAATGTCAGTAGACAAAAAACTCCAGACAAATGAGCTGTGGAAATTATAAGTGATCTAGGAGCTTTATACAGATTTTTACAGTGGATGCTATTGAAAACATGGTAAGTAGGCCTATCCCTCACGGAGTCACAGCCTTCATATCATGGCGCTGCTCTGAATAAGGTCTACAGGGGGCGATTTAACATCGCCTTTGAAACCTTCAATGAACAGTCCGGGTTCGTCCAAAGATTTATTGAAAAACAGGTTCGCTCACCAACGTAATGGTAATACCTTGATTGCATTTGTAAGTAGCGTAGTAAGCGTCTTCTAAATGCATAAATGACTACCGGTATGTAGATTTACACCAGACTGGATTTACAAAATTTGGATAAAGGCCAGTCTATTAAAGGGAAGCGGTCTTTAAATGACTGAACAGGTTAGAACACACACACACACACACACACACACACACACACAAACACACACACACACACACACACACACACACACACACACACACACACAAACACACAAACACACACACACACACACACACACACACACACACAATCTTTGTTCAATCAGCATTTTTAAATGTGAACAAATATATATTGAACAGATTATGTGGCTTCACATTTTATGGTCACTTTAGATACATTATTTTCTGATTCTTAAACTAACTTTGTTGAACTACATCAAAACAGTCCAGCATCTGTGAGCAAGAAATGCATTTCAATTCAAGATCTCCTTGTTTGGGATGAAATCTGGAAGCTAGGCTAGCAGTGGCTAATAGGCCTACTGGCTATCATACTGTCCAGGCAGAGTTGGCCTGAGTTTTATCTCAGAATCAGGTTTCTGTGACCTTTACATCAGGCTCATCCAGCACTGCCTGACATCTTCAGCGGATATTGTTGAATGCTGACTCACTTTTCTGTTCGCTGGTCACTGCATCAGTTGTCTCCTCCAGAAATGTTTTCTTTAGCCAACATACATTTGGGAATGTAACACAAGAGCTGTTCTATGATGCTAGCATTATATTTTCGCTCTGAACTGATCCACTTGCTCATTCGAATGGGATGAGTGATGTGAATGCAGATAAAGCTTTTACCATGCAGAGTGTCCTACAATCTCAGACCTCAAGTGTCAAAAAGAATCATGTTCCTGGAATAAGTGTGCGAGGACTGAGTGTTTTTTGTATGAAACTCAATTATTCACCCCTCTATGGAGGGCAGGACAGGTTGGAAATGAGTATGTAGGGTGCTTACGTTGCTTTTGTTTTCAGTACACAGCCATCCAGACGGAGCGCTCCATCCTAATTACCCGAGCTGAAGAACAGAGGCCATCTCCTCGCCTCCTTAGCTGGAATAACTGTCTCGGTAAGTGTGTGTGTGCTTGCTTTTATTTACTTCAGCTTAAAAGGATCCTCAGGGTATTCATCAGGCCTAGATGGAATTTCAATGTGCAGAATGGGTTTAAAGATGGTAAAACGTGTTAAAGAGTATAGGCCTACTTTCTCATTGGTAGCTGAAAGAGTGATCAAATTAGTCAAAGTATTTAATTAATACATACATAAGCAATTGGAAGTTCTGGTTTGGAAGTTTAGGGTCTGGCTGCAGATGTGGGCTGCGTCTGAAATCACATACTCTTTGAGTAGGTATTTATTTTGAATAAGTAATTACTTCACAAGCGCTAAAAAAGTTTGTTCTAAATAGTATGAATGTAATCTGAGCGTACTACATTCGTCATTATCATGTGGCCTACCATCAGTTACGTCGCTTCACTGCCATTCAGAAATCCTCTCCCGTGGCCTCATGGGATAGTAAAGAGTCCATCGTATGCACACTTCAGAATCTCGCCTGAAGTATTAGGTCATCCGCATACTTTTTACCTATTCTTTCATGAGTACTGTGAATTCACACATACTACTCTTGTCGCATACTGTTCTTCGCCTACTATATAGTTGGGAAGTATGCGATTTCGGACGCAGTCATACATTTACAAACCTTCTGCTGTCTGTGAGGTCATATGCTCTCTCTGCAGAGGAGCTGGAAAGTTGCAAGGATAATATTGATAATTGTGTTGGAAAAAATGATAACCATATGCATGATTCTCAGTAATTTGCCTGTTTTTAATTTTAGTCTGTGAGGTGCAAGAAGAAACAAAGTAAACATCTGTGCAATTACCGGTAGTTTGTCATGTCTTTGCAAGCATTTTTAACAGGGTGCTTAACTTAGACATATTATTTGATTGATGTAACTCAGTCTCAGTGTGATGCAAAATTATTTTAAAAAAATAAAACCAGATTTAAACATTTTTGTTTTATCATCATTTGATTATCAGCAACTTTGCATGTCCCTATTTACCACCATTACATTTTTTTTATTTATTTTTTATTAAAAATGTTGAACTAAAAGGTGGGTTTTAATGAAATTAACATCACATGCATTACATTTTGTAATTTTCTTCTTAGCATTTCTCTGTTATAAAAGAACAGTGAATATTTTAATCATAAAAAAACTAAAGCTGTAATTATTTATCATTATATTTATAATATACTGTAAACACTGCAATATTCAACCTCCAATGGTTGACACAAAACAGGTTAGAAAATAAATATTCTAATTTAATATAAATGAATATATTAAACTGTTTGTACATTGCAAGGCTGTAATAAATTGAGGTAATTTGCATTATTTGAACACTAAATATTGGGGTATGTCTTCCTATGGTGGTCCATATGGTCAATATCTGAAATATTCTGCCACTTGGCATTATTTCCTGAGCATAACTATGCTGTACATTATTATTGGCATTTGGCATTAACCCTGAACTCAACAGTGTATCTGTTGATTGTGGTTATCATTGAATGCCAGTTGCCTGAGCTTTCTGGATGTGTAGTGTCTGATCGGTGTGTCTAGAGTGAATATATCACTGCAGCGGCTTCATTTGACGGCTCTTATGTCAGTCGTCTCCAGCTGCTGTAATCTTCCACTGGAGATGAACTGCTCTCCGCTTCCTTGAATAAAAGCCCAGGCTTATTCCTGGAAGAATTCCCCTGTCTGTTCTCTGTTAAAGGACGCCTGAGTCAGCCACTAAATTCATCTTCAGCAAATTTGCCCAACCAGCGGAGTGTTCTCGAGCTGAAGGGTCGCGTCTAGAACAATTCTTTCTCCTCTGCTGATCATTTGCTCAACAAAATATGAAATTGTTCTTTCTATTCTGATTCTTTTCAGGTGTTTCTGGTCAAATGATATTCCAGCTATTATCTCTGACTTGAAAGAAACATTCACAGCAAATTAAAGGTGATGAGAGACAGAGAACTGTGAATCAATTTAAAGACAGGTATAGACTGTGGTACCTTAATTCCCTAAGAGACACACACATATTGTCGGTCACTTTTACGAAAGCAACTCTGATACACGTTCATGATGAGGTTGATCAGGGATTTGGGTGTTTAAAAAAAAAATCTAATCTGTGTCAGCAAAGTTGTATACATAGAACTTTAATGTATACAACACTCCATCCATCCATCCAATCTCTATCCATTGAGACAAAATCTTAAAACACAGTGTGACTTTATCACATAAAATGGCAATAGCAAGAATATTTACAATCACTTGACTTAAGACTTTATAAAACATTACTTAATTATCATACAAAATAAACAATCTACATTTACTGGTGTTTATCCAAACTCTAAGATGTATAAAAGCTATTCAGACAAATACAACTGTCTAAAACTTAAACATACATGTTTATAGGTAAGATTCTAAAAAATGACACAAGAATAATCATTTACAAAGCTCTAAGAACGTATAGCTGCATTAAGATAGAAGTTTTAGTTTCAGTGCCTTTCTCTGTGTCCTCCAACCGTGGCCCTCAGATTCAGAAGCTCTTCGTCAGCAATCGAACGATTGGAGGAGAGGAAGTCCACTGCATACAGATTTCAACATTAGCTGCCAAACATCATGATCCACCCCAGAACAGGACCAGAGACGCTCACTGCCCAGAGGAGGGTGCTATAGAGCCACGTCACCTGAGTCAGTAAATAGCTTCATCCATATTATCATCACTTTCCCCTCCAAACTCCTCCTCATTGTCAAAGTAGGACATGACGTAATCTGTTTCCTGTAAAACACGCGCACACACACGCGCACACACACACACACACACACACACACACACACACACACACACACACACACACACACACACACTCAGGATTAACTGGTTAAAACTTATATTGAACATTGGTTTAATTTCTAGTCATTTCCTGCCAATACTGGAATCGAACCAGCAACCTTTGGGTTACCAGTCGGACTCGCTAACCATTAGGGTTTTAATGGCAACAAAGTTGTAAAACTGCATTTAAAACAGAAAAGGTTAGTAAGGGGTTTATATAAATGCATATTGTTTACTTCTGGAGGCTATAGTATAAAAACAGTGAGTATTTGAATGTTTATGGAGTCATTATAAGAACCTCACTGTATCTCAGATTTTCCCCTTTTTTGGTAAAAGTCGAAATAAGTTTTTGTTGAAACCAACGTTATGCCACAAATCTAAACTAAATCTCGTTAATTGAAATGAAGCTGAAATTAAATTAAATATAAAAATGAGATGAAAAACTTATATAAAAAAATGGATCAGAAAACTGGCTTTGGCAACTTACTAAAAATACGTTTAAATTGAGGTCCTAAAATGGCTAAAAAAAATATATTAATGTTAACTAGTAATATAAAACAAACTAATAAAAATGACAAAAGTACGTAACAAAATTACTAAAACTATCATTTTAAAATAAAACTGCTGTCAATTGAGCTTTTTTCTTGTATTGAACCCAAAATATTCCTTAACGTTAGAATCAACTGAACTTATACCGGTAATAACATTAAATTTACATTACAATTATGCATTTGGCAGATGCTTTTATCCAATGCGATTTACAAAGCATTCAAGTGTGACATTTTAAGTCATAAATTGCAGGCCCATTTTTTCATCTCAACTGTGCATTCTCTGTTGATCAAACATGTTGGCTTAATATCACAAGAGAAAGGATTCACTTACGCCCTCGAATTCCTCTTCATCACACTCCTCCTCTCCCTCAGCTTCTTCCTCTTCTGGCTTCTTCTTCTCTCCCTCCCCTTCATCAGAACTCCCTTCTTCCTCTTTCTGCTCTAGAGTCTGTACAGAAACACAGTTTGTTCATATCATGCCACAGTTTTTATAGGAATGTGTAACAAAGTAGATTAAAACTCCTTATTTTTGAATGAGTTACGCATTAATGGCAAGTATTTGTACACCTCCAGTTTGCGTATGATCTCCTCTTTGTCCACTCGTGGCTGTTTGGGTAGTTTGGGAACAGCTTGGCTTTCTGCAACCACATAAGCAAAGCATGTTTTTGTGACAGTGGAAATGACATCAGCAACATCCTCCCATAATAACATCTACTCTTTGATCACAGCTCCTCTGACAAAAGACTAAAAATAAACTTGTTTCTCCTGTTTTAGTGACAGACGCCCTTCAAGCCCAAACCTTCATCCCTCTCTCATCGTTCCCTTTCTCTCCATCCTTTCATTTTGGAGATGTGTGTGCCGCGCGGCTGAGAGCCGTCGCTCTGATTTCCCCAGAGACGCCGATGAGTCAGAGAGCGAAGCGCAGACCTGCCGGAGCGGTTTGTCTTTACACACTCATTCATGAGCACATCAGCCTCACCTGCTCCCTTATCTCGGCTTTAAACAGGAGCACATTTACAAACCCATGCTTTCTGCAGCAGAACACAGTGTCCAGTATTAGAGCATAAGAGCCAGTTAAGAGCAACAAACAAACTCACTGTCTCTCTGCGGTCTCTTCTCCCTCACGCGCAGCTCCTTCGGAAAACTCCTCCAGTCTGAAAACACAAACGGGTGTAAGTGAATCAGTGCCGTTATTGTTAACTAAAACTATTCGAAAAATGTTTTGTTCATTGTAATAAAACTGAAATAAAAGAAATTACAGGTATTAGATGAAAAACTTATTTTGAACGTTGGTTTAATGCAAGTAAACCTCAGCATAATGCTTGTTACCACACTAAATCATTTCGATTCATCCCGCGTGTTCTTAAAAAAAGGCAAACGGTGAGGCACTTGGGGACAATTTGTAGAGGATTTAAAAGTAGAAATGCGAAGCACATCATTTTATAAAAGCACTTAAATTCATTTTCTGTTAGTACTTGTGTATTATTTGAGCTCTAAAGTTATTATTATTATTTTTTTTTTAACGGTTTTAGTTTTTGTTATCATGGCAACAAAGTTGTAAAATAATTTGTACAAACTAAATTATGTTTTTTTTTTTATATATGCATGGTCTAAAAGTGCTAAAATGACTAAATGAATTAAAACTAAAACTGAAATAAAAATAATTTAAAACAGTTTAGAAATATACAAATAATAATTAAAAAATCACAAAAGCACATAAAAAAAACTTAAATGATAACAGAAAATATAAATACTAATTCAAAATATTATTTGAAAATATATACTGTAAATAATATTAAAATAGCACTGAAGTGAATCACTGACATAAATCACTCACCTGGCTTCCATTCCAAACTGTTGTCAGTGGTTTCGCTTTTTTGGTATTTGTCAGAATAACGCTCCACATCTGTCAAGAGGAAAAAATAACTTGATTGTTAATCACTGTAAAATGTATAATTACTATAGAACTTATTCATAAAAAAAGGGAAGAAATCATCTGGCAAAAAAAAAAAAAAAATCCCTGTATATTTTAAATCTTTGATCTTAGATTGTTTTTAAGTCTTTGATCTGTGAAAAAAAGTAAAAATTGATTTAATAAATTATGCCGTCTCAGTCTAAAACAGTTTTAAAAATGTTGGATTTTGTCTTCATACAATCTGTATGTTAAAGAAATGGAGTATGTCTTAAAGTCGGCATGAAATGTAAGTTGTAATAGACTTTTCTTCCTATTGTGACATTTTTCAAGCTTCTGGAATGAGTCAAATGTAGAGCGGGATTTGATTTTGTCCTTCAGGAATTGATTGTATCATAAGATGTTGGGCGTTGCTAACTAAATGGAGGCAGAGAGGCTGCTCACTGCAGAGCCAATGGGTGGAGTTGACGTCCAGCCCCTCCTCGCTGAACATAATGGGTGGAGCTATAAGGTCGAATCACACCTAACCCTATCGCTAAACATAAGTCCGGTCAAGGAGCCGGCTAGGTCAAGCTCCACCCATTAGGTCAACAGAGGTGGAGCTGGACTAGGCTATCCTCCGCCCATTAGGTCCACAGAAGTGGAGCCAGACTCGGTCAAGCTCCACCCATTAAGTCCAGAGAGGGGGAGCCGGACTAGGCCAAGCTCCACCCATTAGGCCAGGAGAGGTGGAGCTGGACTTGGTCAAGCTCCAGATCTGAAAGCCAGTTTGCAGTCAGTTGTGGAGGATATTTATTTAGCCCTGCCCTCCACCGAGACATTCATCATGAAGAGAACAGACGTTGTTTCGAGGGGGAATGAAAAAATAAATAATGATGTGCACAAATAAATCATTTATAATAAGCACCACAACATTCTGTAAAACCAAAATATCATGGTAACTTTATAGATGCCAGTAAAGAGCTCATCCTCCACCCTGAACTGACCTTTCTTGGGTGCAGCTGGACGGATGTAAAATGGAAGTGTCTTCATGGCTCCTCTGAACTCCTGTTTGAGTGCCAGCATGTACTCGGCCTCCTCACCCGCCTGCAGGGGCACCGGCTTCTGATCCAGAGGCTGAGACATCAAACAGAATTGAGGAAGCACAGCTGATACACATCTGTCTTGTATAAGGGGTCAAACAAACACCTGCTTTGACAGTTAACTGTTGACTGAATTAAACATTCCTATACATAAATGCGCTTTTAATAAGGGATATCTGATTCATTATGCTGGAGTTTTTCTCAAAACTAACTTCACTATTCTTAACCATTTTTTTGCAGTGACTTTTCAACTCATCACATGTTTCAACAATTCCTAACAACCACTTTTTGTTTTATTATATTTAGTATTTTTTTATAGTAATTTAAAACTTGCACTTATGTTTGTAAAAAGTTTTGGTTGTGCTGTCTTTAAAAGCCCATTGCAGTACTTGGAAAAAGTTCAGTATTATTACATTTTGATGTAATTTCCACTGAAACAGGAAGACAGGGCGGGATATATCAAACAGCTCCTCCCCTTTTTAAAAACGGTCAATAGCGTTTTGCTTATATCACAGCTCAGCCAGAGCCATTGAACTTGGAAAATCTGCAGTTACCTCCTAATCTAAATATATATAATCTAAATAAAATATAGCATTCTGTGTAGAATTTAAATGGGTCCGATAAATGTTTTAGTCTTTAGTCGTGTCTCTGGACCGGAGCAGACTGTGTGTGCACTGCTGCGGTTCACGTGACACTAAATGGAAAACATATTTACACATGTCTGAATCATTCCCTTGGCCCTATATAGTGCACTATGTGCCATTCACCATGTAGAAATAGTAAATGTGTGAACAAGTGACCGATTTCAGCAGCAGCTTCACTGTCTATTGATAATGTAGGGGGGCGGGGCACTTTCGGTTCTACAGATATTGGCAGAAGTAAGAGACCGTAAGTTTTGAATGCTTATATCTTCCAAATGTGAATTTTGTCATTGTTTTGGAGCACACTAGCTTATAGATAACCTTAAGCCTAACATATCAATACTAAAAGCCAAAAAACTTATATTTTGATTTCATGGGGACTTTAAAATAAATAGCATTTTAATATTTTGTTGATGACATTCATAAGTTACATTTTTGCTTTGCTTTACAGTTTTTCGGGCTGCTCTACATGTGACAGTTAAACTGGAGAATATGTTATTACTTAGTTGTGTGATTTCTTGAGCTCAACGACGTCGACTCTTGAGTGCTAGATGTGTATCTTGATTACAATGTAAGTCGCTTTGGATAAAATCGTCTGCCAAATACATAGGCTACATGTAATGTAATATAATTAATATCAGTCCGATAAGGTTTTATCTTATCTTGAAACACTCACAGGGAATACAGGGGTCGGCTGGACGGTGGACGGAGGGAGATTTTCTCCTTTACCGATTCCAACAATCTCCACAGAGAAAGTGAGCTGCCCTCTGCCCCTTCCTGCCATTATCTGAGACACAATCACCACAAAGCACATTTATACATCAGCTTGATTTATTCGATATGATTATAAATTGACTTATTTGTCTGAGCACACTTCTATTCGGCTACAAAATAGACATTTAGACCAAACCAATGTAGATATTTTACATAAAATATACACAATATATGTATGTATAATATGCTTTTATTAGTTTAGACGAACATGTAATATTTAAACACGCCTCGTTCACTCACAGGCAATAATGCGACGAAATCCCTCTTTATTTATAACTTCATTTCATTTTGCCAAGCATTTATTGTGTGATCCGTAAATATTAAACGCAGTTGTTTGTCAAGTAAATTCATGGATTTTATTGATGTAGAGCAGTAAAATCACCCGCCAAACATCTGCATTTTTGTTTTAGCCCGCTGCTGAAAAAGTTCCTGACAGAAACGTGTGCGCGTTCACTTATGGTTCCGCGTCTGCCTGTTCAACGTGAGTCTTGAAAAGCAAACAACTAAATAAAAAAAACTATTATTTGATTATTGAGGGTCAAATGGAAAATGGTGTTTTTTCAACTAGATTACAACTGAAAGCTGTCAAAAGCTGATTTGTATATATATATAAAAAAAAATTAAGTGTAAGTCAATTTTATTTATTATTTATTTGATTGTTTTACCCTTTTCCCATGCCCATTTCATAATATGTGAAAAAAAACATTAATATAGGATTTATTACTGAATTATTGACTTATTTATTATGAAACTGGATGAAAGTATTTTATTATTATTTTATATACATTATTTATTATGCATTTTTCCAAAACTACAAATGTCCCACTGTCATTTTTTTTATCACTACCAACAATTTTGCCCAATTTTGTGTACAAAATGTGTTTAAAAGAGATTTTCAAAGCAGTTCCATTTTCTTCTGTTCTGATTAAGCTGCTCACAGCACTTTTCTAGAAAACCTGACAACTGTTAAAATTCAGCTAAATCTGTGTTTATAAAAAATAAATAAAAACTGTAATAATGAAAGGAAAAAATAACCATGATATTGCTGACTCACAGCCTCCCCCGTCAATATCAGAAAATATGTGTGTATTAGTATACAGAGAGACAGAAATTAAGGATGGGCTCATTTCAATAAGGTAACCTAATTTTAATAAAACAAAAACTATGAACATTAATTGAAATATTGGGACACAATATTCAAGCCCATAATGTAAGTCTAAACATAGAGAGTAAAGAGCACATTCACTACAATAATCTCTCTCTCTCTCTCTCTCTCTCTCTCTCTCTCTCTCTCTCTCTCTCTCTCTCTCTCTCTCTCTCTCTCTCTCTCTCTCTCTCTCTCTCTCTCTCTCTCTCTCTCTCTCTCTCTCTCTCTCTCTCTCTCTCTCTCTCTCTCTCTCTCTCTCCTGCAGCATGTGCATGTCACCGTGGGAACGCTTCTGTCGGAATCCACTGAATCAGTTGCCATAGAAACTGTGTTCAATAATAGCTATAGTCACTGAATTAGTATTTATGCAGTCTGAGAATTGTTTCACACCCCCTTCTTTCTTGCAGAGAGGCCTTGATATATTTATATATATATATTTGAGCCCCAAAAATAAAAAAGGTGTAAAGGCAAGGAAAACTCCAGATTTATGTTGAGGGGAGAATGCACCTCTGCAAATGTGTTAATTGCATTTTAGCTATAGAGTTTGACTGACCTGAAATATGCCATCTTTACACTGCAAAACCAGCACAGATGCTGCCCAGGGCATGCATTTACACAGAGTAATAGAATTACATTTTTGTGTGCAGACTTTGTTTTAAATATAAAATGATGGATATAGAAAATGCAAAATTAGAAAAAAAAGAAAAGCTCTGTCATGACAACAACAGTGTTTACGGCTGCACCAATGCTGCATCATCTACATTCATTACTGGGGCATTAAGTGGGTCAGGGCTGGCATATTTTATATTTTGCATGGGTTTAATGCGCCATTGCGTCTTTACACAGAATTTAGAGCAGGCACAGAGCCTGCTCAGAGCAGCCTTAACTTGGCTGTGTAAAGCACACACACAGTGCTTATAATGTTCTCACGCATCAAGCCAAATTTGGTCTATTTCTTAAACAAGACAAGTCCATTATTATAATTTTTTACGGTATCAAATCGTATTCTACCTGTAAAACACAGCACACCATGACACACACATGCAGGGGTGCATCAGAAAATAGGAAAACATGCAATGATAAAATGAAAAGAATGATAATAATTGAAATAAAGTTTCCCCCTAGTGGAAAGCAGAGATGGTGCTGTGCATGCGAGCGGTCAGACAGCCAGTGAGTCTGTGCGTGATCGTGGGAGACTCGCATCAGCTCACTGCCCACTCCACGCCCCCGCAGAGTCTCCCAAACTCTCGGTCGCAGGAGGAGAGATGATGTGGGGGATGTAAGACACGGGGATCAGCAGACAGCAGCTGGATTCTCTGGCGAAAACCAGCCGCTCTGATGGAGTGAAGACAGCAGATACACGGTGAGACTCTCTCGACATGCTCTTCTGCAAATGCTATTTTACATATGTTCAAATGCATTATTATTATTATTATCTTGTATTATTCTCAGCTGAGCATGGTCATAATTAAGCAGACTTCAGTCCTTCATATTGCAGCGATATCTTAACATTTCCTTGCACCGTCTTTCTTGATATTTATGCTACATTTCAAACCACTTTTATAGAGCATCTTTCCATGTTGAGAAGCATGCAAACGACTATGAAATAATTTCCCTCCGGAATGCATATGCACTGTTTAGAAACGGTTGCTCATTTTAGGTGTGAGTTGATGAAGGTATAAGCAAATGTTTTATTGGAGGAATGATGTGCATGTGGCTGCTGCTGTTCATAAGGCTTTATAAACGTTCATTGCATCAAATTCATGCACCGCAATTCGGATTCTCGGCTACACCGACTGTGTGCTGGCATTTCCTTAAGATCCTCTTAAAAAAGATCACTGAAGATTTACTGGGTGTCTAAGAGAAGGTTTAAGACTTCACGAAAACTTAAAATATGAGCCTTTATGTGGCGATTGGCGCACGTTTTCTCTGACTGAGACTTGAAGTGTGTGTGTGTCTGCTGTTCGGAAGTTCATTTGTGGACACCGAGGCTTTGCGTCAGGCAGAGAGCTGACGTGAATAGACACCAAATTTGAGGCTTCGAGACTAAAAATAGTACTGAGCTGAAGATATTTGCAGCTGGCGTGTAAAAGCAAGTCTGTAACGCATCAAATTCTGAAACTGCTCCGTTTTTGCGAATAACGTTCAGCACCGCGGACAGCGACACACAATCAGCGGTTACTCTCTTGTATGATTTTTAGTAATATTTCCAATTACATAATTAAGTCATGAGAAATGTTGCTGCTTGTATTGTTGGCTATATAAGAAGGAAATAATACCAGTGTACTGCAATGAACAAGTATGGTATTGCCACGGTTTTTTTGAACATGGCAATAGCAACACCACCTATGGTATGGTGGCAAGTATGGTGATGAGTTCATTGAAGCACTATATAAATTCTATAGCACAAAAGTATTAATTTAGTATATAAAGCATATAGGCAAATCTCACTAAGGATATCATGCCCCAGTGATATGTCACTCCAAAATCAAGAAAACAAAAAGAAACTGTATTTTGCATATGAAGCCTATTTTTAGGACTATTAAGAGTTTTGATTATTATGACAATTTTACACCCCAGTTCTAATTACTTATTTGAAAAAAAAATCATGCTATAGTTAAAATATATATATATTTAAAAATAAAAATAATTCAAGCTTCTTTAAAATAAAAAGAGCTTGCATCAGTCTGAGAGCTGATTTGATGCTTTGAGACTAAAAATAGTTCTGAGCTGAAGATATTTGCAGCTGGCGTGCAGTCGAGGCCGAAACGCATCAAAATCTAAATCTGCTCCGACTGTCTACAAAACACAGTCTAATTTCAATTACTGTCATGTGAAAAACATTATTGTGAAGTATTTATTCATCATGCTAGTTGGTTATTTACTTTTTTTTATTTTTTATTTAAAAAAAAAAATCATCTTTAAAAAAAAACATTGTACAAGAGAGTAAAAATACTACTTTACAGTAATGAGAAATATCACATAAAAGTAATTGGAATAGTAAGAGGGACATGATCAGATGCAATTAAAATCAGTCTTTAAAACAATGTCAGAATGCAAAAAGCAAATGCAATGATCTTAAACGTAAGACATATCCATATATGCCGTATAGAATATTAATCACTGGATTTCTACATTGATCGCATGAAGCCACTTTCCTGTCTGCATAAAACGTCTGCAGTTCGAGGGCAGAGAAGAACGTGTTGGTTGTGTGCAGTTATGTGAAAGGAGACGCACAGATTGCTCTCGAATTGGAGGAGAATTCATTCTCGGCTCTGTAAATCACTGAACACTCAGTCTAGTCGAGTCGAGTGGTTTTGTCGGCATTCATTTCATTAAAGACCAAGTGTAGGAGAAAAACAAACTCGGCACAACATGTGCGGCGATGAAAATGTCACCCAGATCTAAACATGCCACAATAAACAATCGAAAAGAAACACAAACGGCAGTAAAGGCAGTTCAAAGGACGTGTCAGGAACGCTTAGGACATTTAGTATGAAGGAGATAATCTCATTGCCCCTCTGCAGGATGGCTCTCTTTGAAGCTGCCAATATGAGTGATGAATTTCCTCAGCAGTTCGGATGCGACTGGGTCACAGGGTCAGCGGTGCACCGCTGATGGATGCTGTTCTCTCAGCTGCTGTAAAAGGGATTGCACCTGCCTCGATCTGTGTGATCTAATGAGGCAAACAGCAGCTCAAAGGCACCACGGAGCTCTTGGTGGGGCGGAAAGGTTTGACTGCGCAGCCCTTTCTGCTCACGGGCCCACTCGCGCAACCTCAGATGAAGCCTAGAGTCACACACACACCGCTGTTGCGTAAAAAAGAAAGCCAGGGGTGGGGTCTCTCAGAGGTGTGAGAATGAAGACATGATATTCATTTCCATCATCTGTCGGGAGACCAGAGAGAATTGGATGCGATTTGTCCCGACAAGACAGCGTGGTATGTCGCCTCGCTCCTATGGCGCAGCACTAAAACGCAGACTCGACATGCTTCTCAACATGCTGCGAAATTGGCAAGTTTATTTTGGTCAGAGCTCTCCACTACTGGTGTGTACACACTTGAAGATCCAGAATGCTGGAAAAAGCAAAGGCTTTGTTTAGGTGGCACATAAATCCGATCTATCACATTTAATCTTTGGGACTGTCTGAACTGTCATTTTGCAAGTGACGGTGAAGTCAATATCTGATATCTACACATATACCAAATATTGACTGAGAATCCTGATATCTTTTAATACACAACAAATGCAAGAGAGTGATACAGCTGTAGACAGCTATTAGGACACTTAAAATCTGATCAGATAACATTTCATAAATACAATCTTCTGCCTTTAGTCAATTTTATATGGTTTGGAATAAGTCTGTAAAAATAATGACTTTATGTTTCTTTTTTCCTTTGTAGCTACAAAGAGATTTGAGTCGGAAATTATGTCAGTCTGAACAAAGACAGAAATGTTGTCAGAGTTAATAATTGAAAAATGATGATGGCTGTTTACATGAATTGAAAGAGAGTGGAAAAAATGAAGTACAGCATCTTCAATATGTCATAATGTGTGACATAACGTTCATTTTGGAGTTACAAAAGTGAGTGAAGAATCAGACTTTTTTTTTTTTAATGCAAGTCTTGAAGTTTAGTTCTTGTCCTCTTATGTTTGGAGGAGCCAAAGACAAATAAAACAGATAAAATGTATACATCGAAATCACTTTGCAAAAAAAAAAAATCTGGCAAATACATAACTGTAATGTTCACAATCCCTCCCTGAAATGTACCAGGTGTTTCTTGCTTAATCAGTCTGTGTATAAATAACCCTCGTGGTTCTAGAGTATATCTAAATTATGCAAATTAGAAAACAATTTATTTAGAAAACACAGATGTTGGTGCAGAATTGCACTAGCTGCATGCACTTACATAACTTTAAGCATCTTCTTTGCATAAATCCCTACATATTAGATCTGACTGCTTCTAAACCGAGCAAGCAGTCTGTAGCATCGAAACTGAACTCGTGAAATAAACTGAATACTTGACCAAAGGCAAGGGAAACATGACCAGTGTTTTTACACAGACTTACGATTAAGCGAAGAAGACCTGTGAATTGTGATCACAGACAATAGCAATATAACTTCAAAATAGGTGTTGACATTCACCAGAACAAAAGCTTGGCTGATGTCCTTAAATTGATAGTTCACTCAAAAATGAAAATTCTGTCATCATTTACTCACTCTCATGTCGTTCCAAACTTTTTTGACTTTTATGCTGAACACAAAAGAAGATATCTGAAGAATATTGAGGTCTAAACAATATTGGACCCCTCTGACTTTTAATATATGAAAAAACAATAAAAACATTGAGACCTTTTTCAAAATATGTTCCCCATTTTAATGAAATCTGAGATATTTCTGTCCCTCTATTGAAAGCACACCCAAAACACTTCAAAATGCTAATCAAAAAGATATTAATATGAATCAAGTGGTTTAATCCCAGTCTTCTGAAGAGAAGCTCTATATAATGAACAGATTTAATGTAGGCTTTTATTCACATATAAACATTGATCATCTAATATACATAGAGCACTTAAATATGGTAAATAGAAGCTCAACCATACTTTCTCGACACGTGAGAACAAACCAATTTTTAAACCAATTTTTATTTTCTGGTGAACTGACCCTTAAAAATAGGCTGGTCACAATACACATCAGGTCAGGATACATACAAGAAGGCCTGTGGGTTTTGGCAGGCTGATCTCCTGAGAGACGACGCTTGCCCCAAGTCTTTGTGCCACATCTCTCCAGTGAGTCTATCATGGAGATGAGTCATCCATGCTGGCTGTGTGAGACAGGAGATTAACCTCACTGTCTCCAATCCATGAGACCCTGGCCTCTAAAAGATGGATTTTTTTTTTTTTTTTTTTTTGCAATTACACTTTCAAAGAACAGAGTTATTTTCCCTGTTCCTCTCCACCTCGCATAATCAGTATGCAAAAACCGCGTTCCTCTTGCTTTCCCTGGCTGAGCTGGCTCGGAAATCACAGAGAATTCCTTAAGAAGGCAGGCAGGAGGAGCAGCAGCTCGGGGTCTGTGGGTGTATTGGTGTGATGGAGGAGGGATGTGAATTCTGCACAGCTACACACTCTGAACGTTCCCTGTGTTCTTCTCATATTGCCAGAGATAGACTGGGCGTCAGGAGCACCGGGGCCTCTTCTGGTGGGCCAGTCGACTTTAGGGACGGCTGTATAATGTAAATATACAAAGGTTTAAAGGTATATGGTGACGCACAGATATAGATATTTAGTTAGGAAACCATAATATAAGTGAACTCAATAAATAACATTATACAAAAAGCACATTTTTGTTTTTATATAACAGACAGTTAAGATATATTAAAGTAGTGAACATATATATATATATATATATATATATATAGGCAATAATTTCATACACTACCAATCAAAATTTGTGGTCAGTAAGATTTTTAAATGTTTTCTTATGCTCACAATGCTGCATTTATTTAATAAAAATACAGTAAAAACAGTAATATTGTGAAATATTATTCAAATTTAAAATGATAATTTTCTATTTTAATATATTTTGTGATGACAAAGCTGAATTTTCAGCATCATTACTCCAGTTCTCAGTGTCACATGATCCTTCAGAAATGATTATAATATGCTGATTTGGTCCTCAAGAAATATTTCTGATTATTATCATCAATGTTGAAAACAGTTCTTTGTAACATTCTAAATGTATTTAATTCAACTTAACGCTGAACTCACCCCAAACTCACCACATCTTACTCACCCCAAACTTTTGAAGGGTAGTGTGCATACTGTACTTTGCATTGGGCTGTTATCTGCTGTGTGTTGTGTCCTGGGCCGGCATGGGTCCTTGGCTGTTCTTTAGTCCGAGTACATCTTTGCATATCGCTGCTTTATATCACCAGAGTTCAGGATCTTTATGCAGAACAGCAGCGAGAGAAAGAACACAAGGAATAAATCAAACAAATTATATATGGATGAGGACTCTCACTCTGTGTGTTCAACAAATCAAGACTGTAAAGGAACATCTCAACTTTAACCTTGCACAGTTAGTTTGTCCTTTCCCCCACTTACCTCAAGTAAGTCACTTAATGTCACCATCTTCGGTTGAACCACCTTGACAACCCTCTGTGACAATACATGATCGACTGCCAACTTAGTCAAAACAAGTTCATATTTCTCTCCTCCCTGTTCATGTAGCTCATTGTTTCAGTTTGAAAAGAGGATGGCTTCATCCTCAGTGACTAATCAATATGCCATGTGACTTTGGGCTCACTGAATTTCATATAAGTTTAAACTGATTTCGAGGGCTGTGGAATGTTAATAATGCTGTTATTAGACTGGATGCCCTCCTGCCCACCCCCTGTCGCTTGCTCTAATCATCTTACCAAGATAGTTAGCTCACACATTGCATGATGGGAAGGTTTCTGATTGAGGGTGAACATTCACTTCTTTTTTGGGTCTAATAATTATAATCATCTTTCACTCTAACCCCCCTCCCCCCACACATTTTTTCAGCTCAAAAAACATCATATACAGTCAAAAACGACTGTTAAATATTGTAAATATGGTTTATTCGCATTACCTTGCAATTGCAGTAATTCAGGTATCAAATAAAACCATTTTGAACTACATCATTTTTGTGTCAGTAAATCTTTGGTATCTGTGTGCAGACTGAGCTTGTCACACGTCTTGATGCTCTTTGCACCACTCAGGAATTCAATTTTCTTTTCTTTACTGGACTGCCATTATCATCTCCTCTCCTGCCTTCATTACAGAGAAGGTGGAGCGAAGACCGTGTTAAAGAGTACAGGGCTGTACAGAGTGTCGGCGCACAGGACACAGTGTTCAGAACACAACTGACTAAGAAGGCAACACTTTTATAAGTTTGTATACATTAACTTTAGGTAATGCAACATGGTCAATCATTTTAAAGTGTTAATAGCAAGACAATGTAGAGTAATTATGTGGTTTTGAGTCTGATCAAAATAATGTGCTTAACAATTTCAGATTTTGTTTGATTGATTTGAGTTGTGTGACATTCTAAACTGAATTGAGAATCCCTGTTAAATTCCAATTCACTTCCTGAATTTCAACTGAATTTAGTTTGATTCAGAAGTAAGTTTGAATGTAAGGAAGTACAATTAAAATAAATTGAAATTGAAAGAAATTCATGCAATTAAAGGGGTGGTTGAATATGAATTCACTTTTCTAACTTTAGTTAGTGTGTAATGTTGCTGTTTGAGCATAAACAACATCTGCAAAGTTACAATGCTTAAAGTTCAAAGCAAAGGGAGATATTTGCTTTTAAAGGAATTGCTTTTTAAGGACTACAACAAATGGCTGGAAGGGACTACATGACATTCCTCCCGGGTTAGTGACATCACCAACCCTAGAATTTAAATAAACCCCGCCCCCGGAACACGGTTTATAGATTATCAAGATAGAATATGCTAATCAAGGACTAGAAGATAACTACACATAAGCTACATAAATTCATTAGCTAACCATTCAGAAATGTCTTGTTGCAATCTACATGTTGTCACTGCTTCTTGAGTCTCTCCATCATTGTCTGAATCCGGTTTGAACATAAAAGGCTAAAGTTTTAAAAATTTTCAGTGCATGTCTGTTTGACTGCAAGCTGTTGAAGCTTCACCCCCTGTGCCATGAGCAGCAGCTCATTTGCATTTTAAGGAACAGACACAAAACGGTGCGTTTTGGCTCACCCTCAAAAAGTTACAATTTTAACATGCTATATAAAAATATCTGTGGGGTATTTTGAGCTAAAACTTCACATACACACTCAGGGGACATCAGATACTTATTTTACATCTTGTGAAAGGGGCATTATACCACCCCTTTAACTAAAAATCAAAGTTTGTCAAATGCACCTCATGACAGCACTTTTATTTGTTTTTGTTCCAGGTTGACCAGAATCTGAGTCGGGATGTGCCGACAGTGCTGAGGCCGGAGGAGGGGAGAGTGGGGGATTCTGGGATTCTTGAGGTGGAGAGCGTGACATCATGGGTGATGGAGGGGCCTTGCGCACGGAGGGCAATGCCCTTCTGAAGGCTGTGTTCCAGGGCAAACTCCGCCTCGCACGCCTCCTCCTAGAGGGTGGAGCCTATATCAACGAAGGGAACGATCGAGGAGAGACGCCCATCATAGCAGCCTGTCTGGCAGGATACGATGACCCGCAGACCCGGCAGAGAATGGTGCGATACCTGCTGGAGAAAGGAGCAGACCCAAACATCCCCGACAAATCGGGTCGAACCGCCCTGATGCATGCATGTGCAGAACAGGCAGGCAAAGAGGTGGTGTCGCTGCTGCTGGAAAACGCCGCTGATCCCAGCTTGAAAGACTACTCCGGGTCCTCGGCACTTGTACACGCCATCAATAAGGGTGACAGGGACACTCTCCAGGTCCTGCTGGATGCCTGCAAAGCCAAAGGCAAAGAGGTAATCATTATTACAACCGATACATCACCCTCTGGCACTAAAAAGACCAAACAATACCTGAACTCTCCACCGTCTCCGATTGTAGTGGACAATCTCTCCCCTGCTTGTATGTCTCCATCCGAAGTGGAGATCCACACCACTGGCTCTGCCCCCAGTAAGGAGGAGGAAGGTATCTTCAGCTTCGCTGTGACTTCAGCACTTCCACTACCCTCCAGCAGACCACAGGGGGAGAGGAGACCACCGCCCCGCAAGCTTCTGAAAAGACTGAACTCTGAGCCCTGGGGTCTGGTGGCTCCTTCCGTGCTTGCTGAGAGAGCAGAGCGGATAGAGGGCGATTTAGCAGAGGAGGACAAGTTGGTCTCAGAGATGAATGGGATGACAGTTTCCGGTCCAGGCAGACCTCTCCTGTCCCGAAGGCACAGTATAGAGACCCACGACCCATCCTCTCCGAAGCTAATAGACCGGTCCTGTTCGGAAGACTGTGCAGCACTGTGTGGCTCGTCCTGGGCGGATAAAGTCCATCAGCACCAGTCACTGTATCGTAGAAACACGGCCCCTGAGACTCAGGACAATGTGGCTCAGGCATCGACGGGAATCCGTGGCTTGCCACACCCCAAACTCACCCGCATGGAACACTACGAGTCGGACACTCACCTGTGTCCTGCCTCCATCCCTGGATCTCCAGATTCTGGACGTGTCTCAGTGGAGCGCCGCAAGTACAATGCCTCTCCCTTGTCGCTCCTCGCTAGCTCTTCTCGAGAGTCATTGGAGAGCATTCCTAACTCTGTGTCTCCCATTACAATGCGACGGCGTCCAACAGGACTGTTGGAACGGCGGGGATCAGGGACTCTCCTCCTGGACCACATCTCCCACACACGACCTGGGTTCCTTCCTCCTCTCAACGTCAACCCCCAGCGACCCATTCCTGATATCCGAGCCAACGGAAAACCCACTTCTCCCGTTCACTCAGGGAGCAAGATCCTGCTGCCGGTTGCACCATCATCTCCAAAACGTGGGCCTGACTTCAAGATGAAGAAGAAACTGATGAGGAGACATTCGATGCAGACAGAGCAGATGAAGCAGCTTTCAACCTTCCGTGAAATCCTCACAGAAAAGGTTATGGAGATGAATGGAGATTGAGAGCAAGAGAGAAGGAGATTGGGAGAGAGTCAGTGCTGGCCGAGAGGCTCCTCGCCGGGTTCATCTACATCTTCTTTGAGGCACACCTACTCTGGTCCAGTTGAGCTCATTTAAAACAAAATACATACACTAAAGATATGCATTGTGAACACAAAACCATCCTAAAATTCAGATTATGAAAGAAAATGAGTCATGGTAACTTAAGATCATAAAGGGATCAGTTATAACAAATGATCTGTTCCATGTTTTTCGTTGGATTCTAATGTTATTTAGGATTATTCATTGACCATCAAGAATGTGTGAAAATGAAACCATTAGTGTCTATGGAAGTGCTTTTGGTGTTTAAATTTGCTGCAAGCCCCAGATGAGACCTCACAGATTTGGTGTTCTACAGGTTTCTCTATGTATTAGCGCTGTTATGGCTATCAGCTTCCTTCCTGTCATGCACTGTCAGAAAACATTTAAAAATATATATATTTTAGGGGTACAACAGCTTGTCAATGGGGCAGTACCAGTTCCAATTTTGGATATATATTAAGGGACACTATTTGTATGTACTTTACATACCCCTAAATGGTGAAAATTGGTACTTTAGAGTAGTATTATGTACCCTTAAGGTACTTCTATGAATCTTTTAGGGCTAAATAAGGTACAAAGATGACCCATTAAAGATTCTGCTACAGTAACAAGCTGCTGTACCCATAAAGGTAAAAAAAAATTGCACTTTTTTTCTGAGAGTGTGGCTCTGTGATGATCCTGTGGAATAATTGGGTTAATGTCTTTAATATTCCTGATAAAATGCATCAAGTGAAGTTCAAAACTCAAAGGCTAATTTCTTCAGCATTACAATACAGATATACATTCAAGTAATTTCATTCAAATGTGAAATTTTAATTTAAAGTTGATTATTTACTTATAAATAATATAATGCTCAAGCCTTTTTAATGTGATGTTTACTGCTGCTTTATTGTTCTGACTTTTAATTTGGTAATGGCAACCTTCCTGATTTTTCCACAGGATGTACCCTAAAGAGGACTGGAGATGGCTGACTGCTGCATATTCCTGTAACAAATGATATTCTTAGATGAACATGTATCTGAAGAACATTTTAATGCATAATGAAAGTGCAAAAAATGTTTAAACTATATTTTTAAAGGAATCAATTAACATGAAAACAGAAGAAGAAAAAAACTATATAACAAAAGAAAAAAAATTAAACATACTGCATGTTTCAGGGCTTTTGGATGGGTTGTTTATCTTTCTTAAACTCTTATAAGTGATACAAAATAAGTGAAGTGCAATTCTTGAAACTCAAAATCCCAAAGAAACTCTACAAACCCCATCCAAAACCACACAGATCCACCCTGACCCCGCTCAGGTGAGGGGAGAGAGAAAGCCCTCACCTAACGCACACTCCCATCTGGAGACACAGAGCACAGATATTGTGTACATACTGTACAGAGTACAATTGTGTCTCAAGCGTTTGAACATGCAATATTCCGTGCTGCCTCAGCACTGATTTCATATTATTATCGTGAATGTGAACAATCACTCGGACGTGCGTCTGTGGTAACATGCTGCGGTAAATAGTTCAAGGCGAGCTGGGAGCTCAGTTTACATTCAGAGGAATTTCGGCACACAATACATGAGAATGAATTTCCCTAATGAGCTGCAGTGCACAGTGTGTCCGTGTCAAACACATAGTTCAACTCAAGCTTATGATGTGAGTGAATTTAGTGCTTCTGCTTTGAGATGTTCTACACTTGATGTGAATTAACCTTAGTGTACTTGAAATGTATCACGAAAACAAAAAGAAATATTTTTTTATGCCTGTAGGGTTTTATTCTTGTTGTTTTTTATTTTTATTGAGATGAATTTTAATGTTTAAAACCGAATTGTTGGTGGTGCAATTTCACTTTGACGGTAGCTTTTGTGTTCAGGATGTTTGTAGGTAATAATGAGCAAACCGGAGCTCAGTGGCTAGCAATCTTCCTGAAAACGGTCGCGATAAAAACCCATCCGTCTCCTGTTAAACTGACAGACAGAAATCCAGGTCTCTGATGACCTAGCTCTCTGTTATCCTGATGTGATTAGGAGAATCTCTGCACTTTGCTGTGTATTCATTGATTTTAGCGATTCTCTGTTCATTTAACACACAAGTGAGACAACCGAGTCACGGGAGTTTGATTTGTTTCTAAATATGTTTGTATAGCTAAATATATCCAATATTTCTGACCTGCTGTACAAAAGATCCGTGTAAATGGATTAAAATTGTGTTCAAGTGTACCTGAAAAAAATGTTAATAGTGTAAAGGGTGTTTTAGGTGCTGTACACAATGGACATTTGTCTGTGCTACACTGTCGTTGGGTATTTTGAGCTGCACCCCAGTGTTCTGCTCTCCATTCACATAGAAGGGTCACAGTTACACTATCAATGCATTATTTAATGGATTATGAATTAACTATTTCTTGTTATTTTGTATGTTTAGTGTGATACACAGGTCAAATGTAGTAAGCCAAATAATTTTAAAAAGTATTAAATTATTTAAAAGAAAAAAAACTTTGTGGTGCAACTTCTCTGACTAATTGAAGGTGTTTATTATTTTCGTGAGCTTTGAATAAACACATAACTGAATCAACATTTTATCTCAGACCAGTGGCTCTCCACTGCTAGGTTTCAGGTTCTAGTAGGGTTGTGTAGAGGAATGAAAAACAATGCTTAATGCATAGATAAAATGCTAAATATACTGATGAGCCAAAACATTGGCAATGCAGTTGCAGGTAAAGTGCATATCGTATCATCTCATAACAAGGCCACATATTAAGGTCTGGGTAGATTAGATGGTAAGCAAACAATCAATTCTTCTAATCAATGTGTAAGATGCAGGAGAAATGGGCAGGAATAAAGATCTGAGTGACTTTTGACAAGTGCCAAATTGTAATGGCAAGGCGACTGGGTCAGAGAATCTCTGAAACGACAAGGCTTGTGGGTTGATCCACCAGGATACCAACAATATCCTGGTGGATCAAACCACAAACCAGCGACAGGATGTTGGGCGCCTAAGGCTCATCGATTCAACGAAGGCTATCCCGTCAATGAAGGCTATCCTGTCTAGTCCAAGCCAACAGAAGATCTACTGTGCCCCAAGTCACACAAAATGTTAATGATGGTTACGCGAGGAATGTTCTACAGCACACAGTGCATCTCACTCTGCTGGGGCCAATCTGAGTGCCTATGATGACCACTGTTCACCGGCAAAAGCGAGCAAGCATCAGAACTGAACCTTGGAGGATTGGAAGAAGGCAGCCTGGTCCAATGAGTCCCGTTTTCTTTTACATCATGTGGACGGCTGTGTACGTGTGCGGCGTGATCCTGTGGAAGTGCACCAGGTTGCACTGTGGGACGACGGCAAGCCGGTGGGGGGAGTGTGATGCTCTGGGCAATGCTCTGCTGTGAAACCATGGGTCTGGCTATTCATATGGACATTCATGACAATGGTGTTCCTCTTTCAGCAGGATAATACACCCTGCCGCTCTGCACACATTGTTCATGAATGCTTTGAGGAACATAATGAAGAATTCAAGGTGTTGCCCTGCCTCCAAATTCCCCAGATCTCAATCCAATTGAGCATCTGTGCGATCACGCTGAACGCAGTGAGCGTTAGAAATCTGGAATGGTAACAGAACATTGTGCTTGGTACGCTTTTAGTTTTCAAACAAAAATGAGGTCCTCAGCCGACAAGCCCCGTATGTCTAGCGCGCCTTTCTTATAAAGTTTACGCTTTAGGTCAGTAGGCGGTCTTTTGTGGCTCTTCAAACACATTCCACCACATGACTGTCTACACCATTCACTAATTCAGTCAAAGGTTTTCAACTACCTCTGAAAGTGGAAAACACCTTGGACAAGCTCAAAACATTTAAGTACCTGTTTGTGTTGCCCTCTAGTGATTAGATTGACGAAAATGCTTCTTAATACCAGTTGTAAACATGGCCTGAGTAAACAACGTTGATTGTTGTGCCTATCAAGTGTACAGTATCAGTTCTGGCAGGTTTTGTTAGTCAGACACTCAGCTGATCCATGTCTACCTATAGGAACACAACGCCTATCACAGCATTACTTTTTAAGCTGCCTTTTCAGTTATCCTTCAGCTGCTTCCATTGTTTTGCTCGGGAGTTAATCACCCTCCACCACCACCAGCTCCTCTTCTTGTCCACAATCAAGACTTAGCCTCTGACATTCCGTAATGTCATTGTCTTCAAGAACATTAAAAGGATATAGTTCACCCAAAAATTAAAAAGATATTTTTGATCTGAGAGCTTTCTGTCCCTCCAGACAGTTACACAACTTCAAAAAGTCCATTAAAGAGATTGTAAAACGAATCCATATGAATTAAGCTGTTTAGTCCAAATTTTCTGAAGAGACACGATCGATCTCTTTATATGATGGACAGATTGAATTTAGGTTTACATTCACATATAAATGTGACGTGTATCCAAGTATGATGTCCTATAATCTGAATTTTTGCTCTGCATTTCACTAATTTTTGCTGTGGTGTCCGGGGAGTGATTGGGAGTTAGGTGCCTTGCTCAAGGGCACCTGGGTTGTGGATGAGAGTGCTGTTCATTCAGTCCCCCCACCTAACCTACATTTCCTGAGGCTCGATCCCGCACTCATGGCAGCAACAACTGCCCCATTTAATTACAGTTAGGCTACTTTTGATATAATTGCATTAAATACTGTATAGATACATAACATTTTAATGTTATGTTTTTAATGTAACCTTCTCCAGTTATACACTTTGGTCAGTTCAAGAATAATTTATGCAATTGATTTTTTTATTTGAAATAATCTACTGTGTATTTTTTTTGTCTGTCCTTGTATTGTTTAACTGGTCGAGGTTGATGGGATTTAGAAAGTATTACACCTAAGTTATCCAATACTTTCTAAAGAGTAATTACAGCAAACTAATTGCCGCACACGTTTGAATATGTAATTAGTAAGTAATTCATTACTTTTTTTTAAGTAACTTACCCAACACTGATGCTAATTGTCAATTATCTTTGATGGAAGTGGTCCTGACAGAAATGCAGCTCATTGTAATATTGATAAACAGTTTTGATACGGATTTGGATCACATTATAATGCAAAACTGGTTGAGAACCACTGTCTTGACTCTACAATGAAAGAATGCTTTTTAAAGAGTGGTTTGTGAAATAGAGACAAAATGAATGAAAGGAAATGAAACCAAGCAGATCATTCTAGACTCTGGGCATGTTCCATAAACAGTCAGAGAAGGAGTGACCTTCATCCCAGAGGAATTGCTCTTCTCATCCAATTTCAGAACCTCTGGCAGTCTCATCTCTTCTGTTTGTTAGACACACAGCAGTGTCAGCGACGCCTGAGAGCAGTTGTCCTGCAAACACACACACACACACACACACACACACACACACACACACACACACACACACACACACACACACACACACACACACACACACACACACACACACACACACACACACACACACACATTCCCAGCTGTGAGACACCATGATACAAAGTACAGATCACAGAGCCACTGAACTCAGACATCAAAACATCAGCTAACAGGAAAATGTCTCCAACACCAAGCCACTTAGGGTAAGGTTCAAAAAGCGAAGCTTAAAAAAAGCAATGTTTGTTCATAAAACTGGAACATGGTAGGCTACAGAAAGACTATTTTGTAGTGTGTTCATATTTGGCTTTTTTCATGAGTTCAATCCTTGAATGGTATTAGGACAAATATAGCTGGCTTGCTGTTGATGAAGAGCTCAAATCCAAAACAAAATTTTAGCCTTTTTTGTTGCACTGTTTTCGCTTTGTCTTGGCCAGGTCGCAGTTGTAAATGAGAACTTGTCCTCAACTGAAAAAAAAAAAAACCTCAAGCTTTAAGTGACACTTCTCACAAATACAACCATGCAAACCCAGTAAAAAAAGGAGGGGCCTGTTTCTTACATGTTAAGCGGTGTGCAGACACTTCATGTTTTAAACTTGCTACATTTCATGCTAGTTAGTTTACTAAAGATATATGTCAATCACAGCTAAATTCGTGTCTCTAATTCTTTTCTTTTTTTTAAAGAGTCTGGAGATAAAAAGTATTTCAGCGTATTCGTTGAAAGTGACATATATAGGCCTAGTCCTCCTTCCCCCTGGACTATTTTAATCTGTTAATATAAACAACGGTCGCGTTGGAGAGGTGGAAGAATTATTACAGAAGTGAGGTAGGCATCTTTTTAAATACCCTTAAAAAGCACTTCAGCACAAACAAGGCCGTTTAAACGTTCATACGGTTTATACACAAAGTGATGCGTTGTTTATTTGATACTCCCTCTGCTGGAGTATATAGATACTGCACACGCCTGCACATTCTTATTTATTGAATATTTTGCTTTTAAACGTAACAGTAATTACATTTAGAGCTAAAAGATTGTGAACCAAATCTAAGATCCTCGCTAAATGTGATTGTGTTAAGTTTATTATAAATATTGTCATCATCAGTGATTTATGATAAGATAACATTTAAAAAAAAAAATTGGATGGAACTGGCAGCGAATTTTAACTTTGTTCATTCTCCCAGACTGGTTCACTGAGAATATGGTTTTATATAAATACAGTAGCCTATATATTTGCAGGTCGAGGAGCCCTAGAGTTGCTCTAGCATCACTGAGCCTTTGTGAAAACTCATACAACCAGGGCTAGAGATAATAGTGTAAAAGCTCTGGATAAAAAGCATTTGTCAAAATGTGCTTTTAGTCCAGTGGTTAAAATGGTATAACTGTAGGTTCAAACCCACCAAGAGCTGATCCACGAAATAACACTATTGTGCCCTTGAGCTTGCTTCAGGTGTATTTAATAAGTAATAGGTTTGCTGTAATAAACTAGATTTAGCAGAATTGCAAATGACAGTTCATGAAAATATACTTTGAGGAGGAAAAACAACATTTTTAGTTGAACAATCTGATAATTCAATACAAATCATCAATACAAAACATCTTTTGGCTGAGATCTCAATCATCTTCTGTCCTTTAGTCATCATGTCTGGGACAGAAGATAGAGGCCTGTAAATACTGTCATATTGCAGTAACACACAATTTCCTATTTTAGATCTTCAGTTGAGCTTAACAATCTAATGCCAAACATAATTTGATTAGGGTTTTAGTTTACACAAACCATCATTTCTTAAGGCTCCTTAAAATATTTCTGATATTAAAATATTAAAATGTTCTGATGTCAGTGCATATCGGCCACACGTTGTCTTGCCTGCGAGTGCGAGTCTTTGCTAAAGGATCGAGATCGAGGATAGAACACATTTATTTCACATCCACATTATCTCGTTTGACAAGATGAAAATGTGTTAATCGGCTGTAGCAGCATTTATCGCAGGCGGACGAAGTGACAATTGGATGATCAGAATATCACAGACCACAAGGACCATGGCAGTCCAAAGAGGCTGAAGAAATGGTCAGAAAATGCGCATGGTTGACATTTTTGAAGGACAGTTTAGTGTTAAACGGGTAAAACCAACTGTAAGTTGGCCATACTGATGTTAGTACCTGGTGTACAACCATTGATAAGAACATGAATGTACATTTGACAAGTTTTAAAGATTGAAATTGGTATAGCAATGATGGAAATAGAGGTCATGGCACACAGACAGCTCATTGTTTGTGAGGCTCTGAACTGATCTGAGAAAAATCTGCTTTGAAAATAGTTGCTCCTTACATAAAGGACCTTTCTATTATCATATAGTCGTCTGAATAGACATAACAATTATTTGACTAAGATGATGACTGACCAGATACATGATTTGTTTGAGTTCAGCTGAGACCACTACAACTCCGGTGAAAAGTGACTACAGTGAATGAAAAGAGTATTTCAGCACAATGTTTTCCTTATGAGAAAAGGAAAGAAACACAAAGCACAAGAAAAGAAAAAACAAGCCACCCCACAATGATAAGATGATACCCACTAAACTAAACTCAATATGTCCAGACCCTGTCAGAGAAAAATATCATCTGTTTAGATATTCATCCAGAAAATATACATAGGCTAGAACCTTTCACAACATTTCTAGCAAAATCAATGAAAAACGTTTACAGTATACAAAGGAAGCCTATGCGGCATCACAAATAAAATGAAACTGTCTCACTGTCTTAACTGTGTAACTCACTTGAGCATGTCAGCATGAGATAGCAATGTTTGTTATGTTTGTTCATAACACTGGGACATGGTACATAATGTACAGGGGCATACAGACTATTTTGTAGTATGTTAATATTTGGCATATTTCATGGGTTTAATCCTTGAGCGATATAAAATGTATGCATGTTTTTTAGGATTTTTATTTATTAAATATATTCAATAACTTTCCAAATTCATTCACACCTCACTGCTGTCCTGATGATTATACAATTTACACAAAAAGACATTTATACAAACTAAGTGTTGTAGTATAACCACCAGGACAGCAGTGATGTGTGAACTGAATTTGGCATCGATGCAGTATTACAGTGAAGCTATTGAATATTTTTCATAAATAAAAATCATAAACATTATGCAAAAATATATTTTTCCAAAATAAGTGTTGTAGAATAAGGAACAGGACAACAGTGTTGTGAGAATTTTTATTTGGCATCAATACAGTTAATTACAGTGAATCTATTGAATATTTTTCATAAATAAAAATCATAAGATTTATGCAAAAATATATTTTTCCAAAATAAGAGTTGTATTATAACCAACAGGACTGTAGTGATGTGTGAACTGAATTTCAGTGCAGTGCAGTGTATACAATATAATCTCTACAAGTACAGTACAAGTTCAATACAATATAATCCCTAATGTTAGTCCATGACATACTGTTGATTACAACTGAATTTTTTTCTCTCTTTCAAACACACAGTCTGCACCGGTCCAGAGACACAACAGCAGAGCGGATCTTATGTGTGATTCAGCGCAGACTACAATATGTAACTTTTTTTACTATACTTAATCTGCAGAATGCTGTATTTTAAAGTGATATGGTGGAGATTATGAGGAGAAACTATTTAGGAGGAAACTGCGGCTTTACCAAGCTCAACAGCACTGGCCGAGCTGTGATATAAACGAAACGCTATTGACTATTTTTAAAAAGTAGAGGAGGTGTTCGATATGCGTCGCCCTGTCTTCCTGTTTCAGTGGAAATTACGTCAACATTGAATAATGCTGCGTGTCTCAAGGCACTTCAATGAGCCTATGTTAGCATGAGACTTTTGGTTGATTTTTTAAATTATATCCAGGAAAGTGAATAAGAAGCTGATTTCATCAACAGACTAGAAATTGCCTCTTGATTTCCTATTAGTTTGATGGAGCGTCAAAAAGACCTGGATTATAGTTCACTGGGGGTGCAGAAGGACTTGATTGTAGCTTGGTGGAGGTTCAGATGGGACTGTATCATAATTTGGTGGAGGTTCAGATGGGACTGTATCATAATTTGGTGGAGGTTCAGAAGGACTTGGGCTGTAGTTTGCTGGAGGTGCAAAAGGTTCTTGTTGGCCCCGAAGCACAATATTGTCGTCTATCATGTAAGGCACATCTCTGTTTATGTAACTGACTGCAACACGTCTTGACTGAGAGAACACAACATAAAGAACATCATTATTGCGTCTAAATGGGATGCGGTGACACCTATGGGATCAAATTCCCGCCAAATATATAGCGGTCACGTATAAAAAAATAAGCGTGAATCAAAAATTTAAAAACACATGTAAAAATATATTGCATAAACTGAAAAAAAAAATGCAAAATGATCAGAATAGCAAACAACGTGGTCACGGATCAAAATATAATAAGCGTGAATCAAGAAATAACAAGCATGAATAAAAACTTTAAACACATTAAAAGTTATTTTGCACAAAACTTAAACTTATGGTCATGCTTTCTTAAAAAGTATGTTTTCCTTGGTTTTATTACTGTGTACTTTGTGCTTTCTTGCATTTTCTGCTCATATTTTACTCTTTTGTACGCTTGTGCTGTTTTTCTCTTCGCTCATCTTTCTATGTTCTGCGCTTGCTTTCCCAAATGTTGCAGTTCGAGTTTCATGTAAAAAATTATTTTTTTATACGTGACCGCTATATATTTGGCGGGAATTTGATCCCATAGACACCTAGTGCAGTGGCAGCTGTTAATCTAATGTCCAATGAATTAATTAACCAATCAGAGTGGATATGAAAACGAAGTCACTTGTTTCTGTCAAAGCAGTTAAATACACATAATGACGAGTAATCAAATGTGGCTTTTTCTGTCTCAATGAAAGTAATATGTAAAAGGCTTGTTTTCAGTAAAACGTTTCATCCCTCACACAAAGCTATCACTATTATAAGTCTTAGAATAAAAATAGCTGGCATGGATATGTTTAAAAAAAAAAATGCTTTTTTGTTGTTGTAATTTTGCAGAATGAAATTCCCAGCCCTCATTAATCTTCATTATATTGAAGGATGTTCTATATAATTTAACCTTTTGTGTTCCACAGAAGAAAAAGTATGCCTACTATAATATGGGTATGGAATGGCACGAGGGCGAGTAAACAGTGCCAGAATTTAATTTTGTTTTCAATTTGTACATTTTTAAAAATTATTTAAGATAAGAATTTTTGAACTTCCTCTTAAAGAGCTTCACCTTCATCCTGCAGCAATCAGAAGAAGATGAGGTAACGATAACAGAGATGATGAAGACCAGAACATCACAGACAACCAAGAGAACAAGAGTCGCACCCTGAGTGAGTATAGACAATATGATTATAAACACATTTTTATTACCGGTAGTCATACATATACATTTGTCTTGAAGGAATGGTCAGAAATGGCACATCATGATTTACAGATTATTGTAGAGCTTATTAAATAGGTTAAAGTTGGAACCACTTTTATAGTTGATCACACTAATATGAGCATATTTGATGTAAGCTTGGCAGATATATTTGACTTTTGTGAGATTCAAAGCAAGACGTCTAATACAGACACTTACATCACGGTTAAGACAGTGAAATGGGACGGACATCACAGATGCGATGGCATTGAAACAGTTTAGAGATTGTGAGATTTTGACCTGAAATGGGAAAAATATAGTTTAGATAGATGTTTAAAACATAATGCATTGTACTCTAGTACTATACTTTAAATAGGCACAGTGAACTGTAAAATATTTTCTATTAGAAATTCTGACTAACCCAATATGCGTTACGTTTGCATGCGGCTGATACTGTCACGTATCCAGTTAAAACTAACTACAGTGAAGAAAATTAACATTATTGAGTAGCCTACTTGTTCAATGCACAATGTTGTCCTGGTGTTAAAATAAAATACTTACAATTAGACATGACCATAGGAGATACAAAAATCCTGTCCAGATTGTTAAGACAATCATCCCTATACCTATTGATATTTCCAAAACCTGGAAGATATAAAACAAGACAGCTTCTGTTTCCTCATTTACCCCCAAATCAAAATTAGCATGTAGCAGAAAAAAGAAGGAAAGTCTTTTACCCCCAGGACCTTTGGCCAGATCATCATGAATTTAGACACCACCACACGCTGGTCAAATAGTGACGCTGGCTGCTGCAAAAAGCTGGTCACATCATCACGTCTAGGCATCTTTAAACACACTGAGAGAGGGGAGTTGTATGAAAGTTTCGAATTTGATGCACGGTAACAAGCTAATAAAAATATACTAACATTGGTTCCAGTTTATTAAGCCTATACAGAAATTAAATGCATGTTTTTCTCTTTACTGTCAGTCAAAGTGAAACCAAAGTGAAGAGGAACCAAATGTCACTGTGAACATTCCCCGAGCGGAAAATCTGGATTAACTGGAAGAGTTGCTCAGACAACACATGAGAAGCTAATCTGGCGAAGGCACTTGGTTTAGATTTAGCTTTGTTTTTTCCCAATGCGACTTAAAAAAACTAGAGATAACGGCACAGGGGACTTCACTATTTTCTGGTGGTCCAAAACAAAGTTGGGAAGGAGCATGTTCACCTAATCCTGCATGTCACAACATCAAATCTACACAAGCTTACAAAACAACTATCTGTACATGATATCCTCGTGCAAAAACCAACGTAAGAGCACAATAAGCAAATAAAGAGGATTGATATGTGATAGTGTGCAGCTTTGCTCTGGGTTTCTATTCTAGCTTTTACCAAATCCACAAACATAGAGACAGACAACAGAAGTGCAGAATACTCACACTCAGAGGCGTCGCAATGGGGTAGGCGCACGGTCGTTTAGGTTGTGTATCTGCCTTCGTCAAACAGTATCAACCACTGTAAACAAACCACCACAGGGAAGGTGCATACACACTACAAGCGACAAAGCGACATGTTCTCTTACGAGAGTTCTCTCGTACTGCGTCGAAAGACGCTACGGGAAAGGTTCTTTCTCGAGATATTGAAGCCTAAAAATTAATCCTTAATTTTGTAATAATGTAAAACGCTTTGCAGCAGCATACAGCCTTAGGCGGAACAGCTTGCGCGCCTTTTGGCTGCTCTGCGGCAAAAGCAGCAGCCTATGCGAGGCCTCTCGTGACGCTTGACCCAATGAGGACGCTCCGCGCCCTCTGCGTCACGTCCCGCCAGAACGGGCGTGGCCTAGGCCTATAAATATCCGAGCATGGCTGTAAAATACTGATTTTCTTCTCTTCAGCGAAGCTCCCGCATCGCTGGATCCTGATAGGAAGCCGCCACAGCCGTCGAGAAGCATCACTGCAGGACATGCCTTCTCTCTGAAGCCGCTGGTCGACATCTCGCAGCCTTCAGCTGCCGTTCCCTGCATCGCTATCCGGCGTGGAATTATATCCTTTAAAGCGTGTGTGTTTTGTGTGTGTTCGCCGCTGCGTCACACATTTTTTCACTCACTAAAAGTGCCTCGCACCTCCTGTGGCTCGTGTAGAGCCCCACCATGTGCTTTGTGTTTCCTGCATGGGTGAGGATTACGCAGCTTTAGCGCTCGCTGATGGCGGCTGCCATCACTGTGATTTGTTGCCTATAGTGACTCTGCGGACTCGCCTGGCTTCATTCGCTGAAGCTGCACCTCCGCCCGCTGCAGTGCCGCGCCGTAAAAAGCGCCGTGCTCAGTGGAACCCATAACCTCCCTCCACCACGAGGAGCTCGCCGCCGCAAGCTTCTCCGCCCGCTTCGCTGGACTCGCTCACCGATGGACAACGGCCGCTGTCTGACGCCGCGTCCGTCATGGACGATGAAGGTGAAGCCGGGTCTGTGGAGGACGACTGCTGTTCTCTCCTCGCTTCGGGTAGCGAGGGATGGGCAAGCTCCGTGGATCTCCCCGCCCCCACCGCTCGTGAGCGTCGAGGAGGAAAAGCCAGCATCGAGGCAGAGCTGATGCGTCTGCTCACGCAGGCCATCGCGAGCCTCGGCTTTGAGTGGTCGATGCACGAAGAGCCTGCGCTTAACCGGCTGGATGGCTGCTTCGCCGCCCTCTAGACTCACGCCTTTTCTTCCTGAGCTTCACGAAGAAGTAGCGAAGTCCTGGAAAGCTCCATTTTCAGCCAGGGTGCGTACTTCTGCCTCAGCAGCATTCTCCGTTGTGGACGGTGCTCGAGACAGAGGATACCACTCCCTCCCTCCAGTGGAAGAGGCCGTAGCGACTCACCTTTGCCCACCCTCTGCTGGACGGCGGGCTAAGGTAGCGTTACCGTCCAAAGCCTGCCGCACGTCATCAGCTCTGAACGGCCGCGTTTACTCCGCCGCTGGACAAGCTGCATCGGCGTTGCACACAATGGCGGTGTTGCAGATTCACCAGGCCAACCTTCTCCGTAAGCTTGACGAGGAAGGCCCGGAAGCGATCTGCGTGCCGGATTTGCGGAGCGCCACAGACCTCGCTCTTCGCGCCACAAAGTCCGCTGCACATGCCATAGGGCGAATTATGGCCTCCGCTACCGTGGCAGAGAGACATCTTTGGCTGACGCTCTCTGAGATGGCGGAGTCAGAGCGCGATGTCTCGACCGCTGGCCTCTTCGGTTCGTCCGTCAAGGATTTCGCGGACCGATTCACCGAGGTGCAGAAAACGTTGCAAGCCACGAGACACTTTCTGCCCAAGCGCTCCAGCTCTGTGACAGGCCGCCCGAAACAGCCGTCTGCTCGCACACAGCAGTGCCCTGCGCCCGCCGCGGCGCCCCAGCAGCGACAGGCCGAGACCCGAGACAGCGCTCTCGCTCAGCTGGACGCCTCCCCCCGCCCTCCTAGCCCGCCTAGGAAAAAGACGGTGTTCAAGTCCCGCTGCGGCCGGATTTCCACCAAAGATTTTCGCTCGCACAGTCCCAACACACGCAACTGTGCCAGTGTATTCAGCAGTCAACAAACCGGCATCATGGCCCATTTGCCTGTACACAAACGCCGTTTTCACGGCGACCCAGATAAATCTGAAAAAGAGTGTCATTTCTGGTGTCCCGGCCACGGCCGATGGTGTAATGTGTGTAACTGTAATGCCCACAACCCAGTGCCCATTCGTACACACAAGCACAGCCCTGCACAATAAAGGGTCTGCACACATAAATTCGACTCATGTCGATTGTGCATCACATGTAGTGAGCGTGTCCGCTATTCAGTGCCCACAATCACTACACACTGCATGTCCCACGGTTTCTGTAAAAACGAAACCTGTGCACGGTCAGTCAGTTCTAATAGACAGTACTCCCAGTGCTATAAATGTGCCCGCTATCACGCACCCACATTTATCCCCAGACATGATGAGCCTTACGGGGCTGCCCGCTCGATTAAGCGCGCCCCCCGCCTCAAACGCTGCAAACACAGCGTCCATGCTTCAGCACACGGTTGCTCTCGTGTCGCCGCCATTTCGCGACCAGGGCCCAGACTTCATTCTACCCCTAGTTACTCATGCAAATGCGTGGGAAAAACTTCCCGGGGTTTCAGAGTGGGTGCTGAACATTATAAAAAGAGGCTATTCGCTACAGTTCTCACGACGCCCCCGCCGTTACACGGCGAGAGTCGAAACTACGGTAAAAACAGAAGTAGCACATCTACTTCTAGCCGAAATAGCGAAGCTATTGAGCAAAGGGGCCATAGAGCCTTTATCTCAAGCTCAGAGCGAAGGGGGTTTGTACAGCAGATATTTCCTGGTGCCAAAGAAAGACGGGGGTCTCAGACCCCTTTTAGATCTGAGGCAGCTGAACAAAGTGCTTATGAAGCGCAAGTTCAGAATGCTCACGACCAGAAAAATCCTCGCGCAGATTCGCCGAGGGGACTGGTTCATTGCAATAGATCTGAAAGACGCGTATTTTCAAATACAAATTGCGTCACGTCACAGGCGATTTATGAGATTCGCCTTCGAGGGCCAGGCGTATCAGTATACAGTCCTTCCGTTCGGCCTGTCTCTAGCACCTCGTACGTTTACAGTGTGCATGGACGCGGCGCTGGCAACCCTGAGACTCCGAGGCGTACGAATTCTGAATTACTTGGACGATTGGCTGATTCTAGCCCAATCGCAATCATAGCTTGTACAGCACAGGACCATATTACTCGATCACCTCAAGTTTTTAGGTCTCAGAGTCAACTGGGCAAAAAGTTCACTGTTTCCCAGTCAGAAAATATATTTTCTGGGCACAGCACTGGACTCGCTGTCTATGACAGCACAGCTGTCATCACAGCGCAGAATGCGTATTCTGCACATGATAAAATCATTCCGCAGCGGCTCCATTGTCCCGGTCAGGAAGTTTCAGAGGAGACTGGGTCTCATGGCCTCAGCATCATCAGTACTACAGCTGGGTCTGCTGCGCATTCGCCCGCTGCAGTTCTGGCTAAAAGCACGAGTGCCGCGCCGATTTATCGCCTCAAGGTCAATCAGGAATGCGTGTCAGCCCTGATGCCATGGAGTGCGACAGACTGGTACCAGTCAGGTGTAAGCCTGGGGACTTCCTCGAGCGTGAAGGTGGTGTCCACGGACGCATCCACCTCAGGCTGGGGAGCGTTGCTCGAGGGCAGACCGTTCTTTGGCCAGTGGTCAGAACGGGAAAGGCTCCCACACATAAACTGCCTGGAAATGTTGGCGGTGGACTTCGTGCTGAGGCGCTTTTGTCCCCGGATAAAAGGGCATCACGTCCTGGTCCGTTCGGACAACATGTCAGTGGTGGCCTACATAAATCGCCAGGGCGGTGTCAAATCCCGAAACCTCTACAGGTTGACGGAATGCCTCTTGGTTTGGGCCCAGCACAACCTGCGCTCACTGAGAGCAGTACACGTGCCGGGGAACCTGAATATCGCCCCAGACAGACTCTCACGGAACAATGTTCCTACGGGAGAGTGGTCTCTACACCCACAGACAGTACAACTGCTGTGGAGGACGTTCGGCAGAGCAAAAATAGACCTGTTTGCTTCTCAGGAAAGCGCTCATTGTCCGAAATTCTTCTCAAAGAGCAAGAACGCGCTGGCCCATGTCTGGCCCCGCTGCCCACTCTATGCTTTTCCACCTGTCTCGCTTCTACCTCAGGTATTGGAGCGAATCAGGGAAAGTGGATGTTCAGTGCTACTCGTGGCTCCGTTCTGGACAAACCAAGCATGGTTTCCAGTACTGATGCAGCTGACGATCACTGCTCCATGGCCGATACCAGTGATGAGGGACCTCCTCTCTCAGGCCAGGGGCTCGATTTTGCATCCTCGCCCGGAGCTTTGGTCCCTACATGTGTTGGTCCCTACACCTACTAGTGGAATCTCGTTGCAAGATATCTGTATGGCGGCAGGCTGGGCCTCCCCGTCTACATTTATAAGTAAGGAATAATTGACGACAGGCCGTTGAATTATTATAAAAATAATGCACACCCGAGGTGGTAATGCGGTCACGACGCGAAGCGGAGTGGCCGTTACACCTCGGGTGTGCATTATTTTCATAATAATTCAACGGCCTGGAGTCAATTATTCCGCTTATACTACAGTTACCACACCTCGAAATATTGTTCAGATGATGTATTTCAAGACGTTTGTAAAGTTTTTGTCATTAAAACGCTCTTGTATGTAGGACTAATTCCTTGCGCATCTAAACCCGTGCTCCGTTGCTAATTCCAAAACGTCATTTTAGAGTTAGTAACGGAGGTTTGAGCCGCTGATAGCAGAGTAATGCTGGACACATTAACGGCTAGAAACATTCTCCGACTGTGAATGCAGCAGATTTTAAACACCGCTGTGAACACAGACTGAACGCGCTGAAAACGCGTGCATGATCAGTCATAAGTATCAAATTACATTCATAACCGGCCTTCGAGAGAAGCATGTGCGTCAAAATTATTATTTATTTATTTATTAACTCAATTCGTTTTAATTAATTTGTTCATTCTTTTTTTCTATAGTGACAGTAGACTAGACTAATAAATGAAACACAAAGCCCTTTTAACAAGTATAGGCCTATCAATTTAATTTATTTGTTATTATCTCCAATAATTACGAAAACCCGTGCAACAGGACTATCTTTTTATTTAAATATTCAGTTTAATTTTCTATTGATTCTGTATAGGACTGTATACTTTATTTATTAAAATTAAACTGCATGTTTCCATTGATTGTGAAGTTAGACATTGAAAATTGCAGATCAAGCGCATGGGGCTGCGGTTTTTCTTGTTATGAATTGTATCCTATTTTCCGTTATTACAGTTGACTACGCGAAGTGATATGGAACTGTAATGAGGTCAAGACCTGCCTGGAACTACTTTAGCCGTGCGGTTCCCTGAAAATAATTGCACACCTCAGAACGTTCGTCAACCAATCAGATTCAAGCATTCAACGACCCTGTAGTATAAGGTTCTATAACCTAGAGGTTCCCGCCTTACAGGCCAGACGGCTCTCGGTCTAAAAGACACAACATGGTGTTTTCTGCCCCGTTTTATTACGGCCCAGATTGCCAAAATGTTTTAAGCATCACTCACTGTCAATTACGTCCTATGAGCAATGTAATGACCCACCATATATATTTATATACATGTATATGCTGTAATGTCCTTCGGAACACTAATTATAAAGGGATGATGCTATTCTAGCCGCTCTCCCTGGAACTCTATGTGAGTTTTCTGGTGATCAGGCACTATGTGTGCCCCGGGCGTGCGCGCCCTTGGGTGTCTGGTGTCGGATCTGAGCACACACAGCGTTTTGCACGAGGTTCCCGTAGCGTCTTTCGACGCAGTACGAGAGAACTCTCGTAAGAGAACGTACTCGGTTACTAACGTAACTTCGGTTCTCTCTAGAAGAGGAACGAGTACTGCGTCTCTGTGCCGTGCATGCATAATACTCTGCGTCGCTTCGGTGATGAAAATCAGTATTTTACAGCCGTGCTAGGATATTTATAGGCCTAGGCCACGCCCGTTCTGCCGCCTGTTCTCCGAATGGAGTTGTTCATGGGTTCAAATCCCACTTCTGACACAAGGATTTTGGAGTGACAGGACTAGAGGACCCAGCTTCAATGACAGAATGCAGGAAAGTTTTCTAAGATCAAGATGTGTAAGAGCAATGCAATAAATAACTGATCACCATGATAGTTTTCGATTTGTTCAAATATAACATAGTACAGGAAACTGCCTTTATTTGTATTATGTTAATCATATTTAAATAGTTAAATGCTGGAATAGAAACACAAAACAAACTAATGTGACATTGTTTATTTATTATCATGTTTTATTTTTGACATTATGTATAATTTTGACAAAAGTCTATTTAGACCTCTATCCATCAACTGTAGCCATGATAAGAGGATAATACATGCAGAGAAGTTATGAACCACATGGGGGCATCCCTGTACAAAGATAGACATTTTCGAGCAATACGTATTGCAATCTCAGCTTGGTAACTGGTTAAAAAAATTCAAATAAATAAATAACTAATCCAGACAATATCGGTCATAATGTGAAAAAAAAATCCTGTTATATATAAAATGTAAAAATGTCTTGTTACTGATTGGCACTAATGCCAACGTAACACAAATTAAGTATTTTTCATCTTTAAGACTCTCTGACTTCAATACAGAACAATTGTATAGCTGTTAAAACATCTCATTTGTTGAAAAGGATACTTGATTTTTAATGCAAGAATTGTGATCCTATTTTTTTTATAGATTCAAGTGTTTTGAATGATACATAATCCCCTATTGTTATTGCAATAATAATAATACAAATAAAAATTGAATTATTTTTCATCATCAATGGTATTAGTATTCAGACATAGTCATTTATAGTTGTTTTCTTGTTATTTTTTAAATAAAACATTCATTTAATCTCTGTCCACCTTAACTGTATTACTTCATCAATAAAAATAAATAAAATTCAAAAAACATTTTTAATGCAAATGCTTTGTATTGTTTCAGTTCTCATTTGCCATAGTACAGCACAGTTTAAATTGTTAAATTGAAAACTGTTGACAAAAAACAAAAGTGAGTTACAGCTGTGGTGTGCAATTTGACGGACCTCCAGTAGGCATTAAAAATGTCTTGAGATGAAGGATCTAAACAAAACTGAAGAATGATACAGAAAAATATTGACTATAAGTAAAAAAACTACAATGAATTATACATTGTGGGTCTTAAAACATTTTGTGTATAACAGATGATTCATTGTCTTAAAAAAAAGTTTGTAAAATCCTGAGTTAGAGCCCCTACAATTTAAATGTATTTAAATGTAAATAAATATTTTCCTTATAATAGGCTATGTTATTTGTCATCCAATCTATTGTTGTAAAACAAACCCAGTCAAGCAGGGGGACAACTACCAAAGAAATTAAAATGATTTGATTAGCATTATGCAATAATGTAAAAAAATATATTTTTTAAAATAAACTTACTATGGGTTGGCTGGGAGCCAGGGTGAGGGTCAAGGGTCAGTAAAGGTTTACCCCTGCTGCACACCCAATCTCTACTCAGGCTGTTGAGAGGTTGGATAGTTTTACCAAGACATTCCTTTTTGTTTTCCCGTGAGGCCTAATAATAACAACACCATAATACTTCTTTCAAATCATCATTCTCATCCTCACCGCGAGTTCTTTCTCTTCCCTAATAGTTTATGTGTAGACCACCCAATAGCCAATTAACCCCTCCCCTTCTCATTAATATTAATGTTCCATTGTCGTTCCGAAGATGTTATTGGCTAGGGAAAAAGCCGGTCGCGTGAGTGTGAACGGATGAAATAACCTGTCAATCTCAACAAGGGCGGGATTTGCCAAGCCCAGATATATGTAAAAATACCATTCACACGCTCTCAGTGGCTGTGACACGAGAGAAGGGGCATTTCGAAATATCATATTCAAATCAGTCTCCGGCGAGGGACGGAAGAAGTGCACAGTTTGAGCAAATGGAGGAAGATAGCAATGAACAGATGAAACCACTCTTAACCACAGTAAGCATAAAGTTATTTGTTGTTGTCTCTTTAGAGTTGAGAGTTTAGATGCCTAGAGCGTTTCTGCGCGCGTTTATTTCAAAGAAAGAAAAGGGTCGTGGATGAGGGTAATGGATGGTGGGATTAGTTTAAAGCATCACTTTCTCTTGGTTGTTAACGACCCAGGATCATCCACATGGTCTTAGTGGACGTGAAAGGTGTTTGTTTTGAGATTGTATTGCTGTGGAAATGTACTTTCATTGTTTTGGGGTGATCACGCTGCTGCCAGGAAGTGTCGTTCAGTTCATTGCGTCACAATAACGGTGAAAGACGAGCGCATTAGACTACGAATCTCTCTCTCTCTCTCTCTCTCTCTCTCTCTCTCTCTCTCTCTCTCTCTCTCTCTCTCTCTCTCTCTCTCTCAGATAAAAAATAATTTGAAGTATTTATAAACATACATAAACGCATACATACACGTTTTAGCTTTTGTTGTGTTTTATTTTCTTCCTTCAAAATAATGTCCTCGTAAAGACGAGATTTGTGCCAAACTTTGCAAAAACTGTATAGCAACATACAACAAGCAATAATGAGTGTTTATTCTCTGTTTATATTTACATTTAGTTTTTAGCTGAGATGATCTGCTGTAAAAAACAGAAATTTTCCTCTGGTTGTATGTCACTGTCACATTTCCATTTTATAGTGATGTACCTTACTATTCCAGAAGAAAAAGTCATAATCACATAATCCTTTCTGAATATGAACTCGAAAGATTGAAGTCCACTCATTTTTATCACTTGTTATGTTTGTCAAGATAGGGCATTTATTAAATGTCAACCCAGTTAACATGAATTTGTATAGTATACAATTGATAATTCTCTCTCTCTCTCCTTCTGCTATTACTGTTTACATGTATGAGTAAGTGTGCACTTCTCTCTCTCTCTCTCTCTCTCTCTCTCTCTCTCTCTCTCTCTCTCTCTCTCTCTCTCTCTCTCTCTCTCTCTCTCTCTCTCTCTTAAATTGAAATTCAAAATGAAAAAAATGAAATTCCCAAAAATATTGCAAAGCATTGCTAATGTTTACAGTGAATCTAGAACACGCATAAGACAAATACAATAAAGGCCTTCTGAAGCAAAGCGATGCGTTTGTGTAAGAAAAATATCCATATTTAAAACTTTACAAACTGTAATCTCTAACTTACGTTAATTATCGTACGCACGTTCGCGAGAGACTGGCGTTCCAGCGTGCTATGTAGCCTAGAACCGGTGTTTTGTTTTGCTCTAACCTCTGCGCTCGCCCGCTCACCACCAGAATTTACGCTACGCCTGCGTCGTACGTCAGACGCTGGAACGCCAGTCTCTCGCGAACGTGCGTACGATAATTAGCGGAAGTTGGAGATGACAGTTTGTAAAATGTAAAATATATTTTTCTTACAAAAACGCTTCGCTTCAGAAGGCCTTTATTAACCGCCCGGAGCCGTGTGGAGCACTTTCATCATGAAAATATGCACTTTTATGGACTTCAAAACAGAAACAGCCATTCACTGCCATTATAAAGCTTTTCTTTTTTAAATATAACTCTGATTGTATTCATCTGAAAGAAGAATGTCATATACACCTAAGATAACTTGAAGGTGAGTAAATCATGGGTTAATTTTTATTTTTGAGTGAACTAGGCTATCCCTTTAAGTGTAAGTATATTAGCTCATATAAGTAAATGCATACAATGGGTCTCATTCATGAAACACGAGCAGAACGAATTTTTGTGTAAATCGTGTGTAAAGTGGTTCTGGCGTAAATTTTCGGATTCATTAAAATGTTCGTATTTTCCAAATGTTAGTTGGTACGAAAGAAATCTACACCTGCTCCCAACCACGTGTAAATAGTGCGTTTAACTTCCGAACGTTTTGCTCATTAATAAGGCTGCATTTTAATTCACCTAATCGGGTACATTTACACACAGCATTTTGAAAAAATATTATTATATATAGCAATACATATGGTTTTTCTTTTTACTTTTATTATGAGAGCCAGTAATAGCATCTGCAAACAGTATACTTTAATAAAATAATTAATTGCTTTCAATAGGGCTGGGCTATATTTTTTCGAAGTGAACTAATTAGTTTTTTGCAGTCGCTTCATGTCGAACCATTTTCTTTTCACTTCTGGGACTGTTCGATTAACAGATGAAACTCCATTAACTGCATCTGTATGCTGCCAAGCTTCCTTTTTTTAGGACCTGATACGCCACTATAGGCTACGCTTGAAAATAAAATGTGGCGTTTTTAATGAACATCTGATAATAAAACTTCAATTTCTGCATCTGAGAAATTGTTCTTTTTCATTCGCTTTTGAAAAGACATGTTGAAATCCTTCTTTTGGTGTCATAATATGATGCCCATATATAGTTGTCAGTCGGATTTAATGGGCGGGATTTATGGTAATTGAGAATGAGACATTTAAATGGACAGTGTGAATATTGTTACATTTGTTTACAAAGTGTGTAAAGCATAACATACGGGCTTATGTTTTCATATAAACAGTAACCAGTGGGCCATCGCTAGTTGCTACACTCATTTTCTTTTTCTATTTACAGTTTTACACTTAAAGTATTGGTAATACTAAAAAATAACAGTGTCTGACTTGCTACCATCATTCTGTTGTGTTTTCCCCTCAATTGTCAGTCTCATGTTGGTGCAGTGCAGGTATGTTGTCTGTATTATGTAATGATGATTACGATTCAAATGGCAAATCTGAGTTAGACTGCAATCCAGATAAGGAAATTGTAAGCTTGTACGTTATTGCTTAAGTATGTATATTGTTTAGATGTCGTTAAACAAAGTTAGCATTCTATTTATTGGAAAATTTTGGAATGGGCAGAGTTCCTGTTATGTAACAAAGAGCCTGTTTTAATTTCTTCCTGTTGCTTAGTTCACTACTACTCATCACTCCGTTGTCTTCAGGACAATGATGCTCCTCTTCTGTTCTCTGCCGTGACTCCATCGGGAGATTAGCAATGATGGAAGATTTCATGGTTCGTTGAGTGTGTGGTAATGTTACAGCACTGGTTCAGAATGGAAGATTAGACAGGAAGTTTGTCATTGTTTCTCTGGCTGGAGGATCAGCAGCTCGTGGGGCAGCTGGGAACCAGCAGACAATGCTGTTGATAAAGCCACAGAGGGCACAGCCGTAAGCTCAGCAGGTTTAGAGTAGCTGCGGACAGTAGGATGAGGCTCTGTCTGTGACCTGTCAGTGTACAGTAGTCAACACAGTTGCTCTGTTAACTTACAGCTAATTCACAAGTCTTTCTGGTTCCATTTGTTTACATATGTTGAGAGTGACATGTCAGAATTGATCAGACGTATAATCTTAGTACAATGTAAACTAGGCCTAGAGAGACTCTGGAAACATTTTATTTTGAGGGAGAATCTGCAGAATATAGATTTAAATGTAACAGAATCTGACGTTTTATTTTGGATCACAAATATTTATTAAATGACAATATTTCATAAATGAGCACAGACGTTGTGAGATTTTTCATATAGATTCTCTATAGAATCTCTAATCATATGTAAAACCAGGCAGCATTTCTTCTGAAGTGGGTTTTGTTGTTTCACATTTTTGTTCCATAAAAGATTTTGTTAATCTTAGATGAGAGTTTGAGAGCGTTCAGCAGTGCAAAGTCTGTTTGCCAGTGCCTAGTATTAGTTTAGTCTGTTTTATGTTTTTAAAAGCGTATGGTATGGTAACACTTTACAATACAACATTAGTTAACTATATTAGTTAACATGAACAATGAAAAGTACTTCTAAAGCATTTGTTAATAAGTATTATCAAAATTAATAATTGTGTTCAGTATTTTATTCACAAATCGCTGCAATAGATTTAAAATAGATAGTTTGATGTAACGGGCCAGACCACAACCAAATAAAGAAAATATGTCCTTGTCCCCCCCCATTCCCCATGCAAAGCTCACTGTCTGGTGTACACCTGAAATATAACTATGTATATCGCATCAGCTTGCAATAACTGAATGATTTTAATACAATACCACCATGTACATCGGACCCAAGCGGCGCAACGCAATGAAAGACAATAGAATTTGCCAGAATTTGCTATTATAATGGCTTCGTCCGAAAGCTTTAAAATCATGGCACGTCAGAATCCAATGTTAGCTTCACTTCCTGTCTCCTGAGATACCTTCATCTGATAGATTTTTGAAGGTATCATATGTATCCTGATAGGACAGCGAGGCAACAAGTCAGCTGCTTAAGCTTTTGGACGCAGCCAATCAGTGATGCTGTCTACACTCGACAAATCCCTGACAGTAAACCGATGCCTCGTTCTATTTCTGACATACTCAAAGCACTCGCAATACTTCTGACATGAAGGACGAGTGGTATTTTTTTTTTATTTGTAGACAGTGCAGTGTAGACAGCCTCAAGTTGTTGTGGCGGCGTAGAGAAAGATCCCAAATTCAGTTCTCTTCCTCAGCTCATATGGCCAAATATATCAAAATGCCCGCCTTGGCTAGTATTCACGTCGTAAACACTGTCAGTTATGTCTTAAATGAACGAAACAGATGGAAAATAATTTGTATTCATGTCTCCAAAGGATCCTTGCATCGGGTCTTGTGACAGCAGCCTAATAATCCTGCTGCTGTCTGTGTCATTTAATGTTAATCAAACAACAAAAGACGAAGAAAAAATCATTAACTGCTCTTGCCTGAATAACTTTTGTACCTTTAATAATCAGTGTATATTTATTTAATTCATACAGTGAAGACTAAACAGTGCTTTATTTTTACATTCGATCATGTAATTTCAGTTGTAGTTCTAGCTTGAATGCTGTTAAATAAACCTGTAGGCCAACCGAAAAACAAACAAATCAAATGTGGGAATGTAATTGGTTAACTTTTGCAAATGCTCAGCACATCAAAATACAATATTCGCTTATTAATCAGTAAATTCTTGAAGCATGCACTTGTATGGTTTGTCTGAAAGATTTTTTTTAGAAACAAATGTAACAATGGTTCCACCTAGAATAAAATGGGACTTTTTTTTTTTTACTTATTATTCTTCAATGAATTCCCCATCATTCATACAGACTGCACAGCTTTAATTACAGGCATTAACAGCTTCACTGGCTGAATGGCACGACTTCCTACAAAGGTTACTCTGTTGTCAGGGGTAAATTCTTCCTCTTCATGAGCATCAGTGTGCACATACCTATGGCTTAGTACAGCATTGTGTGTGTGTGATCGCAACATTTGTTCTCTTTTACAAATGTGATATAACAACTTTTACTGGACTTTTTTTTTCTCTGACATCTTTATTGCAGGAACTCTTTAGTCCAACTGTACATTTGTGGGTTAACTAAAAACTCTCCCTTTACTTGTGTAACACACACCCTTTATGGTCATCATAGTTTCTCACAAAATTTTAACTAATAACTGATTTATGTAATGAAATTATAGAATTATAGAAGTCTACATGCATTCGTGCAATTTTCTTTATTATGATTATAATAATCAAAAAGGTGTGGACACTGTAAATAAGACATTGATTGTGCTACACAGGATTATATTGTTGTTATCATGTAGTAGCCTATATTGTTTCGTGCCCTTTAACACCTTAGGGCAATAGCATTCTGTCCTTGCTTCCCAGCGCTCAGGCCATGTATAGCTCCAGTGCTCGTGGAAAAACACATGCACACCCTCACTCACTGAAACAGCTCTCGGATATAAATATCGCCGCTTGTTTAGGTCTTTGCAACCAGGAGTGAGACCCATCCGGCGTCAGCATAAGAACTGTGCGCTGGCAGAGTCTTGCAGGATTCTCTCTCTCTTATGCTTCCTAGGCAGAGTGACAGATCTTGGTGGAAGCAGACTGCCATTTTTTAGGAAGTGTGTGAAGACTTCCTCTTCCACTCATCCTGATTGTAGCTTGTCATTCCTTTTTGCTTTTAAGTAGCCTAAATATTTGAATGCTTCAGGTTGATCTTTGGTTTTAACATCTTTATTTAGGGGACCATATTTATGAGCTGGACCTGAGCGTCTGCATCATTGAAGCTTTTGTGGTCTTAAGTGCAGTTTGATTTTCTCCAAGTGACGAAGTTTTAAAGTTCCTCCCCAGGGTCTGTGAAAAATGCAGGACTTCTGGGGAGATGTTGTGAATTTGAGGACCACCAGAGGAGCTACGAAATTCTCGGTATGTTTTTTTTTTTTTTTACTCACTGTTGTTGTGTATCTGTCTGACCTAATGCTGGTTTTTTTTTTTTTAGCTTGGCATATGACTCAGATTCTACGTAGCTCATCAAATATGCTTTGGCTTGGTGCTTGCTCTGTGGGTTCGGTTTCAAAACATTGCCTTAGGAACACAGTATAGTGTGTTTACTAGAGCTGCACGATTAATTGTTAAAAGATCGCAATCTCATTCCTAAATGACAATTTGTCTGTCTATTAAACATTTGACAAAATCACACCAAAACATTCAAATCTAGTTGGCGCTGCCGATGAGCCAGAGACAGCAGTTGTCATTGATAAGTATGATACCGCTTCACAAAGTCTTCGCCCAGAGTATCGTTATTTCTGTGTTACACAGAAAGCGTCACAAAACTGGGATAAAGGTTTATAATTCAAATACAAACACTGATGTCTTCAGAAGCAATCAAAATAGAGAATTGAATCATTCATTCAGGAGATTTGTTCCAAACTATTCTGATTCCTCAAGTAATGAAAACAAGTGAAGTCTTTATGAGTGAGTCATTGAATCATTCATTCAAACCGATATTTTAAAACCATTCATTCAGATTCATTAAACAGTTTAAATATACAGCAGCAGCAATTAACATTATTTAAAAACCTATAGTAAATGACATGGTATTTTGTTTAGTTGTCTGTTCAGAATCGTGGGAGGATCGAGATTTCTTTTTGAAACAAAACAAATGTGTGATTCTCAATTTATCCAAAATCGTGTTTACTTTGACATTTAATTTACATGAGAATGAAATTTGGTGGCATTCTGATGAAGTGTGTCACTGGTTTCAAGACACCTTGTCTGTCAAGTGTTGTTACGGTAAATTCTAAGTCCACATTGTACCCTTTGCTGCGTTTTGCCCTTTGGGTTGATATCTGATGCCATGGCTCTCAGGAATGCTTGGACAGTGGCCCGTGCTGAGACAGAGCCACCTTGGGTTTTTTTTTATACACGGGATTGTACTGGAATGTACAGGAAGAAAACATTTATCTCACAGCATAATATAGTCTAGCAAACATTGATACACTTTGATTCCAGTAGTGTCAATGTGTATCCCCATGAATATGTCAGAAATGTGTTTTGTGTGTGTATAAAGTAAACCACGTTCTACAGGCTAAAATGAATACTGCGCATTTGTACCAATCCGCTTGTTAAGTTTAATGTCACATGTCACAGTTTTGGGGTCTAAACGCTCTATCACTTGCCAAATGCATACAATAAACGGTGCTAAAATAATCTTGTCCCCACTATAATTTCAATAAATTTACAAGTCACATCAGGCATCAATAATTATAAATGTAGAGGTGAGATTATAGTTTAGACTACTTAAAAATGTGCACAGAAAATAATATAGCATTTAAAACAAAACAAAAAAACACTGAATAAGCTGAATTGGCGCTAATTTGAAAGTGAAACTAAAATGCGCACGGCCGCACGTGTCCACAGGCACAGAGCGAGCAGAACAGAGTGAGCGTTTTTCCATAGGAATGTTTCCCGAAAACGCTCACTCTGTTCTGCTCGCTCCGCGCCCGTGGACACGTACGGCCGTGCGCATTTTCGTTTTATTATACAATTGTTATTATGCAATTGTCGGTTGGTTATGGCAGAATTTATTTTTACACTGTGCTCTTTTGAATGAGCTCAGAAAAATATGCCCTGAAATAGTTTAGCGGTAAGAATAGCTGTGAATGTGATCTGACCATAGTTACATCATCCTTGTCATGCAGCTGCCCAGAGGACGTAGTTGTCTATTGTTTATTTTAAAGTTCTAATATGCAGGTTTATTAGTAAGGTTGATTCATTTATTCTTAGGTTTTAGTTTAGATATGTTTCATGTATTTTTTTATATATATATTATATATATATTTGTTAAATATATATTTATGTGATGTCACAGGAAAGGAAGAGGTTACTCTGTTTTCTCACAGACCTATGCAGCTTTCTGTCTGGAGACTTGGCAAGTGCAGCAGCAATGGTTGGGAATTGTGGGAATTGGGGTATTATCTGGGGAATTGAAACAAATATGCAGTAGAGGGACTCATGCATAGTCCTGAGAATACCCTGGGTCGCATCTGGAAAAATGTCACATAATCACCATCTCTAATACACCAGCTCCTTCTACAGCGACCACCAAAATGTTCTCATAGACATGTGGGGATCTCTTGGGAAATTCTGGACAATTTCTAGTGTGCACTCTTGTGTCCCTCAAGCATACTTTAAGATCCTTTCTAGGCTGAAAGTGGAAAAATTTTCTCATTTCATGATCATCATTGTGCCTGTAAATTGCAGCTTTGTCCTGATAATAGATCAAATGGAGTTAACTTGGTTTGGGCCCAATTTAAGCTCATTGTCTTTGTATAAAAGTGAGTGGGCAGCATGTAACAATTCTAACCACTCGTTTACATGGTCACCAAATGTGACTCAAGCTTTTAAACCGATGTGGTTGGAAAATATTGTGCAGTAGACATATTATAGACTGGAAGTGGACATGTGCAGCATGCATTTAAAGAAGTTTAGTCTAAGCCCAGACTTAGACAAAATGATACTTAATTGAAACGTCCTGTGTCCTAGTCCCTCATGATGGAGCATCGATAAGCAAGGGCGGAGAAACCGTTATCATTTGTGGGGACTTATCCCCATCACCTTTTAGGAGACAATAATTATTTTTCAAAGACTAATGCCTCAATGTGTCCCCACCACTTTTCAGGTCTTCCCTGCTTCCCTGCACAAAAGACAGGTGCCAAATGACAGCAGCTGTTCGTTGATAATATGGTCTTAAAGCACGTCTTATTTTAGAGACGTGTTATTATGGCCCCAGGTTAAAACTTTTTTTTTTTTTTTTTTACTTTCGATGAAATTGTTAGTGGTGACCGATGCTAATAAATCATATTTTTATATTTAAGTGTTCAATTACTGATGAGCAGAACCATTTTTGATACAATAAGAACATGATCATTAGACTACAGCATCAAAATCAAATGCATTATGAATAATTGAATAAATGTATCATTATTATTGTTATTTATGCAATTTATGATATATATGTATATATATATATATATGTATTTGGCTACAATTTTTGTCGTTAGCTAAATAATGTGGGATGAGTTACAGTACATGACAAATTTTAATATCTTAGGTTAGAATTTTTTTCCGATCCCAAAATCTTAGTATGACCATTGAGCAATAGTAATTGTTGCCTTAGCAACTAATTAGCTTAGTATTTCTGTAGACATGTAGGCTATTTCAGTTTTTAGTTACTCTTTTTGGCTGAGTGTCCACATGCTTTGGTGATGCAAAATGAACTCTAGTTGTTTATTATGTGACCTATTTTCTTCAGTTTTGTGCCAAGGAGACCATTTTCAAAAACAATAGTCTTAAGCCCAATTACGGTATAAACGCTCAACTATTGCGCAATTCTCAATTACACAGATTAAGGCAGGAGTAACTGGAATGGCTGCCCTTTGTGTTGCCATGGATTGTTTGTTGACTCTGTTGTGACACAAATTTATCCGCCTTTATCTCTCTCTATTCAGGGCAATGATGAGGAAGCTGTTGTTGATCAGGGAAAAACCAGCTCTACCATCCACACAAACTTTGAAAAAGAAGAGCTTGAAAGTAAGTCACTCCATTCTTTCACATAACCCCCTCCTTTATTTACTCCTCAAAATCATATGCTTTGTTTATCCTCAAGCATACCATCTGGTCTTTTGGCACATGGAGGTCTACAGTGAATAATATCTGCGGTTCTTTCACATTTGTTACTTTTGGGAGTGTTTTAAAGCACACTGATTATAACCATCAACCTCATTTCACTCTTTGGCTGAGTTCAATGAGCTTTTTGACCTTAAACGTGTCTTAAACCCCACCCACCCCCCCCAGGTGATCTGATCCTGCTATCAGCCTTCTGCATGTGTTCTGGAAGCTTGTACATGTTGGAAAGGAGGCACTAAGTGTTTGGTAACAGCGTTTTGTCAGATGAGTAAGGCAAGGAATGTCTAGAACTCCCAGGAACTCAGTTTTAAAGTGACTCGTACAGTGTGAGTGAACATATGACCTACATCTGGCTCTTACAATTATGGCATTCATAGTCTGGGAATTGATTCCCTTACTTTGGCGTCAGTGAATGAAACCAAGCTGTAGCCTAAGTAGTGCCGGACAGATGTACTGATATATATGCATTAATAATCCAATTCAAGATTGAAATGCACTATTTGTAATACTGATATACATAAACAGACCAATTTACGGTAATATTGACAAATGTTTTCTTTGTTAAAACTTTGTTAAAAATAATCATTACATTTGATTATTGTCATTTATATGTTTAGGTATTCATTTAAATGTTAGGTATTATTTATGTATTTATATATTTCATTTACATTACCTCTTAAAATGTGTTTTAATACATTTTAGAATATAATTTATTCCTTTTAAAGTAGCATGTATGGGTGAGCTGGCCTCCCGCTCACTTTAATAGCATTACGATGGATTAGACAACAGCTCAAGATCTAATGAATTGAACTGGGCCTGCTCGGGTCATGCATGTGTGCCCTCCAGCATGAACTGTACTCTCTATTTCTCATGTAAAACACCATCTTGAACTGAACATTCCTGTTTGTTCTCTTTCACCGTCTTTTTGAAAGCCAATGTCGTTTTTTAAGGGACGTAACAGGAAATTCTTTGTAGGCCTATATTATTCAGTATAATGATTTTAAAAAGCATATTTCTTGCATTTTTTTATGTAGCTGATTCAAGTTCTTTAGCACAATGTTTAATCTGCTCTTTTCCATACAGTGAAAGTAAATGGTGACCGCAGCTATCAGCAAGATTTTCAAGCCAATATTTTATAAATACTTTCAATAGTTCTATTAAATTATTCTCTACACAAAGCTATGTATGCGGCTGTAGAAAAATGTGAATATAGTGCATAAATCAAATAGACTACTTTCATTTGGCGCTTACTGATAACTGCAGTTTCCATTTACTTTCATTGTATGGAAAAGAGCATGAGCGTTCTGCCGAACATACTTTTGCACTCAGGTTTGGAGTGACATGAGGATGAGTAAATGAATACAGACTCTTTAAATATATATATATATATATATATATATATAGCTTTAATTTATAGACCTCAGACAGGATTCTTTTGTTATCTTTGTTCATGCCGTTCTGCCAGACACATGTAATGATATAATCGTAACAGACGTAGGGCAATGAGTCATGTCATTTTGGTGCCAATTTTATCTCTTCAGCTTCATGCTCTTTGATATCTTTATCATTTTCTGTGTTTTCCCTGCCGGCTGAGTGCCTTGGCTAATTATTGTAATTAGTAAGGACCAGGATGTGTTTTCACAGGCATGCAGCTCTGCACAGGGCTGTTGTTTTGAAGCTGGTGTTTAGGGGAGTGTCGAGATAATGTGGGAGGAAGGTTTAGTATTGGTCATCCCACCTCCACCCCCTTTTCCATATTGCTTGCCTTTAAATGTGTTTCTTTGTATTCACACCCGTTATTTTCTTCTAAATCTAAATAGGGCACTGTTTTCATGTAATCTGACTAAAACCATCTAATTGCCTTTAGAGGCTTAATTTAGATTTAATGATGTGCTTTGGAGACCTTTGACCCCAGTGTGTATGGAAGTCAACAGTGACTACTTCAAGTTGTGGAATACATGCTTTAAAGGATTGATGCACATGAGATAAGTGATTTGCAGTGCCTTCATGTGTCTGAAAAATTTGCAAGATGTTTTCATGAGCTGTTGTGGCTGACAAAGTGTGTACTCGAGTCTCAGCCTCCCATGCATTCTCCGCATAGACAGGCGTGTGAAACTGGTGTAGACACAGCAGGCGTTTGCACAGACCACACACGTGTTCACACACTTCCCACCCTGACACTGAGCGCTCACTGCACAAAACCGGGCTGAATGAAGTTAGGTTCAAATTGCTTGTTTTTTTTTCCTTTTCTTTTTGACATCATTCTTGTGACGCATGCAGCTTCTGCTTCCCAGAAATCTGCCTTCAAATCAAAAACTCAAGCATGGGTGGCAGACTTAACTTTTAAGCTTTCCTTGAAGTACGCCAGAGACAGTTAAGATGTTATTTATGTCTTTTTTAAAAGCACATCGGGTTTCTTGCACAGTTTGTTCACAGTGTCATATTGAGTTTAGGACAGTTGCTCCGCAGAAGTTTGGGATATATGTACTGGAACATAGGAGGAGCACTTTAATTGTGCATGTTTATTCCCCCTATTTTTACATTTAGATTACTTTGGCCATAACTAAACCAAACCCTAACCGTAACTCTATAGTAAATGCATGTTATTAATTAATATTACTCAGTACTTATTTGAGTAAGTACAATGTAACTACGTCACCTCAAAATAACATGTAACCAAAGTTTATGTTTTGAGAACATTTATAATTTAATAACATTTTTAAATGTAATATTTGACAAGTCTCAAAATTAATTTCCTAATTCCTAAGTTTTCATACTGTATATTAGAATATTGTGACGCTTAAATGTGCTTATAGCATTTAAAATTCTATATTGAACGGGGTTTATTTTTACGTTGTTATTTTTTTTTAAACGACTTGCTATGTCTTTACTCACACCAGTAAGTGTTAATAATATAAACCTGTGCTTATTATTAGTGGATGGAGTCCATGTGTTTTGGGTAGATCTTGTGCATCATTGTGCATTTGTTTGCAGTTTGTCGGGAACATTTTTGTTTTTGCGCATTGAAATGTGGCTCAGGAAGTGCTTACTTATGAGATAGGCAATTCAGACAATGAATAATTCAGCTTGTGTGTCTGGAACATTGTTTGTATGTTGTATTTGGTGTCTTCCTTTTCTTGTCCTTTAAGGACTTTAAAAGGCACTCCTCTCACATGCAGTACAGGACAGGTGGATAAAGTCTTTCCCTTTATAGGTCACAGGGCAGTTTATGTGGGAGTACATGTACCTATAGGAAGACAAAGCAGACGTAGACATCGCCATCGTGGTCACAAGCACCATCGGAAAAGGAAGGAGAGAGAGTCTGAGCGAGAGGACGGGAGAGAATCACCATCGTACGGTAAGAATAACAGTCTAGAATGTCTCCATGCAGCTAATTTTAATGAAGGAATGGTAATAATTTCCTGTTTATCCCTGTCTATTTTGTCTAAGTATCTTGACTCATTGGCATTGGTCTCTCTTACTCATGGCTGCAGACACTCCCTCACAGAGGGTCCAGTTTATCCTCGGCACTGAGGATGATGATGAGGAGCACATTCCTCATGACCTCTTCACTGAGCTCGACGAGCTGTCCTTCCGTGACGGAAATGCTTACGAGTGGAAGGAGACAGCCAGGTGAGGACACAAAATGAAGCCTGAGAGTGCATGTGTGTGCATGTGTACTTGTGTATACTGGTTTATTGTAAACTACTATGCTATATGTATATTGGCCAAAATGATTAATTAGCTGATAATTATAGTGATTTAACACTGACTAAATTAAATAAATATATAAAGTTATTAAATGCATCATGTGATGTTGCAATAAATAAATAAGTGAAATGAAATGTAAGGATAAATAAACAAGGCATGAAATACACTTTTAGACTAATTTATTGATTGAAACATTTCATTATGCATTGTTGTTTTGTGATTATTTGATTTGTTTTATATTGTCTGCTTAATTTATTTCTATTTAATTTCGTAATTCTTTAAGTTTTTATTTTTAAGGTGTATTTCAGGTGGTTTCATCATGTTACATAAAAAAAATTATGTATTTCATACCGTATTTATTTGTTCCTAGTTCCTACATTTTATTGTATTTTTTATTAGTTTATTGCAAAATATAATTTCATTATATACTTATTTAATTTAGTCACTACATAATAAAGGGCCATTTTGAAAATATTTGCATTGGCTGATTAACAGAACAAAAGTGTTCCAGTTCCAATATGTTGTCAATGGATAATGTGCTTTTTTTTTTTTTTAGTAAAATGTCTGAAAGTCATTGCATTTAATAACAAAATATCAAAGTGGCATATATATCAAGTGGCATATATTCGGCTAACATCATAAAGCTAGACCTTTTATCAGAAAACTTTTCGTTGCCATTTTCACAAAGACTTTAGAAGGACTTAAAAAGATATGATGTTTTGTATGATGTAATTTCCTCTCAAGTTCACCAATGATGTAGTTCATCACATAAACTATGGACAACCTGAACATTTGTCCACCAGAATGTGTCAAAATACTTGTCTTAATACATGGTCATCATCAAATCCTATTTGTTGCAGGTGGTTGAAGTTTGAGGAGGATGTAGAGGATGGAGGAGATCGCTGGAGTAAGCCTTATGTCGCCACGCTTTCCCTGCACAGCCTGTTCGAGTTACGGAGCTGCATTCTCAATGGCACTGTCATGCTGGACATGAGAGCAAACACCATTGAGGAGATAGCAGGTAACATTTGGCTTTTAAATAAACCCTTCTGTCTCAGCATGAACACATTGAATGTCTAAAAAATGATGGCCTCTCTTCTCCCAGACATGGTATTGGACAACATGGTGGCATCCGAGCAGCTGGATGAGAGTTTGAGGGAGAAGGTGCGGGAAGCCATGATGAAGAGACATCACCACCAGAATGAGAAGAAGCTCAGCAATCGCATCCCGCTCGTACGCTCCTTCGCCGACATAGGCAAGAAACATTCAGACCCGCACTTGCTTGAGAGGAATGGTGAGACCTTTTGCTGTGTTTGACTTTTTTTCTAATATTTAATAGATTCTGTTCAATCCACTAATTATTGAGCCTTTGTTCCCACTCAAAAACAAGAAATGAAGGAAAGTAGGGGTGCATAGGGTCCTTGTGCCTGTGGCCAGCTGTTGTTAAAGACGCCCGCCAGGGAGTGTATGTGACTAGATGTTTTGTTTCTTCGATGCTAAAAGCATTGGATTTGAATGTGAAGTGCATGGTGCATTTCATTGATTGATTTCAGGCCATCACTGTGTGCTGTGTTGGTTGCATTTCCTGTCTTTACTCACACTAAAAACTTTGTCAATGAAGAGCTCAAGTGATGGTGTTGTTATGGTCAAGGCCTGTTCCACAAGAAATGCTTGAACCAGCTATGAGACAGAACAGCGGCGTTATACAGAAAATACCGTAATTATGGGTTACTACGTTACATTATATATTTAATTATATTTTATGAACATTTATTTATTTATATCGTCTTGATGTCTAATTTTCATGAATAGTGACATCATACGGTATTATTAAAAAGTTTGGGGTCGGTAGGATTTAAAAAAAATATTTATAATATTACGAAATATTGTTAAAAAAAAATCAGGATACTTGAATGAATATAAAGTTCAAAAGAACAGCATTTATTTGAAGTGGAACTTTGCTTTTACTTTTTTAACAAATTAAATTAAAATATTAATATCTTAATATACTTATTTTTTATATGTTACTGACCCCAAACTTTTGAACAGTAGCTTACATACAAATGGTGATTTAATATAAGTTGAGCAGAACTCAAACACCAAAATCTGCTTGGATAATTTGGATTCAGTCATTCAGAAAGACTTACTGAACAGAAAGTGCTGCATGTTTGTTTCACTGCATATTTGGAACTAGCTTCAAACCCAGCTCACAATTTTATTTGAATGAAAATAATATTTTGCTCCATTTTTTTTTGCTTCATAACTTGTATAGCAAAATATTGTATTGATGAAATATATTTACCGAGCGTTTAAAAAAAAAAAAAATCCTGCTTAGTTGAAAGTGTTGCGTTGCAAAAATAGGCTCTGTTCTGAAATGCTACTTGAGTGCTGCTTCTGTGAAACAGGCCTAGCTCTGATTCTCAGAGTTGAATGTGGGTTCTGTGATGGCAAACTACAAGCTAGCCTGTTTTTTTTAAATGTTGACGATCAGCGTGTGATGGTCATGTTTCTGGGTGTTGAATCGTGACTGATTTGCACTTTCCGTTCTTGCCGCCATCTCACGTCCTCACTTCATTCTAACCTTCCCAACTCCCTCATCTTAACATTTTTGCTTTTATTTTATTCATCAATGTTACTTTATTCCATCTGCAGTCAGTTTACTTTGTTTTCCTCTCTTCATACTTTTTTTTCCCTCATCCTTTTTGACTTCCTGCAACTGATCCCATCAGGGGAGGGTCTCTCTGCCTCCCGTCTGTCCCTCCTTAGACGTACCTACTCCACCTCCACTCCCCCCAGCTCGCGCCGTCCCTCCAGAGACTCCCACGGTTCCCGTTCCTCCATCATTTTCAACCAGCTTCTGCCCAGCACCAACTCCACCCCTTCTGCCACCCCCAACGGCTCCCCTTCCGCCACCCCTCAAAACACCCCCCCTACCGCCCACCGCGCTTCATCATCTCTCCGCTCCCCAGGACCCTCTCAGCAGGGGCCCGAGCTGCTGGTGGCGCGGGGAGAGAGAGAGGACATTCCAGAGGTCGTGGTGTTCCCGCCCGAGGAGGAGGAGGAACCGCTGTCACTGTCTTTCGCCACTCAGGATGAGAAGGTGGTTCATGACCTGAACAGGGTGGCACGGCTATTGCCCCTACCGCAGTCAGGCAAATATCCAGCCCATCAGCATGATGTGTCTCCTGCATGATACATTTGCTCAGCCTCACACTCTTTTTAGATTTGTCATGAGTGTTTGAGTCCAGAAAACGTATTACATTAGATAAGAAAGGAATGCGCTACACTGTGTTCTAAGTAGCAATGTGCAGTTTGAGTATTCTGTTTTCGATTACGGCACATAAACTACTATTTATTTTATTCAGTTAGATTTTATTCATTTTTTTAAAAGAAATTAATTATTGTATTCTGCATGGCCGCATTATATTGATCAAATTTTTTTTATATCTTTCTATTCATTAAAGAATCCTGAAAAAAGTATCATGCTTTGCACAAAAATATTAAGCAGCACAAGCTGCTCAACTTTCATAATAATAATAAGAAATGTTTCTTGAGCAGCAAATCAGCATATTAGAATGATTTCTGAAGGATCATGTGACCGTAATAATGACTCATTCAGCTTTGCCATCACTTAAATTATATTTTAAACCACAATAAAATAGAAAACAGAATTTTGAATTGTATTATTTCACAATACTCTTCTGATCAAATAAATGCAGACGTTGTGAGCTTAAGAGACTTAAGACAAATCTTTTGAAAAGTAAAAATGCATATAAAAAAAAGTATAATATAAAATGAATAATGTAAATGTAAACCTGAAATCTCTCACCAACATCTCGCTAAACTCAAACTTCAAGAGGAAAGTGTACGTGTGTGTGTGTGTGTGTTTATACATTAAAAATGCTTGCATTTTAACCATTAAATATATATATATATATATATATTTCATTAATTATAAACCCAAATCTGCAGTCATACATTAAAATCAATTTTATTGTATTAGTCAGTAAAAATAATCTGATTATGTAATACACGCTACTTTCAACACATTACTCCAACACTCACTTTCTCTCCTGTCTCTTTCTGACCTGTCTCAGTCCCACTTTTCCCTCTCACCTTAAGTATTTGAATGTCGTCTTGTCACACCGTGTCCCCACACGTTTTTCTTGAATTTCGCTATGTTCAGCCATTCAGAGAGCTTGACTACACATAAGACATTTTAACTTGGCACCCTGTTTTATCTTTCCCTGAGAATACACACGTGTACAGAACATCCAGTAGCAGCACCTGCAATGCTCATGTGCTCACTTTGATGTTTTTTTGTGTTTTTTTTACTTTTAAGCATTCTTTAATGTCATGAAGTATAGTAGCCTCATTTGCACCTCTGACATATTTATTTATTATTATTAATGCTATTGTCTGGGTTTGTTAAAAGTCTTCCACAATCGATGAGGGCACAGGGTTCTGCTCTAGCTATTGGGGCATATCAACACAAGAAACCAGATCAATAAAACGAATCGCCACAAATTAAGAAAACTATAAAGGGTGGTAGTACCTCACAGTTGCTTATAAATGATGTCATGCTGAGGAGCAGAAAGCTTCCTGTGACACTTTAGGTCATTGGCCTCTTGGAATACACTTCGTGTAAACTGAGCCTGTTGAAATGGGAGTGGGTGATGTCATGGAGTTGCTCCATGTTGCGCATTGCTGCTTTCATGTTGGCAGAGTGTTCAGCTCGCGTGCTCGCAAACCATCCTTCTGAGTGCCTGACCAGGCCCTAGCAAGGAGGCAGTGACATTAAACAATTGCGATGGCTGATTCGTCCACTCCATGTGTTTACAGGGAAGACCATAGAAGGAGGGTCATTTTGCTCCCTTTATTTTTAAGTTTGCATGACGTCAAGCGGCAGGCTCAGATAGCAGGAGAGCTTGTTTCCATGAAATGTCATCCCAGGCCTACACAGTTTTACTGTGCCTCTTTATGGATATTGGGAGATGTTTTCGATCGCTGTGTGAAGCTAAAATCCTCACAGAAGCCAGGAACAGTTTATGGTTACCTCATTTAATGGTTTAGCCTTAATGCTCTCCTCAAATGAACTCATCCTGTCATTCCATTAAAAAAAGGTTTGATTTCTATCCAACAAAATCTGTGGGTTGGAAAATCTGAAAGATCACTTTCTAAACGTTTAAAATTCAACCTTACAGCATAGCATCCATGAGCGTACACACTGCTGTGTGATGTTATCCAGAAAGCATGTGACCTGCTCTGCATGTCCACACACTAGACCACACAATGAGTGTGCAGTTAACCTTTCCTGCATATTAAAGCTCAACACGCATATAACACTGTCCCCCACCACTTTCCGTTTTTTTCATCCCAACAGGTCTCCTTGCATCCCCCCAGTCGGCCCCGGGGAGCCTGGAGAACAGTAAGCCCAGTGAAAGTCGTATGAATGGCGCTGGTGGCAGCCGGGAAAACAGCACTGTGGACTTTAGCAAGGTGAGCTTTCTCTGCAGCACATCCTGTTGTAAATGTTGTGGATAGGCATCACCTGAAGGAATAGTTCACCTGAAGGAATAGTTCACCTGAAGGAATAGTTCACCTGAAGGAATAGTTCACCTGAAGGAATAGTTCAACTATGACATTTGTGTCATTATTTTCTCATAATTTTTTCTCTCTTGGCTTGGGAACATGATAGAAGATCTTGGACAGGAACGTTCATGCTATTTTACATGCAACTAAAGTGCACAGGGACCAGGGGCTGCCAAGCTCCCCAAAAAACATCCACCTACAAACACCGATATTAAAAATAATTTTCAAATGATCACAAGACCCACATTACTTCTAGTTCACCTACCTATTGTCATTTAACTCTTATAAAAGAAACTTGACTGTGGCATGTATCATTTCTTAATCCCAGTGATTCATAGTAAGCCCGTTTGGGAAATAATTGTTGGATAAGAGGGATTATTTGACCTGTTTTAATATTAAAAGGCACTGTGAATAATGCTTTGTGTAATTTGAAGCACTTTTGGACTTTTAACTCTTTCCCCACCATTGACGGAAGTTTCTGACTTTCTGTGTATTCACTGTTATACGGTAGGGGCGCTATTATACATATTCTGAAAGAGTGCTTGTTTCAGTTTCTTTTTTCACTTGTGTTTTGATCAGGAGATTCAGTAATCTTCTGCATTTGTAAAATAACGTGATCACTAACCTGAAACGGCATTTCAATCAAAACTGCCTAAAGTTACTGAATGAAATGTCGACCCCGGACGAGGTATCGGACTGTACAAGCACTAGGGGTGATGTTGTTGGACTCGATCTTCTCTATCAATGTTTTGATCATCATTCTGAATCCGATCTTGATGTAGTATTTGACAAAAATGCGATTTTTCTCAGCATTTCGCTGCTTTTTGCTTTTGTTTGAAACAAGAGGAAAATAGCTTTCATCAAATAAATATTAGTATTGTAATTGTACAGTTGTACAATATTTTTTTTAAATTATTATTAAATACTCTATTTTTTATTTTAAAATACAATAGTTTTATTACAGTAGTAATATATTTATTTTGTTTATTTTTATTTAATAATACTAATAATAACACATTTTTAATCACAATATATTTTGCAGCCCTACAAATAAGGACAGCAAACCTGGAGCTCTTAAAAACACATTTTAAATCACAATTGAATTACTTTTTTTATTTTTTATTATCAGAGAACTTTTTTAGCCCTAGGTTTTGCTTTTTTGTTATCAGTCGCAGAGAATGGATATCAAATATAGGCCATCTATCTTGTTATCTGCTTTCAAATATAAATAATTATCAGTTGTCCATATCAGCCAAAATTCCATATCGGCTCTTAACCGTTTCGGAGGGATTGTTTTCACCACCAACACTTTTGTTCAAATGTCACAATTTAATTCAGGCTTTCAGGCAAAAGTATAGCATTTTATAAATGCATCGATTGACCTGTTTAATTAATGGAATGGAATAGTTCTGAACATAAGTCTCATGGCGAGATGGAGGTTTATTCCGAACACTGAACACTCTCCATGTCTGTCTGGTTGGTATCAGGACAGCCAATCCTCTTTTCACTGTAGTTGCAGCTCTCTGGGAAGGGGCAGCAAAAGGCCTACAGTAAGTCTCTACGCCATTATAACCGCCTTCCAGTGTGTCGTCATCGAGTGCTTCATGAGGTTGTGTTTGTGGCTCTGATCTTCTGTGATGTCTTGAGTGGTTAACCATGTTTTGATTACTGTATTGTGTGTTGTGATGTTTGAAGTGTCTTGCGAAAAGGAACAATGGTTCTGTTTTAATGTTGCAGTACTTCACAATGGTTCTGTGTTAATATGGGGCCTTCAGACAGTCCGTCATTTTTTTTTTTTTTAGCAATATTCTTGTGGGATGTTAACACAGGTTAGTTTTGGGGTGAGTCCAAAATAGTGGTCAACTGATGTGTGTGTGTGTGTTTATTTTTTATATGATATTATTGTAAAGTGTTACCAGAATATTACAAGTTTTAATTGGTTAACATTAGTTAATGCATTAGGGCAGTGAAAAACTGTTTTTTATGTTCATTTCAACTTTTTCATTGTTAATTTATATTCTTTTTTCATAATAAATCTAGATCTAGTAAAACCTAGAATAATAAGTGCTGTAAAAGTATTTATTTTATGATACCGAATGCATTTGCTAATGTTAAGAATTTAAAGCTGATTTTAAAGTTTCTTTAATATTATTATGTTACAAATGAGTTTATACTTATTTTACTACATATTTATTTACTTGTTTATAATATTTTAAATATATTTTTTTTAAATGTTCATTATCATTGAGACTATAAATGCTGTATTGTATTGCAGCTATTGTTGCCAGTAGGGTGACAAAAAGAGGCTCTACTTGAAGTTGCTGTTGAAACATAGTGAAGTATTGGTTTAAACAAATTCTCACGGTCATTGATTCATTATGACAGCTTTGTTTCAAAATAACACGGAAACCCTAGACTGAAATGTGATTGAAACCTGTTTTTCAACGAATGTCCACCTGTCTTAGAAGTTAGACAATGTTTTTTTGGGGTGCTAAAAGTACCTGAGTTTTTCAATAACTTATTTTCATTCTGCAATTGATCCTCAACTTCAGATGATGTCCTGTTTTGTTAGGAGTTAGGTGACATCTTCCCATGTATACTGATCCTGGTTAGAAAAACGTGACTCGCTAAGAGAAAAAACATTTCTCCAGACTGAACTGGTCTACATTCTGCTGTCCTGTGGATTGTGAAATATCACTTTTCTCTCACATGTCAGTGGTTTGGTATATTAGCTGGTTGTGTATTTGTTGCTTTTGTTCATTGTCAATGGTTTATCAGAATCGTTTCTCAAGATTTATTTTTGTGTGTTTCATAGTGTGTGTGTGTGTGTGAAGTGTCATTGATAAACATGTTAAACTGGCTTAAACAGAGTTTGGCAGAAATTTAGTTCCTGAAGTCTTGAAACTTTTTAATTAATGCATGATTACCGGAAATAAAGAACACCATCACTAGACTACGCTAGTTTGATTTACTGGTCTGGTTTTTGTAATACTGTGGAATGTGGTTTAAAGCCCAAAGTGTACTTCAGTTTTTACACGTATGCGAGGGTTCGCGCACAGTGCGCGTGATGCAAATTATGTCACCGGAATAGTACATGTGCACTGTACATGCAGATCACACATGTGCATTGAATTTGTTTTGCACTAATCAGTTGTTCCATAAGTTGGCACTGGCCCCGGCCATTTTTCACAGTAGAAAACTAAACGAAAGAGACGGAACAACAAAACAATACCAGAGACTGCAACAACAAAACAATAGACGCCCACATTGACAAGCTTTTGTGTTGGGGTTATGAGATAGCCGCAACTTTAGTTTATAGAATACAAAGACATTTGTATTGGTTATAACTTCTGGAGAAAAATAGCACAGGCACTGGACAAATATGAAACATTAAGTGCATGTGTCAACTGCCTGCGTAGTAACGCATTCAAAATGTAAAAATATACAATCTACTTTACTGCAAAAATATGCATTCTTGCAATTCAGGAGGTCATGCTGTGACATATTGATGTTTTACTGGTCACACGTCTTCACGTGATACGAATTCACATCGATTTGCAAAAAAGTTTTCCTAACTTGAACTTTGGAATGCTGCGAAATGTGAAATTTTCCATTGAATATGGTCACGGTTTGTGCCGTATACTGAATCAAACGTTGCGCAAATGTCTAAAGAAGCATTTTTTTGTTATCAACTCTAAAAAAAAGACCAATCCAAAATTAATGTTTAAGAGCAAACATGTTGAAGATTAGCAAATGGGCTGTCGATTCATTAAATGATAAACTGTTTTCCCACAAAAGCAGTTTATTCAGCGCAGTAAAGCCTCTCCTCTATTAACATCCATTACAAAAATGGATCGGATTAAAAAATTCGCATCATGTGTGAAGACGTGTGACCAGTAGAATACATCACGGCATGACCAATTTTCTGAATTAAAAGAAGAATTTTGTGCTGTAGATTGTATATTTTTACATTTTGAATGTATTACTATTTGTTATATTTTGAATTAATGTTTATAAAAAAGATGCTGCAGAGCACGACGTCATACCACGACCGTTGCAGTGTCCAAGGAATTTTGCATGCTGTCTAGTGTGACCGCGGCTTTAACAGGCGTTACACTTTTTTGCTAACCTTGCAGGCTTGCCTTCAAGTGGCTTTGTTTTCACATGAGTGTGCGTTTCCGGTCTGACGCATTCGCATGCGTATGAATGGAAGTCAATTGAACAAAATGTGCAGTGTGACGACACCCCTGTATACTTTGGGCTTTATGCTGCCTTCACATGCTATCATAAAATTTCCTACTTCCCTCTTCTGATGTTGTGATTATGAGCTAGTCGCATTCAAATGCTTTGAAGTTGGAAAGAACGGGAATCATAGAGGAGACCAGGTTTATTTTTGACGGTTTAATGGGAAAATCATATTAAAGCCAAATTTATTTAAAATTCAATTTACAAATATATTTAGCATCCCATTCATTGACAACCATATACATAGTGAAAATAGCCCATTAAAATATTAGAATGTGTATAAAACATTGCATAAAAGCTTCAAATGATTAATAATTTATGTAAATATTCATATATGTAAATATGCACCAGTTTAACGATAAGACAAGGCGATGTAGAATACCAGTCACAGCAGAAATCATTCTCCGCTCCGCCATGTTTCAAGTTTATGGCACGCCCAACTCAGGGAATTGGGCATCAAAATTATCCCCAAGCTTCTCAGTGGTAAGTACGATTTGGGAGGTCGTTCATGTGCCAATATTTACTAGGAAACTCGTAATTACGATAATCCCGATAGCATGTGATCAGCATTACTCCAATTGCACACTCCCAGCAAACCAATAGTCCCATTCTTGAGGTTCATAAAGAAACGCACGTGTCTAAGGTCAGCACTATGTACCTGATCTTTTACATTTTTGTGCTCTTAAGGTGGACATGAATTTCATGAAGAAAATTCCTCCAGGCGCTGAGGCTTCGAATGTTTTGGTGGGGGAAGTTGATTTCCTTGAGCGTCCAATCATTGCCTTCATCCGTCTCTCACCTGCTGTTCTTCTCACTGGACTGACCGAAGTTCCTGTTCCAACAAGGTATCGCTCAAGCACCCCTGAAAACACAACTTGCATTTACAAAAATGCACACAAATAACACCCTTTGTACCCCAGGGAGACTTTAGTAGGTTTCTTCATATGGTATGTATGTGAAGCATTTTATGCAATCTTTTCTTGCGGTTTTATTTATTTCCTCAACTTATTTACAGGTTTCTCTTCTTGCTGTTGGGACCTTTCGGTAAAGGGGGCCAATACCATGAGATTGGCAGGTCTATAGCTACTTTAATGACAGATGAGGTGAGGCTTCTACCTTGAACATTGCTGTATTTCTTAGTCTGCGTTCCTGTAGCTCAAACAGTAGACCATGTCCTTAGCAACATCAAGGTAGTGAGTTCAATTCCCAGAGAATTCATGACCTGAAAAATTTTTATACCTTGATTAAAATGCAACAAGTCACCTTGATTAATAGCATCTGTAAAATGCATAAATGTAAATATAATTTTATTTGAATGAATACAATGCTGTGAGAGATAAAGTACACTCCATTCAATAATAAGTTGTATTGTCTTAAGTTTATAGGGCATGTCTAATTTTGTACGACTATGTTGTAATTACCGAACTAAAAAGCCTTCTCGTGCTGCCCACAAGTATATGGCTCCGACCTTAGTTGAACAATTGATGACAAGTTAAATTGGTCAAAAGTGACCGTAAAGACACAATGTTACAAAATATTTCTAATTCAGATAAGCTATGCTTCTTTGAACTTTTTATACATCAAAGAATTTGTTTTCCTCAAAAATACAATACATGACAATACATTACACTTTAAAATGTGTGAAAAGTGAAATTTAACAATATTACTGTTTTTACTATATTTAACTAATATACTTTTGATCTATATTGTATGAGATGATTTTGAAGGATGCTCAGACTGTCTTTAGTCACAATCACAAATTTAAGATTGCAGCATTTTCATTTAAGTCTGCATAATTGCATACTAATGCCTTCTCTAACACCGTGACAGATCTTTCATGATGTCGCATACAAAGCCAAAGACAGGAATGACCTTCTGTCTGGCATAGATGAGTTCTTGGACCAGGTGACAGTGCTGCCCCCAGGAGAATGGGACCCCACGATACGAATCGAGCCGCCTAAGAGCGTACCGTCTCAGGTAACCATCGCCTGCGAGACATGGAGTTGGGGCTGTTGTAGAGTAATGGTTATGATTTAGAAGGGGTAACCAGAAGGTTGTTGGTTTAATCTCTGCAAGAAGCCAGCCATAAGCCGCAGGGTTAACAGGGTGATGTTGTTGCTCTTTTTTTTGCCTCTTACATTTTGTTTCAATTTCATGGCTGCAGGAGAAGAGAAAGATGCCCTCCATGCCCAATGGCTCTGCTCCGCTATCAGAGATTATCAATGAAGCGGAACACCACACTGGACCTGAACTCAAGAGGACAGGACGGTCAGAGATAGTACAACCTCCATCACTTATATACTGCACACTCTTTTACACACATCACCCATGTTAAAAGTTGGTCACTTTCTGTATGTTTTTGGATTCATATGAGGCTTAACTTATATATCAAAAAGGAGAGATTCTGTTATGTATGATTTCCTAAATATGGCTGATGGGTTTACATAAATGACATACTTAGATGTGTTGTGCTCTTACATTAAGCCATTAAGGTATCTGGACTTGGACATGTGGATGAATGGGTGTCAAAGCTGAACCCTGCTGATCACAGTGTTAGAGAGGGGGAGAGAGCGAGAGAAAGAGGGGAGGGGGGGTAATGTTGGATTTACTTAAGTCTCTTTTGATGAAGGAAGACCTTATTATAAACGCATTAAGTGGAGGGGGGTAAAAATGTTTTTATGGTGCAAATTATCTAAGCCTTTCATGTCGGAGGTATTGAATAAAGGCAGTAGATTTAACAGTGGCGCCCCTCTGATGTGCAGCTTAAGTGCCGGCCAGAGACGGTTGTGTAAGAGTGCTGTTCATGAAGACGTGTGTTTTAAGAGCCCCAAAGCACTCTGAAAATACAGCACACCCAAACAGCCATAAGAGCAAAATGAGAAATACTATTTTCAAATGCATTTCCTAAATTTATTTCCTTTAATGTAGTGACTTTGCATAGTTAACTCCACTGTCATTACCAACAGTGATGCTTATTTTCTATTTTATACTTATCAATAACAACAACAACCATTATTATTCAAATTATTTATTTTACTCACTGCATTTGTATATATGATCTGGTTGAATTTTTTGTTCAATTGTCACAGGGTATTCGGGGGTCTGGTGCTGGATGTGAGGCGGAAAGCTCCGTTTTACTGGAGAGACGTTAAGGACGCTATCAGCCTGCAGTGTTTAGCTTCCATCCTTTTCCTCTATTGCGCCTGCATGTCCCCCGTCATCACCTTCGGAGGCCTTCTGGGGGAAGCCACCAAAAACAACATAGTGAGTCAGACTTGTAGACTTGGCTCTGCCTGGAAAGATCAATGGAGGATTAAAGCTCAGGAGTAGCCCTTTCCTGTGCCTTAAAAATTTAATTTCTACTTCCACAGAATGCTGTTTTCTTTGCTTGAAACTCTCCCACAGTTTGATGACAATCCTTTTGTCTGCGTTTGTTTTAGAGTGCCATTGAGTCTCTGTTTGGAGCTTCACTGACCGGTGTGGCCTTCTCTCTGTTTTCTGGTCAGCCTCTCACTATCCTGGGCAGCACTGGGCCAGTTCTAGTTTTTGAGAAAATTCTTTTTAAGTTCTGCAGGTGAGAGAGACCCACTTTCAATAGAGTGTCACTCCTTATTCGCTCCTTATAGTGTCACTCGTTTCTCCTTATTCTGTGCCTCAGGCATTATTCTCAAATTTTATAATTTGCAATTAGTGAATGTTTATACATGTATGTTTATGTACAGTATTTATTTTTGTTTGTTTGTAAGATATAGATTCTTATTGCAGTCTTACATTAATTCAGTTAAAACGGTTTACTTAATGAATCAATTCAGTTTATATCGCTGACAAACTCATGATTTAATGAAATTTCAGCACTCAGATGTTTATATGAAATAACAGCACTAACCGTTTGTCCAAATGATTGGCTTGTGACATGTCACAGTGCAGTTATTGCTTGACATTTAATCAACTACCAATTAAAAAAGTTTCAGTTAATAGTAAATACTACTCAGTCTGTTCAGATGTCAGAGATTATTTTCTCTTAGGATAGGCTGATTTTTAAACCATACATACCGTGGCGCCATCTACTGGTGCAGAAAAGAGTTGGCTCAGCGCTCTGAGATACAAAAGATACAAAACACATTTAAGTTCAACATAGCCTCATTTTAATCCTACAGTTTGAAGTGTTTAAATATGCGTAATTTGCTTGGCTTGGTTCTATAGTGAAGTTAAGAAAAACACATTGCTGATTATAAATATCTTCTACTGTCTGGATTATTCATATATTTCTTCATTTAGCAGATGCCTTTATAAAGAGCAACATATAACATGTCTGTTTGTCTCTACAGTGACTACAATCTGTCCTACCTCCCTCTGCGCACTAGCATTGGCCTGTGGACGGCCTTCTTGTGCCTTGTGCTGGTTGCCACTGACGCCAGCTCTCTGGTTTGCTATATAACAAGATTCACAGAGGAAGCCTTCGCTGCTCTCATCTGCATCATTTTTATCTATGAGGCCTTGGAGAAACTCTTCCAACTCGGGGACATGTACCCTATCAACATGCATGACAATTTGGACAACCTCACATTTTACACGTAAGAAAGTATTTAACTTGGTGTATAAATAGACCATATATTCAGAGGCTAGATTAAAAATAAACTTGGCCCCTTAATTCTAATTGTTTTATATTTTTCCCTCAGATGTCAGTGTTCACCTCCAGCCAATACCACAGAGGAGATGGTACAAGCCTGGAATCAGTCAGGGTTTACTCCCGAGACCATTAACTGGAGTGAGCTTAATGTGAAAGTAAGCATTTAATTTTTTCAGACTACAGTTGAAGTGTCTTAACATGAAATACTATTTACGGCATTTTCACATTTACTTTTTTTTCATTGTTTTCTGTCCAATTTCAAAAGACATCAGAATAGGTGTCCAGTTGCCAGATTTTCGTTTATTAGTAAATGATGACAAAACTACTTCTTAACAGCATATTTATTTCTTCAATAAAATCTTTAATAAAAGTAAAATAATTTTCTTTTTTTGTTCAATAGAAATAATTGATAATCGAAGCTTGACATATTTAAAATATCACCTACAAAGGAAACACTACATGCATTAATATTTCCTTTAATAATAAAAAAAATGCATTTTTAAAAGATTTTAATCTTTTTCGACAACCCTTAATTTACATTGCATTTGTATCCATATCTGAATAAATACCATCTTTAATTATTATTTGTTGTAATTGTCATTTTGTCCCTCTCTTTAAAGGATTGCAAGGTACTCCGTGGCGAGTTTGTGGGTCTTGCTTGTGGACATAATGGCCCGTACATCCCTGATGTATTGTTCTGGTCAGTCATTCTCTTCTTCACCACTTTCTTCCTGTCATCCTTCCTCAAGCAGTTCAAGACCAAGCGGTATTTCCCCACTAAGGTTAGTAGAGTCATTCCTCCACCTGACCATGTGCTGATACAGTGTCATTTACTCTAACGTTTAGTTTCCATCCTCTACAGGTCCGCTCTTCCATCAGTGACTTTGCAATTTTTCTAACCATCATGATTATGGCCTTGGTTGATTACTTGGTGGGCATCCCCTCTCCTAAACTACATGTCCCAGATAGATTTGAGGTACTATGAATGGTATTTTCTATTTATTTATTTAATTTTTTCATCTTGATCGGATGAGTCATTAAACTCAATGCAAGAAAACATGTTTGGCTGGTTTTAGGGCTTTTGGACTTTTGACCTTTGTTTCCACTCCCCCAAATTTGCTCCATGTTTATTTTACTAAGAAAAGTTGGAATCAATATTTCTCAGAGAAGTTACTCATGCAGCTTTATATCTCCAAAAAGAGTTGCAATGAGTGTATCATCATCTGAATGGTCAAATTTGTTGTAAGCAGCCCAAAACAAACAGAAAACACACTTAGCAGGGTGTAGTTGACTCTAAAACCACCCCAGCTGTTTCTGTTGTCTGTTATCATGCCGGGCTTTGACTATTGATTTAACCTCTCTTGTCCTGTTTTTCTATAGAGCCTGCCAAGACCAAATACATTAGCATTGCCATATTCAGTAACATGCTAATACTTACTATTATGAGAGTTATCATGATTAATACTGTTCTTTTGAACTTTCTATTCATCAAAGAATCCAGTTTTTTTTTTCAGGATTTCCTCAAAAAATATTAACCAGCTGTTAATCAGTTTTCAACGTTGATAAAAAAAGTTTCTTGAGCACCAATATAATAATAAAAAATAAATGCACTTAAAACTAAAATCAATCATTTTAAATGTTACAAGTGAATTTAGGTATCACAACATGATGTACTGTATGAAAAACAGATATTCATTTAGATATGTGAAAAAGATTTAACTGTTATTAAATTGTTAGTGCTTTTAAAAATTTACCATTTGAGCATTAAATCACGGTGATCTACATGTAAAAATATGAGAAAGGAGCATGTACACTAAAATATCCAACATCGACCGATACCAATAAATAAAACCGTTTCTAATGTAGGCTGATAACCGAAATGGCACAACAATTGTGCATCCCTAATAAATCACATTTTATGTTTATCATTTTCCTTCTGTCCCGTAGCCCACCTCTAAGAGTCGGGGCTGGCTGATCTCACCACTGGGTGATAACCCCTCATGGACGTTGATCGCAGCAGCCATCCCTGCCCTCCTGTGCACCATCCTCATCTTCATGGATCAGCAGATCACCGCTGTCATCATAAACCGTAAAGAACACAAGCTCAAGGTCAGTTACACACCTAATCCAGCCTATCAGAGCACTGCAGCGGTGCTGGTGCTCATGGTTTCTGTTCTGCTGCAGAAAGGCTGTGGGTATCATCTTGACCTTTTGGTGGTGGCTGTGATGCTCGGCGTGTGTTCTGTGATGGGCTTGCCCTGGTTCGTCGCTGCCACTGTCCTCTCCATCTCTCACGTCAACAGCCTGAAGGTGGAGTCGGAGTGTTCGGCCCCGGGAGAGCAGCCCAAGTTCCTGGGTATCCGTGAGCAGAGGGTTACCGGGCTCATGATCTTTGTGCTTATGGGTCTCTCTGTCTTTATGACATCTATTCTAAAGGTACGCTTAGTTTATAGTGCAGAATTTTTTGTATAAAATGTATGCAAGTCTACTGTATCATTTGATGCACAAAAATCTAAGGCCTCTAAATGATCAACATGATCAAAACTTTTCTGAAAAACCTGTTGTACACAATCTACTACATACTCGTCTGATTGATAACTTATACTTTTTTAGCAAGTAAAAGTCCTTTTAGTATAATTCAAAATAACATGTATATTATAATTTTAAAATACTTAACATTTCAAGATAAACACTTGCTGAACTGAAGCAATTTAGGTTTAATTGATTATCTATACATCACTTTTTGGAAAAATCATAAGTTTTATGCTAGTTGTCTGCTACAGTATACTATTAAAGATCTCAATGATTTGCATTATAAGCTTTCAGAATTTCATCTTACTTTTTTGGCCATATAAATATATTTATATGCAACTGCAACAAATTGCTTATTTTTTGCACAGTTTGGGCCTCTAAATAAAATTGAGGTGTTATTTTCCACATTCTCCTATATCATACTATGTGAGCCTTAAAAACCTGATGTATCAAATATGATACTTTATAAAAACATACGGTATTTGCACATATTTTAATATTTTGTTTAAACTTTAATTTAAACACAAATTCTGACTAATATTTATGTCAGGCTTTACAGGGTTAATGGTATTTCCCCCCCCCTTTTTTTCTAATTTCTTTCTAGTTTATACCAATGCCTGTGTTGTATGGAGTGTTCCTCTACATGGGTGTGTCCTCACTCAAAGGCATACAGGTTAGTGCACTTTCATATTCACAATACAGGATTGATGGTCTTTTTCATAAAGGCAGCTCAATCTAAGACTATGATGAATTTGTGGTCATGTTGTTTGTGTTCATTGCACTGCAGTTCTTTGACCGTATTAAGCTGTTTGGGATGCCTGCAAAGCACCAGCCTGACCTGATCTACCTGAGATACGTGCCGCTGTGGAAGGTTCACATATTCACAATAGTTCAGCTCACCTGCCTTGTGCTGCTGTGGGTCATCAAAGCGACTGCTGCCGCGGTGGTCTTCCCTATGATGGTAAATATAACATCTCACCTACTCATAGGTACCTTTACAGTTTACACCTGGCATTAACATGCAATTTGGCTAAAAAAGCTCAAATACACAAAAGGCATTTACACTTTAATTCCAAATGCATCTCAGATTTGATTGGATCATGCTTTGCCACACAAAATTAAAAAAATGTCGGAGTGCATTAAAAAACTTTATGGGTGCAATGCATTTTTTTCAAGTAAAACCGTAATAAAGTGATACAAGGAAAATAAAGAACAATAGGTAACATTTTACAATAATCTATTAAAAATCCACCACACGTCCCTTTAGTTAATGTATTAACATTAACACTGAACAATAGCTACATTTGTTACAGTAGTTATTACTCTGTTAATAAAAATACAAATGTACTTTGTTCATCTTAGCTCAGGTCCATACATATTAACAGATACAACTTTTGATTTTAATAATGTATTAGTAAATTAACTTAGATTAACAATAAAAAATACGTCTAAAGCATTTATTAATTGATGTTAATTAAAGGTGCTCTAAGCGATCTCGGTTGGCGTAACCTCTTGTTGATGTTTGAATTATTATCAAACAAAACGGAGGCTAGCTAGACCCTCCCTCCTCCTCATCCACGCAATAACCCCCCAAACCCCACCCCACATCATTCTTGTCGGTTATTGGCTGGAACAGTTTGTTATGTTTCGTGGTGCGGGTCGCTCTGTTTATTCCCCAGTTTGTTTTTGTTGCTGTTTGTGGAGCTTGGGCTCTCTGCAGAGACCGTGTTTTTTTACAGTGTGTTCAGGGGACAGGCAGCTAGCGGATAGTGAGGAGATGTTTGCGGTATGTAAAAAAAAATGTTTTGGCCTAAAAAACGGGCGAGATCGCTTAGAGCACCTTTAATGGAACCTGTATAAGTGTCACCGAACACTAATAAAGAATAAGAACATTTTCAATCAATATCCAGGCCATGTTTTAGTCCAGGTTAAAATGTAAAAATGTTTTAAGTTTGAAAATAAATAGCCTATTAAGTCCTCAAGTATTTGATGCAGTGATGAACATCATAGCGAATACAACAAATGTAATGTCTGTTTGAAACATTTAAATACTGTTCAGAAGCAGAAACCAGCGCCTGCTTTGTTTATGGGGTTACGGGGGTATCGGCTGCGGTTCTGCGGAGTAACACTTTGCCATTCTGTGTTATTTCATTAAATCATCGTCTCTTTTGAAGTTTAATAATCAGGCTATATCGCAGTTTTTTTTTCTTCATCCCAATCTGAGTGAAACGTCAAGCCCTGTTAATAAGGATTAGAAGTTGAGAAAAATATGTACTTTTTGGGTCGAGAAATGGGATTTCAAGTGTAATCCAGTAAAATTCTGTAGTATATAATCAGATATTGTTGATTTAAATGTCTCTTCTTCTTTTTTTTGCGATGTGATAAAGGCGCACGAACACAGCACTTTCAAAGTGACATAAATAAATGCAGCATAACTTCATTATTGCATATTACTTGCATAGCTTTCTGAATTTAAATGTTTATTAAAAATGAAAGCAAATGTAATACGCTATTGCTCTCGGCTACAGGGTAAAGTACACAGTGTACTCAGTTTAACCAAGTTTTTTGCAGAATTTCCTCAAAAAGCAGCACAAAATTGGATTCTGTCTCTGCATGCTCGTAGATTGCATTTTTATATTATTATTATTCTTTTATTTTTTTTCATTCAGATTGCACTGCTCATCATCCATTGTTGCATTTTTATTTTTTTTGTAGTCAGTTCTTGTATTTATCTTCTGTAGGTTCTTGCTCTGGTATTTGTGCGGAAGCTTCTAGATTTCTGCTTTACGAAGAGGGAGCTTAGCTGGTTGGATGACCTAATGCCAGAAAGCAAGAAGAAAAAGGAAGATGACAAAAAGAAAAAGGCAAAAGAGGTATTTGATCTGTAAATTTTAAAGATCTCCTGTACCTCTTCATATGCATTTAACATCAATGTGATGCTTTGTTTTACTTCTCCTGATGATAAGCAGGTATTTAGTATTTTTTACTAAGCACCTTTCTTGTCTAAATGTGTCTGTCCAGGAAGCACAGCGCATGCTGGAGGCAGGAAGAATAGAGATCCCCTTTGGTGCTAGTGGTCACCTGGGAATCCCTGTGAAGGCCCTTAAAGTCAGGTTGGTGACGGTTCATAAGTCACATACTTAAAAATTTCACGGGCTCTCTTTTATACTGCAGCATTACCGTATAAGTATTTTTTTCTCATAAGGCATTTCTTTGTGTGGGTTTCTTTTAAGCAATCTGTGTTGGCCATCATTCAGTAAGTTTTGACCTGTTTCTTTTGAGACAGATCTGACAGTGTAGCCTCCGGCACCTCATATGAGGAACACACGAGCGGAGTGGTTGGTCTTTTGCCTATACGCAGGCCTGTTTGTGTTCTGGTTCCTGCATACTCCCTCTTTACTGGGGCGAATTCCAATCGGCGTTTTTGCACCATTGAAAGGCACTTTGGGAACGGGACGCCATTGGAAGGGGTGTTACAAACCCTTGGGCCCTTCCACAAGTCTGTTAGCGAAGGGAACATGCGAAGGTCACCTAAAGGAAGTATGGTCATGTGACCCAGGGTGACGAATCCTCATGATTCATTTTGAAACTAGATTTGGGAGATTAAATTTTATACGTTGACCTGTATAAACAGAGTAATTCAAGCTGTTTTGTATGTGATATATTACACACATTTTTTGTCAATTTTAAGTTAAGATAAGTTTCATATGTAAGAAATGTTTAATAGTAGATACGTTAGGTAAATGTCACTACATGCAGCGCCCAAAGAAGAGAAGTGCCCTGTTCCCTGCAAAGTCCCCACTTCAAAGGCTCTCCTTCCGATGGGAATTTGCCCCAGCTCACTGTGTTAATCACATATATGTGATGATTAACATCGAGTATTTTGCACATCACCGTGTGAGTGCATGGTTACGAGTCTAAATCTTCTTCTGACAGCTTTGCATTGGTTAACAGTGGTGGGAAACTGAAGATGCACCTCATTCAACTCATCCTTTAACAATGCAGAACAGCTTCAGATGATGATTGTTGCTTATGATTTACCTTGAATGCTCAGTAATCAACATCCCATGTGTAAACCAGTGCTTAATAATATCTAAACAAATTAGGCAGGCCACTGACAGGCTCATTGACTAACAAGTGCATTGGTCAATGTCAAACAGTGGTCAGACTTCACTAACAGGGTTCAAGAGCATTGTACTCCATGTCGGATGGGTTAACTCTATTTACATTATTGTTAGAGGCATTACAATTAGAGCAGAGACTTCCATTTAACATTCAAATGACAGTGGAAGTCAAGTTATACACATGGCTCTCTAGATTTCTTGATACTGACTGGCCAATTTTGCAATTACGTGGTAAAATATTTTATGATTAATCATTATTACAATTATATTCAATTTGTGCTCAAACCAGAGCTTTCCTCCATGATGATTATACACAATTTAGACATACTGTACACTACCATTCAAACGTTTGGGTTCAGTAAGATAAAAATAAAATAAAATAATAATAATTAATATATTTTTCAATAGTATCAAAAGTGACGAATCTTTTGTAACATTATGGCTATGTCTGAAAACTTAGCAGCTGACTTGTTGAAACTGATTTCATTTCGGACTGACTTCTGAGGCAGCGTAGCGGTTAATAGGATTGTGGGATATCAAAGGCAGTGAAGGATACATCTATGCTGCCTTCAAAAGGTATCTCAGGAGACAGGAAGTGAAGCTAACATTGGATTGTGCTTTGAAGCCTTCATACCTTGGAATGCATCCTCTGAAAGCAGAATTTTAAGATGTTGGACGCAGCCTATAACTGGCGCTACCATTTCCAATAAATGCTGTTCTTTTGAGTTTTTGTTCATCAAAGAATCCTAAAATGTATCATAGTTGTGCTGCTTAATATTTTTGTGGAAACCGTTTCCAACATTGATAATAATAAGAAATGTTTCTTGAGCAGCAAATCAGCTTATTAGAATGATTTCTGAGTAATGATGTTGAAAATTCAGCTTGTCCATCCAAATGATATATTCAAATAGTAAAACAGTAATTTTGTGAAATATTACAAGTTAAAATAACGGTTTTCTGTTTTTGATAAATAAATGTAGACTTGGTGAGAATAAGATACTTATTTCTTATAAAAACTTACTGACAAAACATTTTTTAATGGTAGTGTAGATTGGTATTAAACCACTAGTTGCATTTTAGGTTGCCCTGTGAATGTGATTTTGCTTTGAAAGTCCCAAAAACTTTGAAAGTGTTTTTTTTTTAAGTAGTAGTTTGGGAAGGTTGTCCATTTAGTCTCAGATCTGCCTAGTGTCCTTTTCATAGTTATCTGACCTAGATGCAATATACAGGCCTGTCTATTGCTAATTTTTAGTTTCTAGCAATTCTTTGTAATTCTGCTGGTGGAGATGACTTAATAAAAACATACTTTGATTTCTAACATGACATATTGCATATGAACAGGGGTGCACATAACTGGATCTGCACATCATATTTTTTCACAACACTTAACGTACATTTAATAATTTAACTGTGCTTGCGAGGATACTCGACAAAATGGGCATTTTGGCATAATTGTGTGTGTTTTTGTCTGTTCAGGCGCTGTCTGAAGCGGCACGAGTGTGTGTCACACAGACAGGAGATTCACAGACGCGTATACCAGTAGTTACACACTGTTCTCTTTTGTGTCTTATCACGCGTGAATGGTTTTAAAGCATTTGCTTAAATTAGAGCATGATCATATTGTAATGCTAGCCAAAGGATAACAAAAAACGGATACTGCGTTAATTGTGTAAAATATTTTTGTTAAACTGAAAAAAGAATATGCGTTAATTTTGACATCACTAATAATTAATGAACACGCTTGTTATCATCATGATCGCCAGATATGGAGAAATGTCCTACTTCATTAAGTAAACCCTAAAAATGTTGGTACTCAAAAGTGCTTCCCTCCACGGTTTCTGCTACGCATCGTTTATTTTCACCACGCATGCGCACCAGTTCTGTGCACCCCTACTTATGAACATCATTAAATGCTCACCTCTGAAATGACATGAAGGGTTTTTTGTACATCTGATGTTTTGTTTCATGCTTTATTAATCAAATGGCCATCAAGCACAGTGCTGGTGAACCGTAAGAGATAAGAGTGTGACGAAGTGTGGCCGACCAGCCCTAAGTGCTCTGATGTGTCTTCTCCGCAGCATTGACCCCTCTGTGGTTAACATATCTGATGAGATGGCCAAAACTGCTGTGTGGAGAGCTGTTGCCATGAGCTCTGACAGTGCCAAAGTATTGAAACATAGTGTCAGGTAGCCATTCCTAACCTCTGACCTCATCCCAATACTCTGCTTCCTCTCATTGCTTCAATGCACAGCCTGTTTCCTTGTATAGATGTAAAAGCTGTAGACCTGTACACTTTTTAAACAGTAAAGGCCTGTTCGTCCAATTTTTCATTTTAATGTATATCATTGCATTTGATTCAGTGCAAATACTTAGGTAATCATGGGTTTATAAATAATAATTGAAAGTATTTTTTGTTAAGGAATAAAACATTTTTTTTTTGCCTCATTTGTAAAAAGAACAACGTTTATTTATGAATTAACACGTGATTAACACGTGTGAGATACAAGAAATGATGGAAGCTTGTTTCTGCAATGAAAAAAAAGGTAACGATAATTTTCCTCACAAATGCGAGTTTATAGATCACAATTTTGACAGAGAAACAAGTCTGAGTTGCGACTTCCAATTTTGTTTTTCCAAGTTGCGACTTCCGACTTTGTTTTTCCGAGTTGCCACTTTCGACTTCGTTTTTCCGAGTTGCCACTTCCGACTTCGTTTTTCCGAGTTGCCACTTCCGACTTCGTTTTTCCGAGTTGCCACTTTCGACTTCGTTTTTCCGAGTTGCCACTTCCGACTTCGTTTTTCCGAGTTGCCACTTCCGACTTTGTTTTTCCGAGTTGCCACTTCCGACTTTGTTTTTCCGAGTTGCCACTTCCGACTTTGTTTTTCCGAGTTGCCACTTCCGACTTCGTTTTTCCGAGTTGCCACTTCCGACTTCGTTTTTCCGAGTTGCCACTTCCGACTTCGTTTTTCCGAGTTGCCACTTCCGACTTTGTTTTTCCGAGTTGCCACTTCCGACTTCGTTTTTCCGAGTTGCCACTTCCGACTTCGTTTTTCCGAGTTGCCACTTCCGACTTCGTTTTTCCGAGTTGCCACTTCCGACTTCGTTTTTCCGAGTTGCCACTTCCGACTTCGTTTTTCCGAGTTGCCACTTCCGACTTCGTTTTTCCGAGTTGCCACTTCCGACTTCGTTTTTCCGAGTTGCCACTTGCAACTTCGTTTTTCCGAGTTGCCACTTCAGACTTCGTTTTTCCGAGTTGCGAGTTAAAATGAATATTTATGTTTTATTAAAGTATTTTTTTTTATACATTTATAAAAGTTAAGCCTTATTAGTTGTCAAGCCTTATTTTTATATATTTTTTTAAATAAAGAAATGTTGTTAAAGGGATAGTTCACTTTAAAATTAAAATTCTGTCATCATTTACTCACCCTCAAGTTGTTTCAAACCTGTATTAATTTATTTCTTCTGCTGAACACAAAGGAAGATATTTTGAAGAATGTCAGTAACCAAACAGTAGACAGTACCCATTGACTTCCATAGTAGGAAAAAAAAAATACTATGGAAGTCAATGGGTACTGTCTACTGTTTGGTTACCGACATTCTTCAAAATATCTTTCTTTGTGTTCAACAGAAGAAATAAATTACGGTAATACAGGTTTGAAACAACTTGAGGGTGAGTAAATGATGACAGAATTTCAATTTTAAAGTGAACTGTCCCTTTAAATTATACATTTATTTGAATACAAATATAATTTATTTCGACATATACACACACACATAATATATATATATATATATATATATATTCATATTTTCATTCACACACACACAACTTAAGACTTTTATGTTTCGATTAGACGCATTTGTTTTCTCGTGACCAGGCCTTTATCTATTGTTTAAAAAGTATGCCTGTGAAACGTTTGTGTGCTGGATATGCTTTTGCACATTTCTGATGAGTGACATACATGTTGTGCTTCATCTGTTGTGATACTGTATGTTGCTAGTATGGTGGTGTGACAACATTTATGAAAATTGTGGCGACTTTTATTGCAAATTTTCCCTTCATCTTTTCTCTTTGTGTTACAGCGAAGAGAAGACGGCTAGCATTAAGATCAACATGGAAGACGAGCAGGGGGACAGATGTGTGGATGCAGAGACGTCAATATGAGAGAGCTCACTGTGGACACCCTGCAGGGCCCTTCCCAGAGTGCAACAGTGTTGCTCTGTTCTGTGAGCCCTACAAACCTGCCTAAGCCAAGCCAAAGTTAGACGTGCCCGATAGTGGGCTGAGAAATGAGTTCCAGGTATATTTATCTAAGTTTCTATTTTTAAGCCCTTTTTTATTTTGTACAATTTGTTTTTAATATGAATAAAGCACCAATTTTCAAGACATAGGGTATGTTATGAAGAACCCAGGCCTCTTAGGTTTCATATTTGATTTTGATTTTGATTTTATTTTATTATTTTATTTTTCTCAAGATAGATGTAAAGACAAAGTCTTTTAGAATTAGTTTTACACGCAAAAATCCTGTTTTTCACGGTACCGCGGTTTTCAAGTCATCGCTTTAAGGTGATTTTCTTTTCAGTACATCAAAATGCTGTTTGTTGCAGAGTGCTGCTTTTTAAAAGAAACAAATGCACATGTGAGAAAATGTCTCATTGAGAATTTGAGACCAAAGGTAGTGACATTCAGCTGCATGACTGACCTTCCAAACTGTTTTTTGGAAGAAAAAAAAAATGTGCAAAGCGAACACTTTAAAATGTCAAATGAAGGACATAATAAACCAGAATGCAAATAAATTATTATTATTGTACTTTAATTGTAAAAATTTCATTCCCACTGACGGTCTGACAGAATGCTTGATGATTTATGTACACATACTATATTAAACCGGAACAGCCGATCGCACAGAACGAGAATAAACGCACGATTAGTCACAGCAGGTCAGGACGATTAAAACTAGAGCGATGTAAATTGTTCTAGATTGTGTTATAGAGCTAAGTAATATCAGTTTTGCCCCCATTTTTTTCATGTTTACATAGTTTCTTTTTTTAGTGTTATGAAATAGAATTTTGCATTGTTAGTACTTTTGATTTGTACAATGTGTTAATCAACTAATTTATTAACGGTCATTTAATGGTCAAGTATGCGGAGGCGACGGGGCAGAAGGATTGCTGCAGTGTTGTTGGCCTGGCGTTTCTTTCCTCTTCTGTTAGCTGTGTAAATGTGCACTTTAGATAGGCTTGCCATCACCACAACAACTTATTTAATCTAGAGCAGTCTCAGGAAACCTCTCTTTTGCACTCTTTCCCCACACTACTGCATCTCCTCAGCGCTTCAAGATCACGTGTCCTCCTTTATGCTTTTTATTTGATGAGAAATGTCTTTTAATTTAAACACAGGACAAACAAAGTGCAGCCCCTGCCCCCAACTCTATTTTTTCACACTTTTTTTTTTTTTTTTTTAAAGCTACACATGTTGAAAACCCTTTTTTGCAATATTTATGATACTCCAACAGAGCAATTGTCATTTATGTTGTTTTTATGTATTCTTTCAAGTTGCCAAGTGTAGTTTGAGTATTTGAAATGAGTAGTTTACTTGCAGTAGTGAACTATCTTACTGTCCTCATGCCTACACAGCACTTCATAAATCCCACAATGAAAATGAAATACCTCTGACTACTATATGTGAAGGCTCTCTATGATTTTTTTTTTTTTAAATCAGTAGGTTGTACACTTTTACTCTTGCAGCAAGACTCTTGCTATATTTGATCATTAGTATCTTCCTGTATAAGCTTCACAGTAGGACTCTGAACAAGTATTGCTGAGCGTCTGTCTGCACATGCACTATTTCAGAATTCTGCTGGGTTCAGACAGATGTTTCCCTTGTGAACTGGCCAAATCAAGATACATTGCATTTGTACAATATACAAACAACGGGAGAGAGTTGTCTTTTGTAATGTTGAAGTTGTTTATTAAAGCAATAACTGTTTCTGTTGTCTTTAATCTACCATGTGTGTTCATTCTCGCAATATTTCCATGAATAGTCTTAATGATACTCTTACATTATGTAACTTTTTTAATTAAAATAAAAAGTTATTCAAATGGGGGTGAAAAAAAAACACTTTCATCTTTCAAACTATTTTATAATTTCATAAAACTATAATGATTTTGCATTCATACCTCTTTTGCCGGTTCATCACATCATATCCATACACGGAGAAAAGTAGTTCCGGTTCTGGGTAGCATGAAGCCAAAAGTTGTTCACTCACAACGAACGAGAACCCTCATATGAATCTTCGTTTAATTATATATACCGGTATATAAACAAATATGTATGTCCTGTATCCATGTTCACAGATGCCTCGAACCATATTCATATGTGCAGATTAGAGCAGAGCCCAAACAATGATCTTCCACAAGAAATATGTCGTTTTATTTTAAGTTAAATATAGTGTAGCTTTAAAGACCCCTTTTGATATAAGTTTAATAAAATGTAAGACTTTGTCAAATATATGTCTGCACTTGATCGAAATTTACGAACAAAAAGAACTGTGGACTGCTTCACCACTTCAATGAACTGGCCACATTGTCCAATCCAGTTGATTAAAACACACACTTAATATTTACACAAACAACAAAGACCCAATGAATGATTAAAATAACAAAACATTTAATTAGTGAAATACAAAATGTTCAGTACCTCACATTAGATTAAAAAACTCGAGAACATGAATTCTTTAACAGTTCACATGCATGTCAAATGAAATGTAAAGGACACTTGAATTACAACAGAAAATATGCTACCTTTAATAACTCCATGGCAGTGATTACAGTCCCGATCCACTTGATTTTAAAGGACTATTATTATTCATGACATCAGAGAAGACAATTGAGATAAAAAACTGTTGCCATTTCCTGACAATTGTTTGAGATGAGCACAACAAACCTCAGTACAGAACGAGAAAATGACACATGATCCAAATGAAAATACAACTGAGCGTGAAACATTTTTAAACCATGAGACAAAAATACTATTTCAGAAGATAACTTTTCTAATATAACACTGACTGTGATTTTTACACACTAAGAGTAACAAAAAGAGTAACAAGCATTTTATTTACAACAGATGACAAATAAAACCAAGTTGGTAGACTTAAAAAAAATAACACTATAGATTATCATAATCCTCCTTTAAACTATCTTTTTTGTAAAATATATATGTAAATTTGAAAACTTTCCACAAAAAGGGTTTTACGAAACTTCACAGGTCAAAAATCCTAAATGGAGTAACTCAAATAAAAAGTGAAATGATTTAGGTTATGTGAAACGATATTCTGGACCATATGCAAGCAGCAGCAGCAGCATGATGGCAAATATCACAATCATCCAGACAAAATACATACATCTCAACAAGCACGAGAGCAGATGCTTACGGGCAGATTCAATACTGATGACTCTCGGCGGTGAACCTGATTCAACACGCTTTAAACGTTTCACACAGTTGATCAAAACATGACAGACACCAAAATGGCTGAAGCAGGTCTCAATAAAAACAGATCTGACTTTTACAAAAATAATCATTGCTGTGTATGTACACGCGTATCAAAGACACAAAACCGTAACGCTGAGGGACATCTGCTGTTATCTCATATCTCTCACTGGTTTGGGAACTCGAAGGACTTTGTAAATGTTGTTGTGAAAGACGGTGGAGAAGTGAGGACGAGAATCCCTCGACATGAGAGTGCAAAGTGGCACTTTTCCTGCATTTTGGCTGTCCTCCACATCCCAGATCTCAGGCATGCTGCAGCCGGGCCTGGAGAGGAAGAAAAAACACGTGTGAGATTCAAGAAATTATGAAAGCTTGTTTCTGCCATTAAAAAAAAAAAAAAGGGTAAAGATCATTTCTCACAAATGCAAGTTTATAGATCACAATTTTGACACAGAAACAAGTCCGAGTTGCGACTTCCGACTTCGTTTTTCCGAGTTGCGACTTCCGACTTCGTTTTTCCGAGTTGCGACTTCCGACTTCGTTTTTCCGAGTTGCGACTTCCGACTTCGTTTTTCCGAGTTGCGACTTCCGACTTCGTTTTTCCGAGTTGCGACTTCCGACTTCGTTTTTCCGAGTTGCGACTTCCGACTTCGTTTTTCCGAGTTGCGACTTCCGACTTCGTTTTTCCGAGTTGCGACTTCCGACTTCGTTTTTCCGAGTTGCGACTTCCGACTTCGTTTTTCCGAGTTGCGACTTCCGACTTCGTTTTTCCGAGTTGCGACTTCCGACTTCGTTTTTCCGAGTTGCGACTTCCGACTTCGTTTTTCCGAGTTGCGACTTCCGACTTCGTTTTTCCGAGTTGCGACTTCCGACTTCGTTTTTCCGAGTTGCGACTTCCGACTTCGTTTTTCCGAGTTGCGACTTCCGACTTCGTTTTTCCGAGTTGCGACTTCCGACTTCGTTTTTCCGAGTTGCGACTTCCGACTTCGTTTTTCCGAGTTGCGACTTCCGACTTCGTTTTTCCGAGTTGCGACTTCCGACTTCGTTTTTCCGAGTTGCGACTTCCGACTTCGTTTTTCCGACAGGGAAAAAAGTTAATTGTGATGTAAATTAAACGGAGCCCCACACATTACATGCGAACAAAAATTTATAATAATTACTTTCCACAACTTAATTAGTTCCCTCGTTTTGATTAAACTTAAATCATTGCCATGTTGTAATTTGTTCTCTTGTTTGTCTAAACCAAGAGAATAAATGAATTAATAAAAGAAGAAAGAATGAATACTTAATTTGTGGCCACGCTATATATGTGTATTTTTTCCTACATGTGTGAGGCTCCGTAGAAACAAGCTTCCATAAGAAATGATCAAACTCAGTGGTAGTAATTTCAATGTATTACTTGGAGCGTCTGGTGCACCATGAGTCCTCTAAGATGAAATAGTCCACCTGCAGCTTTAATAAGTTTTGCTTTACTTCCTCAGCTGGCTTTCGGCTGTACATGGCGTACACCATCTTTGTTCTTTCTCTGAATAATGACAAGATGAAATCAAACAGACAGAACAATATCATAAGAATATATTAATAGGACAAGTACAAGTACTTAAATAGAGAGACAAAATGTATGTTAAATCATGTCTACCTCAATCCTGCATCTTCATAGTGTGGGTGATTCACTATGGCTCTGCCTGTGGACAGTTTCACACTCGCCATGGTTGGCATAGCACCAGCAAACACAGCATCTACAGGAATATTGCATGGATGCAGGAGTCAGAAATTGGTCATTAAATGAGTAGTTTCATTTTGCAGTTAAAAGTGAATCCAAAAGACAGGAGTTTCTCACTCGGGCTTGTGTTGTCCTTGATCCACTCCAGGAGCTCTTCTTGAGGGAAGTTACTGAATTCTCCTATGATGCCCCATTGATTCTGCAGGTTGGCAAATCCTTGAACTGCCATGATGGACAATATTCCCACAACTGTCATCTGAAGTTTAAACTTCTCTCCTACCCAGCCAAACAGCTGCAGGTGAAGAGCCAAAGAAACCAAAAACATTAGTGAGTCCAACCGCATCTTAGATTTAAAAGCTTTTGCCCAAATCAGCTTGGTTGCATTCGGAATATTTTGGAGTGTGAATGGTCGGGTCACCTGTCTGGAGCAGATTAAACAGGACATGATGCACATGTGAGGAGTGAGGAAGAGCTTCAGTCTCATGATGAGCACAGCCAGCACTGCAAACGCCACCAGCTGCAGACTGTGGTACACCAGCTAAATAAACAATGGACACAATCATGAACAGAGAAACAGCCTCTGGATATCAACTACTCCATGAGTCACTATATATTATTGCACATATGTTTTGCATATCATTTTGGTTAAAAAAAAGAAAAGAAAGAAGAAGCTCTTACCACTCCTTTCGACAACACCTGGGCCCTGCAGGAAAAAATATTGAAGGGCAAAGTCCAATGTAAAACATAAATGTTTGAAAGAAATTAATGATTTTTTATTTATGTCCCCCATTTATGTCCAAAACAGTCATGCTAATAAAGTACTGTAGAATGCATAGAATACATAACATAGAATACTTACTGCTCTGTTTCATCATCCTCTGACTTTTCTGCCTTCTCATTTTTGAGGAAAATGACAACATCCTGCACAGTCTGTCCTCAGGAAGCAAAATGAGGAAGCATATGAAGGGAGTATTAGTACGTGAATAACTTGGTTCCCCTCTATAAAAGGCTAAACTCTAAACTAACAGATAAACTAACAGATAAACTGACAGAAAACTGTAAACTTAGAAGGATATTGGGGCAAAAAGATAATGCACATAACAAAACTTAGGAGAGAGAAGCCATCCATTATCTAAGAGAAAACAACTCACCCTTCCAGCAATAAAACCCACTATCAGCACGTTAACTGGAAGCAGCATGGTTTTGATGTACCGGATGAGAGTCTGAAAACACATGAAATGAGCTTGTGAAAAAAAGCTTTAAGGTGTAACTACTGACTGATGGCAAGAAAATCGATCGTCCTGATCACGTCACCCACCTCTGCTTCAATGAAGTCAAACTCAGCTGCACACGTGTACATCATCGTGTCAAAGTCTTTGTAGCTTGTGAACTTGGATTTGATAAGACTGCTGATGTGGGCCTATTAAGAAAAATAAAATAAAGAACTGTTTAAAGAACCCCTCAGGCTAAAGCTAACTGATGTTCACAGCAAGAGAAAACAGCATATGGTTCACAGCACTGCTCTCATTTGACTCACATCATCTGATGCCCCAAAGATCACAGAAAGCATAAATTTCAGGATGACAGTGGAGACCACCCATGCAAGACACTGCATGACCTAACAAAAGCAACACAATTGTTTTTGGTTAGTCAATTTTTTTGTTAGTCGGGCACATTTTTATTGATGCATCAGCATTCACTGGACGTGCTCTTACCCATGTGAAGATTCCAGGTTTGAACGTACCAATCAAACGGTCCCTCAGTGCAATAACCCCCTGAAACGAAAGAAGACCAACCAGTAAAGCTGAAGTTTCTTCCATAGACTGTAAAAAAATATGGACGTAGTGTCCGTGACGGCACCCGTAGGTTTCTGAAGAGCATTTTTTAAGTCTAAAGTGGGCACAGATGCCAAAGTCAACGGCTGGAATTAGCTGAGTGATGTGATGGCTAATAGACAGCAGGCAAATGGCTAGTAGTGCAATCCACCTGTCACTCAAGTGGCCACGCCCTTAATTATGCAGAACTTTAAGGCTTAATATAATTTAAACGGTCGAGTTATATATATATATTTTTTTTTTTTTAAGTAAAAAGAGACTGTGTCACTTAAAAAAAGTTCATAAAAAGATCATAAAACTAATACATATGAATTGAGTGGTTTAGTAAAAAAAAAAAAATTTAAGAGAGACACAATCGCTTAATATAATGAACAGATTGAATTTAGGCTTTTATTTACATATAAATTTTCACATATAAACATTGATCAGTGAACATAAAAAGAAGCTCAACCTTAGCTTCTTGGCGTGCGAGAACAAACCTCATTGGTTCTTGAGGAAGCTCAAATGTGCTGTGTAACACGAGAATGAACCTCATTGGTTCTTGCTGAAGCTCAAACGTACTGCGTAACATGAGAATGAACCTCATTGGTTCTTGCTGAAGCTCAAACGTGCTGCGTAACACGAGAATGAACCTCATTGGTTCTTGAGGAAGCTCAAACGTGCTGCGTAACACGAGAATGAACCTCATTGGTTCTCGTACATGTGAACATGCTTGAGCTTCAGTTTACCACAGTGAATGTGAATTAATTGAATGAATATTATGTGAATAAAAGCCTAAATTCAATTCGTTCATCATATTAAGCGATTGTGTCTTTTTCAGAAAATTTGGACTAAACCACTAAAATTTATATGGATTAGTTTTACGATCTATGAACATTTTAAAGCCTCAAAGTGGTAGTTGTGTAGCTGTCAATGGAGGGACAGAAATCTCTCAGATTTCATAAAAAAGATCTTTGTGTTCCCGAAAATGAACGAAAGTCTTGTGGGTTTGAAACGACATGAGGGTGAGTAAATGACAGAATTTTCATTTTTGGGTGAACTATCCCTTTAATCATGGATATTCATTCAGTCAGGCTATGGCACTATTTGCCTAACATATTCTCTGGAAGACAACATTCATATCAGCAATCATTTCACAATCACATCAGCTGCGGGTGTCCTTAGAAACCATCTATCCAGATCAAGTAGCAAATGGATATGTGAATACAGTAATGAGACCTCACACTGTCCAACTCACCCAGATAGAAACCAGTGAAGAGGCGTAGAAGGACGTCAGCAGCATCGAGTTCCCGAACATTAGCAGAAAACAGACGGCCAAGGAGATCTGTGAGGAGCAGTCAGTTCATCAGTGAATCAGAAAGACAACATGAGCAATTTTGTGTCTCCATCAATTAAGTCTAGATGACTGTACATTACCATGTGTGTCACTAAGATGGACTGCATTTTCGTCGGACTCAGATATCCCAGGATATATGAAGCAAAAAGGGATGCAACCTGTGAAACACACAAACGTTTTTGTCATAGCATTCTTTGCTATCTTGCTGCAAATTTTTTTTATCATAAAGCGATATTTCTGAGGCATGCAATCATGTTAGACTTATCTACTACAGTCAGTTTTCTTCAGGCAAAAATATGATTACGAATTAGACTCTGGAAGTGAACTGTATACATTTCTTTTAGGAAACATACACTCCTGTTCAAAAAGTTGGGATAAGGAAGGTATTTCTTTCAAAAGAAATACATTAATACTTTTATTCAGCAAGAATTCATAAAATTGATCAAATGTAAAACCATTTATAAAGTTGCTAAAAAGCTTTGCCATCAGAGGAACAAATTACATTTTAAAACATTTAAATAGAAAACAGTTTGCAATATTGGTGTTTTTACTATGTTTGATCAAACTAAAAACATAAAAAATCATACCAACTCTACACCTTTGAAAGGTAGTGTATGTCTATTATTTCAAGAACAATTTTATCTAGTGTAAAAGTCAGATGTAATTGTATTCAATTTCAGCGGGACATTCAAGGATGAAAGGTTGCAGAAACTAAATGTTACATTTGGCTGCTTGCCTGTACTCCCTTCAAATATCAACATTTAGACACTAAGCATTTAGTTTAGCATGCTTACGATCTAGTGATTTCTTCGATCACTTACCTGGGTAAGTAAGACAAATTGAGCAAACTGCCACGGCAGCATGAAGAAAACATTGGAGATTCCCAGAGCCATCATGGTATGCTTGCTTGGGTTCCTTGTCCTTCCAAAAAACAAACAAAAAAAACATTAAGAATAGATCTTAATTGTATAGAATAATTCACAGCTGTACTTATAATGATAAATAAAATACATAACACAAACGCAGCATTAAATTACATGGGATTTAAGTAAAAGTAGATGGGTTAGAGGAAAAACACACAAAGATTGCTTAAAATGTGACTATATAAAATCTAAAAGATCTTAAGCCATCTCAAAGTACAAATATAAAGAGTGAACGTGAGCATGAAAGATTTAATATGAAGAAGGAATACATGGGAAGAAAGCAAGTTACCGGAGAATGCATGTGAGCAGAAGCATCTGCAGAACCAGGAAGGGGTAAGAGAAGCTCTCTCTCAGAGGTGGCGTCCACATGACCCGAGTACTCTGGGATTCAAGGGTTCAAAACAGAAAAGAAATCTCTAAATACAAGGAGACCATAGTGAAATAAAACACTATCCACACATGCTTAAGAAAACATCAGCTTTACCTCTCCATGGTTAAAGAAGAAACACAGAACTGTAACAGTGCCACCCAGTCGACTGCCACTATAAGAACAGCCGAAATAAAAAGTGCATGTTTTGATTTAGTTGAACTTCTCAAAGATCCACTTTCTTCTGTATCGATTGAATGACTCTCCTCTGACGGAGGCGTTTAATCTGGGTCATCTAGGCTCTATTACCTTAGATATGTTCCATAAATAAAGAACAGACTCATCATCGCCCCATTTAACAGGAACACAAAGGTGACATAGAAGTATGCAGGGTCTCCCAGACCTGTGGAAAAGCCACTCAAGTAAGTAAAATATCTGGAAAATGAAGAACACAGTCAGTCACACATTCAATAAATTGGCACCTTCTGCCTTCACTTTCTCTTGCACATCCAAAAACACTTTAAAAAAAACATCTTTGTGACGAGTGGGTTAGCAGAAGTAAAAGTTGCATAAAATTAGCAAGTGCAAAAATAGGCTTAAGACATTTCTAAATCGTGCATTTTAATTGTAACTACAAACAAGGAAACTGTTCAAGGACAGTAAGACAAATTAGAAGGTGATTGTAATAATAAACGAAGTTATCCCATTTCGTAGTGTTTTTTTTACAATGTACTCTATTTCAAAAGCTCAAATATTTATGTTTGGGTCAAACAAGGTTTCTCAAATACCTTCACAACTCTCCACTGGATCCAGACCCTCCCCTCTGTTGATGGTCCAACACATCTTGGTAGGGGACCCAAAGAAATCCATTGTGCTGGTGAATGCTCTGTACCAGCTGGCCAAGACCACCTGCAGTGCAAGAGAAAGTTCATTTCAAAGCTCAAGCAAAAACTGTGGCATGAAGACATTTCATTGACATTCAGAAGATGGCAATCATCGTACCTCAGGGTATAAGTTGAACCTCTTCAGAGTGTTTATCACCAGAGGGTATTCAGTGAGCCGGTCATTCATGATCATGTAAAGACCATCCATGAAGGAAGTAGCATCAATGATGGTCTTGAAATATGAGTAATACAGTCCCTATAAAGGTGAAAAGTGTAAGGTACACACACACACTGAGGTTGAACAATGAAACTGAAACACTGGCCAATATAGCGTTGGGTTTTTTATGCCTATATATGCGAAGCCTGGTGGCCAACCTTTACTGATATTACACATTGGTCCATGTCTCTGTGGCTCAACTGTGACCGGGACAGCAAGTCTTTGTGGTGTATCGAGAGCTATGGTTTCCAGGGTAATGTCAGCATACCTCCATGAAGGACGGACCACATCCAACAGGAGTAACTACTGTTGACGCAAGAGGAAGTTGTCTGAAAGAGACATCCAGGTACTAACCCAGACTGTATCCTAAAAACATAAAACCACAGCTGCCCAGCTCACCGCAGAATTAAACGCGCAACTCGACTCCTGTTTCTATGAAAAGGGTTTGTCTGGAGTCAATATTCATGATCAGGCTGCTATTGCCAAACCTTTGATCACTCGTGCCAATGCCAAATATCGGGTTCAATGGTGTCAACAGTGCAAATCTTGGGCTATGGACAATGTGAAACATATTGTTCTCTGTTGAGTCCATGGGAGTTACGGTGTGGAGGAGCCCCAAATAGGCTTAACACTCTGACTGTTGCTGCCCAGATTGAAGCACGGCGGTGGATCAGTGTGTGATGCTTTGGGCTGCAATATCATGGCATTCTCTACTGAGCTTAACGGGCACGTCACTGCCAAGGACTACTGAACCATTCTAGCGGACCGTGTGCACCTAACGGTTCAAATATTGTACCCTGAAGCGGGTGCCGTGCATCAGCATGATAATGCACCAATACACACAGCAAGACTTGTGACAGAATGGTTTGATGAACATGATATTGAAGTTTTAATGTCACAGTCACCAGATCTAAATATTTTTGAGCTACTTTGGAGGAGCAAGTCAGAAAATGTTTTCCTCCACCAGCATCACTGTGGCCTGGCCGCTGTTCTGGAAGAGGAATGGCTCAAAATCCCTCTGGCAACAGGATTTTTATCTGTCATTTCCAAAATGAATTGATGCTGTAACCCTAGCCCATACTAATAAATCATTGTGGTCTGCCAGGTGTTTCAGATTCATTGTCAAACCAGTGAATATAAAACACACACATATGTGAATTTAACAAAGAAGTAATAACCATCTCCGTTCGAAAAGCCATCTCCTTTTCCAAGGACGACATGTGTGAAAAGTGTCTGTCATTTTCAAATAGATGTGAGAGATGATACCTGAGAAATACAGGACAATTTATTTATTTAGTCTTAAGAGGCACATTATTATCAGTTTTAAAAGTTTTACACTTACCAGTGTAAAAATCCCGCAATAACAGCTGTGGAAAGAAATATATCAGGTTAGGCGACTTTGCCCAGGTCAGACAGACCGCTACGTGGCCACATTCATTGGAGACCAAACTCTAGTCTCTAGTAGATGACGTGTAGAAAATGTCCTAGTTTAATACAGATTAACGAGTCTGATCAATTATTTGAATATCTATGGTTGTCATGAACAAATCTTAGGAATTGTAAGTAAGTTACATGTGTGGTCATCATTGGCTAATAACTGAAGTGAAATTAAATTTGATTGGTTGCCAAGTAACTTACAGTTAACATGTGAACATTCACAAATAACCCAGATTTTAAACTGGTAATTTAGTGTTGTTTGCGAATAAAAGCTCTATCCAACTTTGTTGTTTACCAGGCGAGCTGCTTGATCATGAGAACATGCTAGATGCTAATCTGAAAAACCGTTAGCTACCTAGCGGCTAAGAAACAAAGCCTTACCGAGAACCAGCACAGTTATTCCTCTTGCAAAAGCAGATGGGCTCAACCCCAATTTGTTTCTAATGAACCCCGCAAAAAGTCCGTTTTTACTCTGGTAAGCCGAGCCTTTCCCATCTTTCCCACGCCTGCTTTTCGCCGAGACGGACTGACTCCTGTCCTTCTCGCTGCTCTGGTCCTTGGTATTTGGTTTTCTCGTTTTAGCTACCATGTTTTCATATTTCTGTCTGTAGTAGCGGAACAACAGGAGCGTAGATACGCAATAAAAATCAGTTGTTTCACTCTTCCAAACGCCTTACATCTGTGTCTCTGCACAGTTTGAGAGCTCTGGGACTTCAGTGATCTGTTGAATGAAGCGGGCATCGCCCCCGTCTGGACGCAGCGCTCATCTGTCAGCGTCACTTACCATGGCAACGCGATTAAATAACCTGCGGGTAGCCATGATGATGGTGAAGAATCTCGGCAACCAGCGTAAAACCCATATTGTCTATGGTAAAAACCAATCGGTAACCATCACGAAGACACATAAAATACATATATACTGCTATATAACATAGCCTTTAAATTACGTAGCCTAGGGGAGGGGTTTTCATTCTTGTGCAAGAGTCCTCAATCATAACATTTAAAAGGCAGGCATATTTTTTCGTGTGTTAAGACCCCATTTGTAGGCTACTGTGTATATACATATGTGTAAAATAGTATTTGGAAAATATTTAGTTTCTATTACGTTGCATTATTACCCGTTTTACTCATACTGTGCCTTTATATTTATTATTAATCAATTCATTTAATTGATTGATCTATTTATAGCCTACGTCTTTCCTTCGTTCGTTCGTTCGTTCATTCATTAATTCATTCATTCATTCATTCAATTCGTTAATTGAATTGAATTGAATTTAACTTAACTTAACTTAACTTAACTTAACTTAACTTAATTTAAGTTTAAATTAAACTTAATTTACAAAATTTTCGTGTGAAAACCCCTGGCCCAGGGAATCATAAGGAATCTAACGTTCATTCATTACAGTTCATTGACACTTCCACTAATAAATCTTTTAGTATTTTTGCAAAATATATATTTCGGAAATATTCTTGTTAAATTAATTGACTTCAGCAGTCTGTTGCCAAGTTATAGACCAAGTTTGAGGAGCAGGAGACAGAAGATGGGATAGATTAAAAATTTGATTAGATAAAGATTAGATAGATAGATAGATAGATAGATAGATAGATAGATAGATAGATAGATAGATAGATAGATAGATAGATAGATAGATAGATAGATAGATAGATAGATAGATAGATAGATAGATCACAAGAGTCATCCGTCTGGGAATCGGACGAATAGGACGGTGCCTGTTTTTGAATTGCTAAAAAGAACCGGCTCATGACAGTCATTTGTTCTGGAATCAGAATACACTGTCAGGAAGCATGTGCGCTGATGAAATCCACCGCTTGATGTCGCTGTGATACAGCAAATCGATACAGAGGCACCAAAAAGTATAGGACAATTAAAACCCCACACATTTCAAATGTATGAATGCTGTTGCATTGCATAACCAAAGATTTATTTAAAAGAAAATAGCTAAAGTAATTTCACAAAAAGAAGTTGGGATTTGAATATTTAAAAAACAGATATGTGTAGGCCTATAGGCTATAATTAAGCCTTGCATGTGAAACAGGGCAGTAGAGTGTTTAGACATTCATTTATAGTTTAACAGTTATTGCATTTGTAAAAATGGCTTAGAATAGTAGGTAGGCTATGTTTAGTTATAAATGTGTAGAATCATTTGTTTACATTGGTTTAATATTGTATTTAGGCTAGCAATAAAAGTCATACATTTTTAAGTGTGGCTTATGTGTCCAAAAACTTTTTGTGAAACATTTATGTGAGTTCACAGAGTAACCTTTTGATGGTACCACAATAAGTTGAATAAAAGTTCTCGAAGTGGGCAAGGAGCTGATGGAACTAAAGCAACAGGAATCTGTTTAGTTTGGAACATGCTGAGAATTATGGCTGGACTACTTTTTGATGGTGACATCACAAACGTTTCTCTTCCTTTTGACTTGTAGGCCTTGGGATCAGAAAAAGCTTACTTTCACTGGAAAACATGCATGAGAACCTATAATGGATACAATGACTTATACAGTTTGTCTGGTTCCCATACAGTTTGTCTGGTTCCCATAGAAAGAAATAACGCTGTTTTAATTCCTAATTAATTATTATAACATATTATTAATGATATAAGGGAAACGATGCCCCCCTTAAGAACAATGTGCATCTATACATAGACGTTTAGCATGTGCTGGACGATGATGCATCATCAGTCCATGTGTTATTGTAGGAAAAAAATAGAAACATTTGCTAGTTTAGTTGTTATAAAATGATTCAAAGAGGTACATTTTTACAGAATGTATAAATTACTTTTGATATCATATTTATATATTTTTAAAGTGTCATTAATATACAATACTAAATCGACTCTATTTAAAATTGAATTTTGACAATTAAGTTGAATAATTGAATAATCAATGATAGACAAAGCAGAATCCCAGTAGAAGAGATTAATCTGAAAGTTAAAAATTATTCTGTGACTTATATAGTCATATAAATATTTACATATTTAATTTCCAATATTTTAATTGAAGAAATGTCCTAATAGCATCACTATGAATGCAAATTTAATTTCACTCAACTAGGTTTTAATGAAAGCGAAGATGTCTAAAATGTACATATAATTCATGGAAATACAGAATAATAACCCCATTAATCAAACCCCATTCATTTTAAATTGAATGATTATTAAATAATAATACAAATTCTGGGAGGATCATCTTAACCCTATAGGGTCTAATTTTATATTTTTTACTTCAAAATAAAAATCTATAACTTTTACTCCACAAATAAACAACAAATAGACACAAAAATGTTACATTCAACAATAGAGACACACAATTTGATAAATCAACCTCAAAACTGTTTCGCCTGACTAAATCTCACAAAAGTTGATATTCAGAAGAAACGACAAAATCAAAAATAGCGTAGCCGTTCATCAGAAGTGCTGAGATGAGATTTTGTGTCATCCATGGTCAGGAGAAAAAAATGAAGGTGGGGAGACTTACCCCACAACGTGTGTAGCCTATATATGTATATTATTAATAACAAATTATTATTTTAACAATTATTAATGAATCATTAGTTCATTATAAATTAATTTCCTCTTGGCAGTTAATGCAAATAGCTATAATAATTTTTAATTATTTAGCTTGTTGGTTTAAATGGTTTAGCTTTTTATCTCACACAATGCTATACGAGGATGATGATCATTTTGACCCTAGTCTAATCCCATAATAATAATGCATGAGCTGGTACAGACAGTCCTGCAACATCCATCCCCTAGAAACGGTGTCCGTACAATGCCGGTCTCAGGTGCCAAGCGTCCGCTGAACTGTACTGATCTCACCATGGCCTTTCATGGCCTCTGAGTGAATCACTGGTGCTAGACATAACCTAAATACAATAACGAGACTCGGTGCCCATCTTGAAAGTTATGGTTAGGGGTGCCACTGAAAATGTCTGTGGTGTTAGCACAGCTTGTGGCCACACTGAGGGAATTTGTTTTTTCAGCAAACATAGCTGAGATCTGGCCCGTCCGGAGGTTCTGCTGTTAGCTGATGACACCTCCTGTCCAGGCGCTCGGCTTGCCAGGACACTTGGCCCATCATGAAAGCCAACAAGCAGATGCAGCTGCGTCATCATGTAAGGCATGTTGGGCGGGAGGATGTTTATTCACATTTTTTTGTCCTGTTTGAGTTATGCACTTAGATTGAAAAGTGATGCATAACTAAGTGCATTTTTTTTATTAAATATATAACACTAAATAATTTCCCTTTAATTCTAAATCAAATATAAACTAACATTCTGCAATTGTTGCCCTGAAGAGGTGATGACACCACATTGAGTTCAATTTGACGGTAAAATGTAGTATTATCAAAAGGACATTCAGAAAGCCACCCACTGACCACATGTATGAACGGCCTGGCGGGCTGAAGTGTGAATCAGGGATCATTGTTTATGTAAAGGGTTTTCTGTGCCCCATTGGTTCCCCAAAACTCAAATATCTCACAGATGGGCTAAAGGCTTGCCAGTATAATCATGGGACAGTGAAAACTGGCATTGAGCTCTTGTTCTCTCTCCCTCAATCTCTCTCGCTGCACTAAGTTTGTAAGTATATATGCGAGTGTCAAAACAGTTTAATGCATGAGTTCAATCAAATTCGAGTTATAAAAACTATGAAATAACACCAATTCAGTTTTGTGAATTATATTCCTGGCCACTTTATTAGGCACACCTTGCAAGTACCAGTTTAGACCCACTTTTGCCTTCAGAATTGCCTTAATTCTTCATGGCATATTCAACGAGGTGCTGGAAACATTCCTCAGAGATTTTGGTCTATATTGACATGATGGCATCACGCAGTTGCTGCAGATTTGTCGGCTGCACATCCATGATTTGAATCTCCTGTTCCTCCACATCCCAAAGCTGCTCTATTGGATTGAGATCTGGTGACTGTGGAGGCCATTTGAGTTTAGAGAACTCATTGTCATGTTCAAGAAACCAGTTTGAGATGATTTGAGCATTGTGACATGGCGTGTTATCTTGCTGGAAGTAGTCATCAGAAGACGGGTCCACTGTGGTCATAAAGGGATGGACATGGTCAGCAACAATACTCAGGTAGTCTGTGGTGTTTCAATGATGCTCAATTGGTACTAAGAGGATAACAAAGTGTGGCAAGAAAATATCCCAGACACCATTACACCAGCAGCAGCCTGAACGTTTGATAAAAGCATGATTCATTTCATGTTATTTACGTCAAATTCGGACCCTAAAATCTGAATGTCCCAGCCGAAATTGAGACTAATCAGACCAGACAATGTTTTTCCAATCTTCCATTGTCTGATTATTGTCCGTGCGAATTGTAGCCTCAGTTTCCTGTTCTCAGCTGACAGGAGGGTTAGGGTCTGCTTCAAGTTTCAACATGTTGTGTGTTCAGAGATGCTCTTCTGCTTCAACGTTCGACATGTTGTGTGTTCAGAGATGCTCTTCTGCTTCAAGTTTCAACATGTTGTGTGTTCAAAGATGCTCTTCTGCTTCAACGTTCGACATGTTGTGTGTTCAGAGATGCTCTTCTGCTTTAACGTTCGACATGTTGTGTGTTCAAAGATGCTCTTCTGCTTCAACGTTCGACATGTTGTGTGTTCAGAGATGCTCTTCTGCTTCAAGTTTCAACATGTTGTGTGTTCAAAGATGAATGAATGAATGAATGAATGAATGAATGAATGAATGAATGAATGAATGTCTTTATTGTCATTGCATTTGTGTACAATGAAATTATAGAGCCACTCTAATAAGGTGCACCATTATAACTTAAACAATATAAGACTCCTATCATGACACACTCAATTACAATCAATATAAAACACTAAAAATATAAAAAAACTCCTATCACAACATACACAATTGCGGTCATACACATACACCCCCCCCCCCCCCCCCCCCCCCCTAATACACACACATACCCGCGCACCCACGTGTACATTCAACTTCTCACTCATCATTCATCCCAAATTTAATCCACATAAATTTACTCATTCATTTATTAGTGGCTAATAAATATCTTTTAAAATGTTAAGTAGCTATGCAAACTGCATCAAAAAAACTTAAAAGGTTTAGTTTCATTTAGGACTGTTATTGCTTTAGGAAAGAAGCTGTTCTTAAATCTACTAGTCCTTGTCTTTTGACATCTAAAACGTCTCCCTGAGGGCAAGAGTTCAAACAGCTGGTGACCAGGGTGAGAACAGTCAAGTGCAATTTTGGTTGCTTTTGACATCAGTCTTGAAGTAGCGATTTCCTCTAGTGAAGGGAGAGGACAACCGACGATCTTCTGTGCTGTGTTGATTACTCTCTGTATCCTTTTTTTGTCAGCTACAGAGCATCCAGCGTACCACACAGTTACACAGTACACCAGGATGCTCTCTATGGAGGAACGGTAAAAAATTACCAGCAGTTTCTCAGACAGGTCGTTTTTCTTAAGGATCCTGAGAAAATACAGGCGCTGTTGTGCCTTTTTTACCACTGCTGCTGTGTTGTCCGTCCATGTGAGTCGGTCCGAGATAAGGGTTCCCAGGAATTTAAAATTGTGCACTCTCTCCACCGGGTACCCATTGATGGAAAGAGGTCGGTGCTCAGCGCTGCACTTCCTAAAGTCTATGATCAGTTCTTTGGTTTTCCCAATGTTGAGAGACAAGTTGTTTCCTGTGCACCATGTGACCAGTCTATGGACCTCTGCTCTGTAGGCCGACTCGTCACCCCCTGAAATGAGTCCGACTACTGTTGTATCATCCGCGAACTTTATTATGCTGTTGCTGGGGTACACAGGGGTACAATCATGAGTATACAATGAGTATAACAAAGGGCTCAGCACACAGCCCTGAGGGGAGCCGGTGCTGAGAGTAAGAGTGGAGGACTTATGGGGGCCAAGCTTCACACTTTGGGGCCGGTTAGTTAAAAAATCTGTAATCCAGTGGCATATTTGTGTGGATAGTCCTAGGTCAGACAGCTTACTGGTGAGGATGTGTGGGATGATCGTATTAAATGCAGAACTGTAATCTACAAAAAGCATCCTCACATATGTCCCACTGTGCTCTAGATGGTTTAGGGCTGTATGAAGGGCTAAGGTGATGGCATCATCCGTCGACCTATTTGCTCTATATGCAAACTGGTATGGGTCTAGGGTAGATGGTAGACTGGTTTTGATGTGTTTTAATACCAGCCTCTCGAAGCACTTCATAACTACAGAGGTGAGTGCCACCGGTCTGTAGTCATTTAGACCGCTGGGGGAGGGTTTCTTTGGAACCGGGATGATTATTGATGTTTTTAGGCAGGATGGAATGGTGGCTTGGGCGAGTGACAGGTTGAAGATTTTGGTGAACACTGCAGTAAGCTGGCCAGCACATTCTTTAAGCACTTTCCCGGGTACACCATCTGGACCGGCAGCCTTACTTGGGTTCACAGATCGGAGCACCCGCCTCACTTCCCATTCTTGCACTGTTAGTGAATGAGTGCTGGAAACAGATGGAGATAGCAGCACACTCGATGTTTGTTTTCCCACCTCAAAGCGAGCAAAGTAATTGTTTAGTTCCTCTGCTAGCAAGGCATCTGTATTAGAGAGCGTGGAGTAGCTGCTCTTGTAGTTTATAATGTTTTTTACACCCTGCCATGTCCGCCTTGGGTCGTTCTCTGTGAAGTGATCTTCTATTTGTTTTTTATAATCCCTTTTCGCCTCCTTAATGGCCCTTTTCAGGTCAGCTCTAGCTGAGCTGTACCTGGCTGTATCCCCAGACCTAAATGCATCATCATCTCTGGCTTTTAAAAGTGTCCGTACTGTTTTATTCATCCAGGGCTTCTGGCTAGGAAAAACTTTGATATTCCTGTTCACAGTAACAGTGTCCACGCAAGCTGTAATGTAGAATAGCACAGTTTGGGTGTATTTATCCAAGTCTGGTTGTGCAAATATATCCCACTCAGTGTGCTCAAAGCAGTCTTGTAACTGTGCAAGAGCCCCCTCTGGCCATGTTTTAATAGTCTTTACTTCAGGCCTAGTTCTCTTCCTAAGGGGTCTATATGCTGGAATAAGGAGCAGTGAAATATGGTCAGATAGTCCCAAGTGTGGCAAGGGAACTGCCCTATATGCATGCTTAATATTTGAATAAACATGATCCAGTGTGTTTTGGCATCTGGTTGCACATTTCACATACTGGATGAATTCTGGTAGTACAGTTTCTAAGCGTGCCTGGTTAAAATCTCCAGCTATGATGTGAACGCCGTCAGGGTGGGCCCTCAGCTGTTTATTTATTGTGACGTGCAGGTGGGCTAGCGCTGAGCTAACATTAGCATCTGGGGATGCTCTTCTGCTTCAACGTTCGACATGTTGTGTGTTCAGAGATGCTCTTCTGCTTTAACGTTCGACATGTTGTGTGTTCAAAGATGCTCTTCTGCTTCAACGTTCGACATGTTGTGTGTTCAGAGATGCTCTTCTGCTTTAACGTTCGACATGTTGTGTGGTCAGAGATGCTCTTCTGCTTTAACGTTCGACATGTTGTGTGTTCAGAGATGCTCTTCTGCTTCAAGGTTTGACATGTTGTGTGTTCAAAGATGCTCTTCTGCTTCAACGTTCGACATGTTGTGTGGTCAGAGATGCTCTTTTGCAGACCTCGGTTGTAACGAGTGGTTATTGACCAGTGAGTATAGGCCTATATATATATATATATATATATATATATATATATATATGAATGTGTGTGTGATTTCTAAAGGATCATGTGACACAGAAGAGTAGAGTAATGATGCTGATGAAAATTCAGCTTTGCATCACAGAAATAAATACAATTTTAAAGTATATTAAAATATAAAAAAACAATGAGATGAACTTTATGAGCATAAGATACTTCTTCCAAAAACATTTTCTAAACTTTTGACTGGTACATAAATATTTAATAAAAAATATATTTATAATATATATATATATAATTCAAAAGTGACAGTAAATCCACTTACATAAAAACTTAACAAAAAATATCTTGAACTTTCTTTGTATCAGGGAATCCTGAAAAAAAAAGGATCATGATTTCCACAAAAAAAGCAACTAAATGCAGCCTTGGTGCACACAAGAAACTTATTCTTCCTTCAAAAAACTTTTTTCTTTATTTAAATTTTTATTTGTTTATGTTTGCACGCTTTTGGGGACTATTCAGAGTACTTGTGAAATGATTTTGCAGTTGGCTATTCTCTATAACATCAGTGGTTTGAGCGCAGTGTGTGGTGCAGTGAGGTAATTGCGTTGCAGCTCCTGACTGCCCGTCTGTGTGACATGTTTATTACTGGCAAGAAACACATGCTGTCAATGATCACTTATTCTTAGGGCTTCAGTTATCTCAACATTACGCCCCATTAGTATTCTCTGGAAACCAATTCAATTAGAGCCCTCCTGGGTCCCACAGATGCCATTTATCTCCGAGAACAGAGCATCAATCACTGTGAGAGTTTATCAGCTGTCTGAGCAAAGCACAAGAAAAGTGTGTCTGTGCCTAATTCCCTTTGCGACGTGCTTTGTGTATTATTATTCAATTGATTATTAACTATGATCTTCAAAATTCGTTCTTTTGTGAATAAATCTTGATAGAATGATCATTTTTATGTGAACTATTCCTTTAAGGCTCTCCAGGCACACCTGCTCCGACTGATGCAGACCTTGCTTTAATCCCAATACAGCGCTTTCAGGATTACTGTCCTCCCAGTGTGTTACAGTCACCTGATGCCTCTCCAAGGTGATCACACACATGTTGATATCAGTCTCTGCTCCCTGTCTTATCCATAAGATACACACACAGTCTCTTTGCGAGGATTTGGACATTTTTAACTTGTTTTAAAGGTGTGGTGTGTGTATTCTATAATTTCTTAGTAAACAGAGATAATACACACACACACACACACATATATATATATAATAAAACATTCATAGGTTGATTTGTTCTGTATTGTTGATGTTCTGTATTACGTTTTCTTGTTTATACAATAAAGGTCAATTCAAATGACAATTTTTTGAGTTTTTGATAGTCCTAATATTTTTAATAATGATTCTCAATACCCTGATAATTTAATTTAGTTTTTTATTTAATAAAATGATCCATAAAGGCAATATATGAATCACTAAAACACTAACACTTAAATATATATATATATATATATATATAACATTTATTTTAACAAATAATCTATAACTGTTTCAGATAGTCTATCATTTTTAATAATCTAAAAAAAAATTATACGGGTCCAGTGTTGTTTTGACTTTCGTCTTATGAATAAAAACAGCTTTGTTTCACATTAGAACATACTTCAGGCTTGCAATGACATAATGGGGAATAAAATGATGTCCGAATTAAAAAATTTTTGGGTGAATATCCCGATCCTAATCTTTACCCAAATGGCTAGAATCTGTGGCACATGCATACATCAAAACTTCTGCTAAGTTAATGCATTGTGGCGATAAAAACAGGCCCCTTTCAGTCGAGCATTTAATCAGAGTTGTATCAAAAGCACTTTGCGGGTATAAGATGTGGTTGGAGGTTTGCGAGAGGACATGATTGGCTTAGTCCAGTGCAGAAAGATTGTTTCCTTTGGCCCCGTTCAGTGATTTCCTGCCCTGTGATCATCTCTTCCATATGATTAGACCGATGTGCAGAACATGCCGTCATGTGATGGACTTATGCCACAGGCCGTCAGTGGGTGTGAGCATAAAGAGAAATGAACTGCAACAGGCTTTGCAAAGAGACAGGGTAATTACTGGGAGAGAGCAGTAAAAACCCAACATAATTTACCAGAAGATATTAACATTGGGCCTGATGCCGCAAAAGCAAAGATATTTCTGTCAGCAGCCTACGACAATATTATTTGTTGAAATAGCACAGAACCTCCTCCCCTACACGCACAGAAACACATATGGCACCACAGCTGAGACACACACACACACACTGGGTCAGTAATGCAATTACTCCGACGAGATGTCTTTTCATTCAAACACAACACAATACACAGAAGCTTTGCTACAAAGTTGCAGCTGCTCCTCTTTAGTTAATACAAGCGCAGAGAACAAACTGTTTAGTAGTGGGGTGGTGCGGACACCGCGAGCGAACCGGTCGAGGGAGGATTTCGGATTGAAATCAATCATTGGTCTGACATTGCTCCTTGAATTTTTTTTGCCTGCTGCGCATAGCAGCTAATTATGCCAAATATTTTTGCACTAAGCCTTTTACTCAAAGATATACCTGATCGTCTATAGATGGAAATGTGGAAAGCCAATTACTTTAATTAAAGTGGAGGGCCTGGGATGATCTAGAACCCCTTGGTGTGTGACGGCTTCAGAATGCTTTACACACTAGAAGAGACTCCCTGTCACTTGTCAACACCCAAATGTTTTAATCTTTCCTTCCTCGGTGCGTATTAAAAGATTATGAGCTTTCTGCATGGCCGGGCGGCGCACAGTCCCCTGTTTTGCAGCTTTCTAAAGGTCCCGGCACATGTGGAGGCCCAGGCGGGGCGGGGGGCAAGGGTTTTCAGTTCGACTTCAGATGGCTAGATGAGGAGAGAACTTGGAGAATTACACAGAAATATGGTCTACTCACACACACAAAAATCTAAATTATATTTTGAAGGTATAACGACTTTTTGAAGGCTGTTAGGCCATTTTGATGATTTGTATTGGCTGTTATTATTTATAGCAAATAAACCAATTTCACCCCAAATGTTGTTAGTTCTATTATTTTTAATAATGATTCTCATTATAGTAATGTATTTAAGGAGTTATTTAACTATTAAATTATTGTTTTAAACAAAGCAGCATAAAGGCAATATATCAAACACTAAAACAATGTAACACATATCCACATGTGTGTAATATATTAACACTATAGCCTACCTAATTAAAATTGCAATACAATCATTTGTAATTTCTCAAAAAAAATGTAGGGGCAAAAAGTACATAGTTGTCATGAAAATAATGTCACAAGGCAAAAAAAAGTTGAATTATCTGAAAATACTATTTTCTTTAAAAAGGCAACAAATAATAATAATGACATTTTATTGGACCCCCCCCCCCCATTCTCTTTTTTTGTTAGTCCTATTATTTTTAATGATTCTCATTGCCACCATATAGTCATTTATCTTATAATTATCAAATTATGCATAAGGCAAGGCAATAAGGCAATATATCAAACACTAACATAACGTACTTCCAAATTTTATTTAAAAAAAAAACCTATTTATTTTAACAATAATCTATAATAGATTCAATAATTTCAATAATTTTGTATTTCTTTATAATTTTATTTGTGATTATATATAATCATAATTGTGATTGTTGTAATCTTTTAAATCTTAAATAAAGTTTGTGAATCCAAGTCATAAAAGCAAGAAAAATAGTATGTTGGTAACACTTTACAGTGCAATAAGGTTCATTAGTTAACATTAGTTAATTAACTAACTAACATGAACTAACAATGAGCAATACATTTGATACAGTTTTTTAAATCTTTTTTTTAATGTTAGTTAATAAAAATACAGCTGTTCATTGTTTATTCATGTTAGCTCACAGTGCATTTACTCATGTTAACAAATACAACATTTGATTTCCATAGTAGTTACATATTGAAATGAACATAAACATAAAGATGAATAAATGCTGTAGAAGTATTGTTCATTCTTAGTTCATGTTAACTAAAGTAGTAGTTAATATTAGTGTTAGCGTGTGAGTCTCAGGATAAGTTTGTGTATGAAAACTTTGCCGCATTACTCCCAGATTCCACCCTGACACTAGCCTCGCTTGTTGGAGCCCATTGAAAAAAAGAAAAGTGAGAAAGTGAGAGCACAGGTTTGCATTAACACCCCGTACAGGTAGAGAGCAGAGGCGTAATAGGCTCTTTCAGCACCTAAGCGAGCCGGCGTGCTGCAGTAATCTTTCAGCAACTTGGCTCCCCGCTAACAGGCCTTCTCTGAGAGCGCCTTTCAATTAGCAGTTTATTATTGCAGAGGCCCCACAGCACCGGGCGCTGATAGCCACATGCCAATACTGCTACTGACACTTCAGGGGTAAGCGCTTTCACCGGGAGAGGGGGGACTGACACCTCTCAGAGTCACACACACCGTCCCTGGCATCTACCAAAGTCACACCTTCGTCTTTTCATTCGCGCTCTCGAACTTGCACGAATACACCTATCGTTTGATTGCATTTAAATGGCTGGCGAAACACTGCGCTTCCCTGTCCTCTCTCTGAGACACTCTCGCATAAACACGCGTGCAGACACAAACACGTGCACGGCGCTGTCCCTCTCCGTCCGAACCCTGGGCTTCTATCTGCCAATGCGCTTGTAGAGATATTGTTAGCATTCCATTTGCCATTTACATTTTCTCTGCTTGACATAATTGAAGAATGGATGCTCTTATGAAAATTAAACTTGCGGTCCTCCTGGGTTACTGTAACCCTGTTAAAATGTAATGAGATTCTTTATGCGTCTTCTCGTGATTTTTTATTAAATAGAATATCAGTATGACTAATTCCCCGAGCCTAAATGCAGACTGGGACACAGCATTATTGATAGGCCAGTGCGTAAGTGGTCTCCCATCCCCAGCCTCTAATGGTCTAATAATGCATTATACCAGTATCAGTGGGCCTGTGGCTTGCAGTGCTTATTGTCGTTATTGAAAACACCTGGCCGGACCATTCATCAAGGTTAAATCAAGAGGGCCCATTTGTTCATTAGCCTGTCACTAAACATCTTTATTTAGTTTTGCCGTCCGAGGCAGATCGCCGGCCCTGGAATCCTGAGCAGAGGAGTCCCGGAGAACGGGGAGCGATGCTAAACGGTGTCATTCCGGACGAATGATAAAGAGAAACAGATTATAGCTGTTCCCGGAACACTGGCTATTTCCCTGTATATGAATTCACCGCACTCATTTATCTGGCCGTCCTGTTTATACGGGAGGGTGAAAAACAGCCCGTCTCGTTCTTCTTCTTCTTCTTCTTCGGTTCACCCACACTAACATACAAGAAACAGTCTCTGAGAAAATATTTCCCTCGAAATATTGACACGTGTAATTAATAGAATTGATAATTAGCAGACGTTAATTAATTCTCCAAAATAAATGAGCAAGTCCTCGGAAGCCTATTATGAAATTACTGGCACTGACAACTGAGGTCATTAGTATTAATTATCTTGCCCACAAAGAGGATAGAAGGCAACCATACGAGCGTTTAAGAGCAAATTATATCTCCCTTTAAGCCATTTATTACGAATAAAATCAATAAGGTCATTTTTTATCGTCTCCACTATTCGCAAATGTAAGGCTTCTTGTAAGTTAAACTGCACTTTTTGTATTTATTTCTCTTAAATTTAGTTATTTTTATATCATATTCTCATGAGTGTGTGTGTGTGTGTGTGTGTGTGTGTGTGTGTGTGTGTGTGTGTGTGTGTGTGTGTGTGTGTGTAAATATGAACATTTGAATCTCTTCAGCTATATGCATAAATAGGCCTACAGTATTTTTTTGGGCAGAATAATACTTTTTCATAAACTTAATATAGCCAATTCTTTCTATGTGATCAGATAAAATCTTTAATATTTTATTAAGAAGATTGTCATTAGAATAAAGCTTATTGCAATAGTACAGTGAAATATTTTCATTGCGATGACAATATATAATGATATATTTATATTGTTAAGAAGGTTTCAAAACAGCAAGCCTAACTGGTTGTTGGTGACAGAACAGGATCTATTGTGTATTTCTGACACTTTGACATACGAGGCTAAATCTGCTGCGGTTCGATATACTGTACACTATTCTGTGTGTTTGATTGTCAATATGCAACAGTCAACAACAGTCAGTTCCCACTTCCGGGTTCACAGAAACCTGAACAATGGCATCATAAAACGGCAGCATTTCACAGAGACTGTAAATGTCATGAGCAATAAGAAAAAAATAATACACACTCACACCTTGGCTATATTAGGCGGAAACCCCGACACGTTAGGCAATGGAGGGGCACCGCGTTGACGAACACATGCGCTGGTCCGAACCCAGATGCCAGAGAGGGACATGGTGTGAACCCAGTTCACAGAACCATATATCTCTCATGACCGTGGCACACGGGCGTCCACCAGCCTCAGCCGTCTGTCAGTGTCCTGGGTCACACAGACCAAAGACAAACAAACACAAGCAGCTGGACCTGCACCTTTCTCAGAAACACACACACACAAAATCACAATTACGGTATACATCTTCACCCACATAAACCTCTGGACACATTTGGACTTGGTGTGTGTGTATGTGTTTTTGCACAACTGCTGATTCTAAATCTTGCAGAGACATATACATGTACGGTAAAAAGGGAAAAATGGTATGCAGCCAAAAGCTGCAGGGATGCGGGACATAAGTATATGTTACGAGATAAATGGCTAATATAAATAGTCACGAACATTAGTGAGCAGAATCACTAGCAAATGCACCGTTTGGGTTTCTGTGGTGTTTATATTGCAGTGAAATGCCAGTAACTCTGGGTGGAGACTGTTCTCATGGACAAGGGAAAAGAAAACGGAAAGAGAGGTTGAGCACAAAATCATGTTGGCAATTGCTGACCGTGGTTCATATCTCAGTGATATATCCCTTATATAGATGGATGTTATATAGGTGTCATGTGCTGTTCTTCAGTATCTTCTGAAACTTGAATGAATATGAATAGATTTGTACTTTTAGTTAAGGTTGTCTTTTTAGAAAAAGACTTTCAGAAATATGCTCTGGTCAAAATCAGACATTTTATTATACATTAATTGATGATGAAATTAAAAAGAATGAAAAAAAAAAACTGAAAAGGATTTCAGGAATGGAAATTTCAGGATGGAAATAAAGTGCTTTCATGTTTTGAAATGCGAAGTTACCAATGATTTCTGTATTCTTTCAAACACGAGGGAATGTGTTAAAGTAAGACAAGCCAAACTGATACAAAAACAGCTGCGGAAGGACAGAATGAAAAAAAAAAAAGTTATAGTTTTCACTGATATTTATACTGTTGCTTCCCACAAAAAAATTCACTTCCTGGAGAATAAAGTCAGTAAGGAATGGCTTTTGTTAGTAACTGATTTTACAAATGTCTAACAGAATTGAAAACGATTTTCATTTTCGTATTCTAATTGCATCACTTTCTCTCTTTTTTGGATTTAAGTACGAAAGTAGAAAAAGCAGGAATATTTCTTAATAAAATGATAATTTCCCATTCTAGATAGTGTAGTGTAGCAACCGGGAACATCTTCAAACCAAAGGGAAATTAATTAAAACTGAACCATTATTCACCATTTAATTGTGATACTGGAACTAATATAAACAGATTTTAATATTTCATCCAAACATATTAATAAATGTACTAAATCACTGCAGGAATGAGCCATTTTTATCCCTGTTACTTTACCAGACCAGACCCACAAAAATAATGACCGTAACGCCATAATAAAGGAAGACAAATGCCTCACGTTCGAGTGGCTGTACGGTGTTTCAGAGAAAAAATGCCCATGTTTCTCACTCCAATATTCAAGTCTAATAGACTTGATTGTCTGTCAAAAGAGGGAGAAAATGTTGTGGTGTGGATTCATTTAGTAAAAAGGAGAAAATTATTCTTCATTCCTTTTAACAATTTGGCATGCGCTTGATGCAGGGAGAAAATTATTTTCAATTGTCTGCATCACTCAAGAAGCCCGAGGAGCTATGAATGGCCAAAAGTGATTTGATTAGGTTGAGCCTAATGACTTGAATCCATCTTCACATTTATCCTCTCTACTTAAACAGAGACAATGTTCCTTGTCAGCAAATTTTTACAACTGAATGGCTGTCTCCTGTTTTTCTGGCGATGACAATGAGGTTTTTTGCAGGCCTGTATGTTGCAGCGCACAGTAGCAACCTCAGCCATCATCATCTGTAGCACCACTCTCTCTCTCCATCTCATGGTCAGCCTCTCTCTCTCTCTCTCGCTCGCTCAGGGTCAGGCCGAGGGCCTGGGAGGGTGGGAGAGCTTTCCCTCAGGACTGTTTATTTTAATTTGCGGGGTTGCCGGGGACAACGAACAGTGGTTAGTTGTATGCCTTGGCAGCTCTTTTTAAACAGCCTACTTGTCTGATGTCATGACAGGATTAGGGGTAAGCGTGCGAGTAACGCGTCGATGACGCATTCGTAATTGAACAGATCATAATCGGGTCCATATTGATCAACACCTTCATATGGGAAAACACATGGCGTGATCTAATCAGCAATAGATAAGTCTGTCAGATATAATTAATTTAGAGAATTTATCAAGATGAGATGAAGTATGCAAAAAAACAGTAATGCAAAGGGAAAAGCTCAAAGCAAGAGAAAAATAACTAAAATGTTTGTAATAGAGGTTAACAGTCGGGTTCAGGAAGTAAAAACTGCCAGCAATTTCTCCATAAGGAAATTGATTTTGAACAATAACTTATACACCTTTAAAGATAGACCTATTGTGAGCTATGAGGATGTTAATCTGTGGTAAACTGTCAGCCCGCATTATTGCACTTTTTTTTTTTTTTTCGTGTTTAACAGTGGAATTCCTGTTGAAAAACTACATTACCCATGGTGGTGTACAGAAAATTACACCAATCAGAGAGTAGAAAACACCCACTCCCATGAGTCACTGCAAATCCACTCGATCTCCCTCAAAATACTGAAACGTTTGTATATATATGCATATTTTGCAATAAATAAATAAAACGTTTTTATACATATAATCAACATTTGTAAGCAAGTATATTCCTCCCTACCTTTGTCCGATATTTTAAAACTGTTTTGCTTCAAATCAAAGTTTGTAGTATTGTGATTCACCTCTTGGTTCATGGTTTATAAATCCCAGGAAAAATGAAGGAAAAAAATACTTCTGGAACCAACGCTGCTGAAAAAGGGGACGGGTGCTAATGAAAATGGACAATTAATGAATAATTTATGATTTAAGAAGAGTAAAAAAAGAAAGAAAGTAAATTAATCAAATAAGTTTAAACAAACAAACAAATACATTTTAAGAAAGTTATATTTAATCAATCAATAATTTTTTGTCTGCTGTAATCAGTCGGGAAACACTAATACATATAGCAAGAAAAAAAGGAAAATAAGTAAATTAATTTAAATAAATAAATGTGAATAAACAATCAAACTAAAAAATACATATTTCTGAGAAGTTTTTATAACTGTGTTAGAATTTATGTTGGCATTCATTTCTATTTGCTGAAATCAATCAAAAACACTAATAAACAGCCCAATAAAGAAAACAATTAAATGCCTAAATTCACAAAAACTAATTAATTAATAAATAAATGTTTTTTTCATGACCTGAGTTTCATGTTTATGTTTAAATTTGAAAAACAAACAAATAAACAAAAAACATATTTTTGAGAAGTTTCTATAACTATGGCATTATTTCCAGATGAAATCATTCAGAAACACCAAGAAGTATACCCTAATCAAATACAATAAACTAAACTAAATAAATAGTTTTAAGTTAGATTTTCTTAGACCAAGTTATATTTTATGTTGGCGATATTTTATCAATCAATTAAAAACAACAATAAATATACTGTAGCCCTACAATATTAGAAGTACACTCTAGACCATTTCCATAGACCATAGTTACATAGAGCTTTGCCCTGTGTCTCACTTGTCACACCAGCTCAGTGTTTTAGCATTTAAGATGGAGGCAAAGATGCCAGCTGACATCCAACTCATGCATTAAATCTAATAATGAAGTCTTGTTTTTAAGAAGGAGAGAGGTAGCACGCCGGTAGCTTTTATTAGATGATGCCATTGGAGGAGTCTGATTCGGGAATAACCGAAGAGGACACCAGAGAGCCTGTGAGACTGAGTGAAACTGCTGGTGTTTCAAAAAGAGGAACAGAGAGGAGAGGAGACAGGTGGCGTTTACGCCGCTACTACCGCAATCACATGAGCGTCTGTCGGAGGGATATTGCTCCTGGCGCAAGGGGAAAAAAAGAGAAACATTTCACCGCTTGCAGAGTAGAAAGTCTGTTGGTGAGGGGGACCCTAATCACATTACCCTAGAAAACTTTTACTTATGGCTAATGGAATTCGTTTAAAATTGAACCATGGGAGCATAAGTACATTTGCATTGATCCAGATATGTATAGAGCCAAAGTCAGTCTATCTATTTTGTGAGGGAATTAAAGCGGGTAAGCCCATAGAGCCAGACTGTATAATCCTATGTTAGAAGATCAATACGAGCTGGCCCGCTCGTAGGCCTTTTTTATTTGCTAAAACGTGTGTATGCGCGGGTGAGCGTTTGTCCGGTGTATATTTTGCCAGCGAATTCTTCTGTGTGTGGGAATTGGCCATCTCCCATGCTTACCTGCTTGTTGGGTGGCGGCCCGGCTCTTTCGTGGCTCTTTGGGGTTTTGCGCGCCTGTTAACGCCATACAAATAAGCAGCGCTGCCCTCCGTTTATTTAGTCTGACACTTGTGACATCCATCGTCTATAAAAGCCCCTGTGGCGGCTGGCCCTTAAGAGGAAAATAGGATTGCAGGATACCATCAGTCAGTTAAATTAAAAAAAAGTTTAAAAAATAAAATAAAAACTTTTGAAAAATAAATAAATAAATAAGTTAAAGAAAAAATAATTAAGAAACATCTACAATATTGCTAAATGAGTAATGAATGAATTTTTTTTTTTTAAATAACTAAATATGAATAACTTTTTTTTAAGTGTGCCACATTATCCAACACTGTCTGTACTCGTATTGGTAGTCTGCACATTATGCCATTGCTAATTTGCATAAATGTAAACTCAACAAAGCACAACTTTGTAGCATTTCCAATCGCTCACGTCGTGAGAAATCGCCAACTCTCAGTTGCTGTATTTCCATCCCAAGTTGAGAATTTAACTTATGTGCAAAATTGGAATATCGCATAAAACATTTGCGAACAAAGCACCGTTTCCATGACACGTGTTCAAGAGAACAAAATCATCACTTCCTGGGAAATCGGTGGAAAATATCTGTAATAAAAATGGAAGTTGTTGCATTCAGGGAAGTCACTGTGGTTCTTTTTGCTTACATTATAAATGACTTGTCTGGTGTTTGGGAACGCAATCGTTTAAGACACTGCTGGGAGGTAATTATGCCCAACTAGTGTCATGACAGACTTTCACTTAGGCCTTTCAGAATGAGCAAACCAACATTTGATATGCTGAGCAATGAGATTGATCCGCTAGTTAGTCCAGTTATCCGATCACATCCACTGTTGAGGAGAAGTCACATGAGATTTATTTTTGCGCATCCAGGAATTTATTCGGTAAAGGTATTTCCATCATAGTTTATGCGCATTTCTTCTTATCAAATTAAACAAATTATCTGCCTTAATAGAGCATATATTTATTTTTATTTTATTTAGGTGCATTTTGCTGTTTCCTTCTTTATACCACATAAAAATAGGTGGATGGAAACATAGCTATAAAGAATAACTGATGTCTGGATGCTATGCCATTTCAAATCACTGTAAGTATGCAAGGATGGAATTCACTAAGATTGACATGCAAACTGGCACAGCTTAATGAATTTTAAAATGTAACATCCAACCGCACCACAACTTCACACCTTGCCAGGGTCATCCACTGTTATTCATTTTCCAACTTTCACAAGCGTTTCACTAGACTCGGATAAAAACCACAATGACATTCACTGTGGCTGGCAGAAGGTAAATCTGATGACTAAGAAACCCAACTATGAGATTAGTCTCGAGCTCTCCTTCCCTAAGTGCTACTCACTACAAATGGGACCCTAAGAAGATAATAACCTTACAATTGCTTTTATAGGGATTGAGTTATTCTATTACAAGGCTATGGAAGAATATCACCTTTATCCGTATGACTGCAGCCTCACAGCCATCCTCCAGTTGTCCGGAATAGATCGGTGATGTTGGTGAATGCCATGGGAATCTGGATAATAAATAAGGATAAATATTACGAATCTTAAATAAAAGTCAACGTGACATAAAAAATAAGCCGCTGTGAAACAGAGGAAGAATTTTCTGCAGCATTTATCATCATTATATGCTAATATATGCCAACTGGTGACCTGTGAACCAATTTTGTGTAATTTAACCATTGGCTTTCAGGTATCTGTTATTATGAAATCACAATATGTTATAATGCTGAAATCAGATATCTCCTCATCCTTTACCTATAAACTCTGACCTCAGAGAGGCTCCTATATATTTTCCCAATCTCATAAAAGGGTCATGTGTGGAATAATCTCCCTATTCACACCCATAATTATAGCACTGTTGCCCTCATCCAGTTTAGTGAAGCCCCATGTGGTGAGTGTTGCCACCAAAGACCCTAATAGTATTTCATAGAATCAGCAAAGTGGTCAGTAAAAGTGAAAAGGGTCTAATGGCTGATATCCTTCCAATGGCACTCCTCTTAACACATAATCCCTTTTGTCATCATCTAATGGAATAAAAGTGGCAGGGCCTTTCCCAAACTCCCCCTCTCAGTTTGAAAAACATTACTCTGCAAGGACCAATGTGACCACTTCCCATACACTTACATTGAAAGAAGGACCCGAGCCAAAAATAGTGAGAAAAAAAAAGAGAATTGGGCCAGAAACCAAGCACCAAGAAGCCACAGCATAGCAACACTAAACTATCCAGAGCACCTTAGCAGAATAAATAAATAGGCCTAATAATTTTTTTTTTTTTCGTAAATACTTCAGAGAGTGTATTCTAAAATAGGAAGCGCTCGAGCCAGACGGGATTTAAACTTTGTCGGCTGAAGATCCAAGTTTGGTTTGAAGACGAAAAACGTACCAAGCACAATGTTCTTTTATAATTCCTGATTTCGAACACACACTCACAGTGTTCAGGTTGGTCTTGCGGCTGTTAGAGCAGAAAAACGAAAGCCGTTCTCCGTATATTTTTCCGTCGATTTCTTCAGGCGCGTTCATATTGTCCATTAGATCGAAAGATCTGGAAAAACCCATACATTTACCCACCTATAGACCCTCCTCTCGAAGAAATCAGGACAGAAGTGGTTGAAAGTGGACAAAAGAGATAGATGAAAACACCAGGTGTAAACGAGTATGTGTCTCCCTCGTCTACTTGTCATCCGATCGACCAAAATCCATCTAAATACCAGGTGTAAACAAGGCCTATGAAGGGGGATTAATGGAGGACTTATTGAACGATTTGACTTGACACCTCTCAGTCCTGCGGGTCCTGCTCGGGCATTAGTCATATCTGAATACAGTTAGCCTTAATGCTACTAATCCTTTTAGTGGCTCATCAATAGCTTTCAGTTGTGAGATGCTAAAATCTAAGTTGTTAAAAGTCCCCGGGACAGGACTTTAGGAGCACCGATCTGGGGTAAAATACGCAGCCAAAAAAAAAACAAAAAACACAGCAGAACAAATAAACAGCAGGCTGGAAATGAGCTGTCATGAGCAGAAATCATTTTCTGGCATGGTGACTGACATCTCCTCGACCACCCGGGAAAATCCACGTCCACGGTTTTCATGCTTATTTCGGCCCGAGGTTTAGGCCGTCCTCACAATGCCAGGATGCTGAGCTGTTTCGAGAGAAAACAGAGCATGAATCATCATGTACGGGGGTTTGGGCCGTGCATGAGGGTGGCGGGACAAACTGGTGTCCCCAGATGTGCTATTTAAAGCCTGCCACCACCAGGGAAAGGAAGAAGCGGTTGTATATCATTTCAAATGATGTCTTGTTCAGGAAGAGCGCGAGGAAATTAGTCTGGCAGGAAGCCACGGGGGTCCGAGTCCGACTCCCTTTCACACAGTAATGGCTACCGGGCAGTGAGCAGACCTGAGAATGCTATCATATCAGTTATAGGAGTCAAGAACCGTCATTTACCTCAGAACAACACGTTTAACACACAAAATGTTCACACAAAACGAAAACTCATAATTTCTTAAAGGGATAGTTCACCTTGAAATTAAATTTTGGTATGTTTTAGCTCACCTGAAGTGCATCCAAGATGTAGGTGTCTTTGTCTCCACAGTAGTTAAAATTTTGATATTTTTAGGTCAAACCGTTCTTGTCTGTCAGTCATATAATGCAGGTATATAGGCACTGTATCCAAAAGCATGCAGAGATGTCTCTAATAGCATGCAGAGAAAAGTCCAAATTAAAAAAATTCCCCATCGTAAGTGCACATTGATGGCCTAAGACACGAAACAAGCGGTTTGTGTGATAAAACGAACAGTATTTATATCGTTTTTATCTCTTTTACACAACCACGTCCAAGTGATCTGTTTACACCGGATTTCTTTCCCGGAAACTAATCTAACCGCCTTCAATTGGACATTGCATTTTTAATCTCAGCAGAAACGCGTGTGATTGGCTGTATGGCTCAACGTATGCCTTTGATTGACCTGAACAATGAAGCGAGTAGTGTGTCAAGATAGAAGGCTTACAAATTGGGAATAAGTGAAAACTCAACACTCCCGGATGAGTTCGCGCGAGCTTAGGCCATCAATGTGCACTTACGATGGGGAATTTTTTTAATTTGGACTTTTCTCTGCATGCTATTAGAGACATCTCTGCATGCTTTTGGATACAGTGCCTATATACCTGCATTATATGACTGACAGACAAGAACGGTTTGACATAAAAATATAAAAATTTTAACTACTGCAGAGACAAAGACACCTACATCTTGGATGCACTTCAGGTAAGCTAAAACATACCAAAATTTAATTTCAAAGTGAACTATCCCTTTAACACTAATTGTCTTCTGTGGAACACAAAATGAGAATTTTCATGCTGCTCAATTATGAATAAGACAAACAAGCAATTAGTCCATATGACTCCATGTGTCACTATATTACTAGTCTTCTGAAGTAAAACGATTAATCTACATATGAAAACCATTTGACATCTACAGCAGGTGTGTCCTATAGTATACATTAATCTCCCAACCCCACTTAAATCAACCTGAGCCAGCGAATCAAGGTCGTACTACTAGGCATATACAGTACTATAAACTTATGAGCAGATGTGTTGAGGCAAGTGGGAGCTAAACTCTGCAGGACAGTGTTTGGACAAAAGCATCGTAAGCCTTAAGATCGTATGCAATTGCAAAAATACAATATTGAAAATGACATTGCTTAAATTGATCAAACTCGGGTTTATGTTGCTACAGCAAATATCGCAGAGTCTATACAGTAAGTGGGGATTATAGCTAGCTTTCAGTAACTTGCAGCTTATCAAAAAGAGCACTTTTCTGCCAGCTACTTTAAGAACACTTATAACAAAGAGGGCAGACCTGGAGAATTTCAGGCAAGTTCACACAAACAGACACCCTTAAACACACACGCACCACTGCCTCCATCTCTCGGCCTCCTCTGTTTTGTTAAATAAACAAGGTTTTCTTATCATAAATGAGTATTTACTGCATGATTGGAGATAGATGCACATCCAAAAGTACATGTATACATAACTGTACACTGTTATAACAGTATTCTGTTTAAAAGATTGGGGTCTGTAAGATTTTAAAAGAGAAATCTCTTTTGCTCACCGAGGCTGCATTTATTTGATAAATACAGTGGGGCAAAAAAGTATTTAGTCAGCCACCAATTGTGCAAGTTCTCCCACTTAAAAAGATGAGAGAGGCCTGTAATTTTCATCATAGGTACACTTCAACTATGAGAGACAAAATGAGGAAAAAAAATTCAGAAAATCACAATGTAGAATTTTTAATGAATTTATTTGCAAATTATGGTGGAAAATAAGTATTTGGTCACCTACAAACAAGCAAGACTTCTGACTCTCACAGACCTGTAACAACTTCTTTAAGAGGCTTCTCTGTCCTCCACTCGTTACCTGTATTAATGGCACCTATTTTAACTTGTTATCAGTATAAAAGACACCTTTCCACAACCTCAAACAGTCACACTCCAAACTCCACTATGGCCAAGACCAAAGAGCTGTCAAAGGACACCAGAAACAAAATTGTAGACTTGCACCAGGCTGGGAAGACTGAATCTGCAATAGGTAAGCAGCTTGGTGTGAAGAAATCAACTGTGGGAGCAATTATTAGGAAATGGAAGACATACAAGACCACTGATAATCTCCCTCGATCTGGGGCTCCACGCAAGATCTCACCCCGTGGGGTCAAAATTATCACAAGAACAGTGAGCAAAAATCCCAGAACCACACGGGGGGACCTAGTGAATGACCTGCTGAGAGCTGGGACCAAGTAACAAAGGCTACCATCAGTAACACACTACGCTGCCAGGGACTCAAATCCTGCAGTGCCAGTGTCCCCCTGCTTAAGCCAGTACATGTCCAGGCCCGTCTGAAGTTTGCTAGAGAGCATTTGGATGAACCAGAAGAGGATTGGGAGAATGTCATATGGTCAGATGAAACCAAAATAGAACTTTTTGGTACCAACTCAACTCGTCGTGTTTGGAGGAGAAAGAATACTGAGTTGCATCCAAAGAACACCATACCTACTGTGAAGCATGGGGGTGGAAACATCATGCTTTGGGGCTGTTTTTCTGCAAAGGGACCAGGACGACCGATCCGTGTAAAGGAAAGAATGAATGGGGCAATGTATCGTGAGATTTTGAGTGAAAACCTCCTTCCATCAGCAAGGGCATTGAAGATGAAACATGGCTGGGTCTTTCAACATGACAATGATCCTAAACACACCGCACGGGCAACGAAGGAGTGGCTTCGTAAGAAGCATTTCAAGGTCCTGGAGTGGCCTAGCCAGTCTCCAGATCTCAACCCCATAGAAAATCTTTGGAGGGAGTTGAAAGTCTGAATTGCCCAGCGACAGCACTGAAACATCACTGCTCTAGAGGAGATCTGCATGGAGGAATGGGCCAAAATACCAGCAACAGTGTGTGAAAACCTTGTGAAGACGTACAGAAAACGTTTGACCTCTGTCATTGCCAACAAAGGGTATATAACAAAGTAATGAGATAAACTTATGTTATTGACCAAATATTTATTTTCCACCAAAATTTGCAAATAAATTCATTAAAAATTCCACAAATGTGATTTTCTGGATTTTTTTTTCTCATTTTGTCTCTCATAGTTGAAGTGTACCTATGATGAAAATTACAGGCCTCTCTCATTTTTTTAAATGGGAGAACTTCCACAATTGGTGGCTGACTAAATACTTTTTTGCCCCACTGTATATAAAACAGTAATATTTTGAAATATTATCTATTACGTTTTTTTTTTTTTTAAGATTCCTGTGATGCAAAGCTGAATTTTTTGAGAAGGTCCTCACTGCAGAACATGAAATCCACTGGGAGGAGTTGGATCCAGATCCAACTCCTCCCACTATATATACTTCGCCCCCACGCCCCATGCCCCACCACCAGATGAACCAGCATATCGGTGATCACCATTGTTTGCTCTCATCAATGTAAGTCTACATTTTGATTACTAATATAGTCGAGATAGATTAATAATTTAGTGTGCATCTTTAAGTAATGATCACACTTAAATATATGTTAAAGTTTTGACAGTGTCCATACTTTTTGATAACACCAAGACATGTTTAACTAGTCCGCTAAACTGGCATCCATTAATGGTAAGTTAGGTCGTTTGTAGCGTTAACGTTAGCACGCACGTGTAGAGGTGGCCTATCTATTTAGCTAAACTAATTAGCTTTGGATAATACTGTTGGTATGTTCATATGTTTATAGCTAGGATAAGCTAACATGTGGTGTTGTCTGTCAGGTAGCTATCTAGTTAGCCAGGTTAGCCACGCTACCCACTAGACAGGTTAGGCAAACACTGCACTCCAGGTATGCATTGTTAGTTGTTGCCATGGAGTGTTTTACTTTCAATGATGAATTAAAACATTTAAAAAAATAATGAACATTTAAATATTTGCTTTCTTTGCTAACCCACAGGATATGGAGGTCGAGGAAGAAAGGGGGAACTTTTTAAAATAATATGTGAAGACACCCACCCAGACTTCTGCCAGATCTGTGCTGACCTGAAAGGATGAATAGTTAATTGTGAATGTCCGGTGGTTTCCCTGTAATGTTTGTGTCATTTCTGCGTGTGCTCCCAATGTAGTTTCCTTATGTTTTGCCTTCAAAGTTTCCCTACTGTTTTCAAAATGTCTGTTTTACCTAGTGTGTTAATAAACTTGTTTTTTTTTCCCTATTTAATTGTGCTGGTAATGAATTGTTCATGCATTTATGTAAGTGAGATGCTCTTATGTTATGTAAATTAAGTCAGATTCCCTTGTGAAGTCATTTATAAGTTTAAAATTAGTGCTGCTATAATTTAGTCACTTACAGTTGCATAATCAGTGGAAAAGCACACATATTTTCTACATGAATTTAAACTTGATTTAATATTACTCAAAAGTAGACGCGCCTACTTATTAATATTATAATATTTGATTTAATATTTGAAATCAAAGTGCATGTGGACTACTGAGAGGGGTAAAAGATCAGCCAATCAAATAATACATTTCTTTTTAAGAGATATTTATTCTTGCATGTAACAAGGAACTACATGCTTTTCAGGGAAGATGAAATGTAAGAATTTTTAATCAATCTTTTTGTTTTGGATTATAATTTAACGCCTTTTCCAAATGAAAAAAAACTGCAAATGTTACAATGTTTGTAACTTTTTAAACTTCATTAAATAAGATTTGTTTTCAGCAAGTTTGTTTTTCTGTCAAAAGTCAAATCATCTTAATTTATATAGCGCTTTTAACAGTGTTGTTTCAAAGCAGCTTTACAGAGATAAACTTATAATTTAAGGAAATGGAGATGGTTTTGGTTCTTTAATACAATTATTTTCCAGCTAAAGTTAGTTTTGATTGATTCGCTTCCGTCGCAACGATCATTTGTTATTAAATTAGGTTCTTAAATTAGACGACACCATTCTCTCTACACAGACTTTAAACGCGAACCTGTGAGAAACGCTAGGAACCTGTTGACCAATCAGAATGCAGTGGGAGGAAATCCAACTCCGCCCCTCTGATCTGGATCCAACTCCGCCCATCGGATCTGGATCTAACTCCGCCCCTTGGATCTGGATCCAACTCCGCCCCTTGGATCTTATGTACTGCATTGAGGTGCTACTGAATTTTTTAGCATCATTTCAGTGTCACATGATCCTTCAGGAATCATTGTATGCTGATTTGGTACTCAAGAAACATTTCTTCTTATTATTAGCAATGTTGAAAATAGCTGTGCTGTTAATATTTTTGTGGAAACTATGATAATGTTTTTCAGAATTCTTTGATGAACAAAAGAACAACATTTATTTGAGATAGAAATATTTTGTAACAACATAAATATTATTTTAATCAATTTAATGCATGCTTGCTGAATAAAAGTATCCATTTCTTTATAAAAAAAACTAGTAGGGTAAAAATGTAATTGCGTTCGATAATAAAATATTGCAACAGGTGGCATCAGCTTTTCTAAGACATCTGAAACCCCATAAAGTGCCTTGACAAAAGCAGTTTTCCTTCCTGTGTTGATGTGTTTCCTTTTGAAGCAGGAAGTTTTGGTGGGACTTATGAAAGGGTTTGTGGCTTTTTAAAAGAGCCTGAAGGCTGTAATTTCTGTCACAGCCATAAACCATTACTTGATAACACTAGTCAGTGGCAATGGAAGGTGGTGTCAGGGGGAGGGACATTCTCCACAGAGAGAGAAAGAAAATTTGACTGGACAGATGAAAGATACATAAACAATACAATACACATGTATACATACACCTTGAGTGCAGGGTGAGTCTTTTTTGGTGCTTTTTCCTGACAAAAAGAAAGACTGTAAATTTAATGCTTCCATTTTTACAATGTAGATTCTCTACAGATGTTTGCATTTTGTGTCATTGCATTTCCTCAACTCTTGTTTTATATTCAGAGTAAATCAATTAACATTTTCACTTTGTTAGTAATTCCCTTAACATCAAGCAGGTACTGGTCGCACCGCGTCCACCACCGGCCCTTTAAGACTAACAGTCACGTCTCCTTCACTTTAGTCTCCTGATCTCTTCTCGCCTCCCCAATTACAGCACTAATTTCCCTAATGGAGCATTAATGGACAAACAGGCTGCTGAAGCGACGAGGGAATAAAGCTCACTGCTCAGCACAAAGCGAGCGAACACAACACAAGCCTATTAGATTTCACAAACAATGGCACTGCGATGCCTTTCCCGAGAGACAAACATCTCCCAAGTAGCAGTCACGGCTACTTAGCATGCGGGACAGGAAAGCCAGGGCTTGTTTGCATGTCACGGTGTGACCTTGCTGTGAGCGGCAGCTATTGATTGTGTTCTCCACGTGCTCGCTGTCGTGGTGATTATCTGTGTTGATTTTCAAACGGCTGGTATCCAGTGCCTTCTAGTGCTTTAAGGACCAACGAGTCGACTTGCGCAGTGTATTAGGAAAATTAACTTCATTGCCAGGTTACCATTGCAGGCTCTCATATCCAGAGAACCATGAGTGAGTGTTTTTTTGTTGTTTTTTTAAGATATGTGGTCTCTTGAGCTGATATGATGGCACGGGAGAGTTTTGAAGCTGTGCCTACTAAAACGGGAATGCTGAAAGATGAGTAGCTAGTTGTAAGATCTGTTGTACAGTGCTTAGATATTGGCATTGAGGATGGGAGGGTGTCAGGAAAGACAGAACTAAAAGATCAACACAGTGGCGCCAAGACCTTCTTCTATCCTAGTCATTCGCTCACACGCACATACACACACGCGCACGCACGCACACTGTTTTCATGGTTTATGGGGACTTTCCTTAGACATGATGATTTGTATACTGTACAAACGGTATATTCAAAATTCTCATATCCTAAACATACCCATCACAGAAAACATAATTTAGTATGATTTAGAAGCTGTTTTCCTTAGGGCTGCATAACGATTAATCGCAACTAATCGTTTGCAGAATACAAGTTTTTGTTTACATCATATATGTGTGTGTACTGTGTATAATAATTATGTATATATAAATATACAAACATGCATGTATAATTTTAAGAAAAAAATCTATTTATATATTATTTATAATTATATATAATATAAATTATATTTAAATATACAAAGTTATATAAACATGTAAATATTTTTTTAATATATTTTTTTTACATGCATGTGTGTGTATTTATAAATACATAATTATTTTACACAGTACACACACATATATGATGTAAACAAAAACGTTTAGTTGCGATTAATCGTTATGCAGCCCTAGTTTTCCTCATGGGGAATAAAAATGTCCCCACAAGATTGAAAATGTCTGGTATTACTATACTCATGTTTAAATCTTTCCTACTGTTTCTTTCTAATTATTTGTGATATTTACTAGCGATTTTTGAGTACATTTTTTAGTATCTATCCATCTATCCATCCACCCATCTTCCATCTACTTACACACACAATAAAAATATATAAATATACAGAATATAATAGGATAGTTTATGGTCTTTGTTTTTTTAACACCTGCAATAACATGTCCTACAAGTGAAGTCAGAAATATCATATTTACCAGTGGCCAGTGGGAAACTTTAAAACTTAATGATATCCATGTTGTTGAGTTATGACATTAGAAGGGGGGTGTGCGGGTGTCCATATGAAAGATGACACAGATAAACTCTGAAATAGATTTGATCAGAAAGAGAAATAAAAGTTATTTCAATTTCAGTAATGCATTTTATACAACAGAACTTAGTCACATGTAAGTTTAATTTTGAAGTAGTGTAAAGCTAATGACTCACTCTTCACTGCTTTATGCAACTAAATTAATTATGTGTTCGATACCATGCATAAATAAATCATATACTGTGTGTAGTGTAAAAGTGATGTATTTAATTATGCTTACCCACTGATGCAACACTGTTTGGCATCGTACAGTATTGATTTGTTGTTATTTGACTGTCCTTTCCAGAAGGAGGCGGCTCTAGGTGCACTTTAAAGCAGCTAAATTACTAAAAAAGGAATAAGAATTTTTTTTTGATTCAGTAAAAGTACAACTATTCACTTTTAATAGTACTCAGGTAAAGTACAATTCCAATAAATTACATAAATAAAGTAAAGTAATGAAGTAAAGTACTGTATATCCCTGCTGGAGTGACATATCTGGAAAACATGAACTGTGGGTGGGAGGAAGGGGTGACGGACAAGTTCAACAGAAAGAAAAGAAAGCAAGTCAGAGGAGCAGAGAAATGCAGCCGCTCTAATCTGAAGTCTGGCTCCACAAACAGTTCGGGTGAGAAGCTCCAGAGGTCAGCTGGACCCGGGATCCAAATCCACCTTCTCCGCTCCCAGATGACTCACACTGGAAGGCCTTCTCTGGTGACATCATCTATAGCGGAAGAGTTAATACGCAAAGACGCAAACACAGGACTCAGTATGAGCAGATAATCTACAGCCCTGATTTCGGGCACTGCAACCAGTAGTGGTCATCCACATACACTCATGCTTACGTCATTCAGGGTTTTTCAACTTTTTACAGGCCGATGACCCTTGCAAGGGTGCAAAATACTATTCTGGAAGAAAAAGAACATCAGGTATAGCTGATGGTCCGAATATGAACCCTGACCCTGCTCGCATACTCAAACTACATGCTTCTCTGGCTCTGCTGCGCTGGGGTGAATTTAAAGGGGCCTGATAAGAACTGGAGCCAAAGAGTTGTAAAGCCGACTGTCTGTTTGCATTCCTCACATGTCTCAGTGCCTCCTATGCTTAAACACTCACGCTACAACATACACATGCAACATGCATACTGATCCATTGGGAAGATCGACAGGGATGAAACATAAATCTTCCATTTTAAGTTGCAGCTTCTCGCTCGTAACTTAAGAAGTGGCGACAGCTGAATATAAACGGAAATATTAGCATCATAGATAAATTATGCTGGTTATGAAAATCAAACTGTAATAATGGTCAGAGTTAGCTATTCATTATATTATCAATAGTTAGCTATTGTGATAATAAATTAATATTTTATATATAAATATAATATTTAAAGAATATTGTTTTTGTCTATATTATGAACGTTAATTGGAACCCAAAAAGGTCACGTTCTGAAAAGGACATAAAGAAATAAATCCATGCAAGTTTAGCTAAGTGTTTTGAAGTGACACAATCACCGAAGTGACAAATATCTTTAACAAATAAAAATGTAAGATAAATAACCTCTGGCATAGCCGTAGTCGGAAAAGCAACAGGAGAATATTTACAGTATGGGCCGTTTGCGCACATATAGTGAAACTCTTCTCAAACCTGTACATATTTCTGAATCCTAAAGTTCTAAAGCATTTTAGAAATATAAAAATGCAATAACATCCACACAAATAGAAGAGAAGCAGTCTTGAATGCAAAGTTGAGAGGGTCAGATCCTGCATGAGCTATTATTCATTTTCTCTTTGGGACTTGTCCAGTTTCAGTCAGCTCTGTATGCTGGTTCATGAACTACAGCCCTCGTGCCAGGCTGGAGAAAAAATACAGTGAATACCCAAGCTGACATGAAAATAACCTCCCAGTAAAATACTACATCCGATTTCCCAGAGTATGAATGAAAAGGTTGCTGCTTTTACAAGCTACTTAATGATTGTGAGTGTTGCCTTAAACCTTTTGGCAACACTGTTTTGCTAAGGAACAGAAAGTTCCCTGTGTCAATAACCTTGTTAGAGCTCTCTTTTGTTCTGAACTTGACAGTTCGTCAACAAGTTCGCCAGGAGCAAAATTCGTTATCCCTCAATGGGAAAAGAGTCTGCTTTCCTCTGTCAACCTTTAAAATAATAATTCACCCAAAATGTTTAAGATTTCAAGCTTCAAAACAGGACGGCAGACCACTATAAAAGTATCATACATGCAAAAAAGGTTAATTTGACTCATACATGATTTTCCAAGATTTCTGAAGTCATTAAATAGCTTTGTGTGAGGAACAGACACACTTTGTCATTCTTCACTGATGTACCCCTTGAAATGAGCTGTTGCACAGCAACTGGTTTGAGTCAGTTGAACTCAATAAGATTAATAAACAAATCATTCAGAGTGGTTTTGTGAACCGAATCAATCAATTTATTGAAATGATTCTGACTCAAAAGAATGATTCTTTACATTGCTACTTCTACGCTGAAATATTGCAAGGAGTTCAAGGGCAGATGTCAAGATTTTCAGTGAATAATGACTTAATTTCAGTCATGACAACTCTCTGGATAGTTTATAACACGCTTTATCAATGTAAATGGTTTCATAAGTTTGATAGGCTTTTATTGGCAAACACATTCAATATATGCACAAAGTCAATACTTATATTTTTGACCCTTCTTCTTCATAACCTCTGCAATTCAGTCCGGCATGCTGGATATCAGCTTCTGGGCCAAATCCTGACTGATGGTGATCTATTCTTGTGCCTGCAGTTGATCACAATTTGTGGACTTGTTCACTAACGTTTGAGGATTGACCACAGGTTCTCAATGGATTAAGATCCAGGGCTACAGATAAAAAAATGTCAATGTAATTATCTCTGAGCCACTTCATTATCACTCTTGCCTTGTGATATGGTGCTACATCATGCTGGAAAATGCACAGATCATCACCAAATTGCTCCTGGGTTGTTGGGAGAGGTTGCTCTTGCAGGAACTTTTGATGCCATTCTTTATTCATGGCAGTGTTTTTGGGCAGAATTCAGAGATACCACTCCCTTGGATGAAAAGCGACCGCACACATGGATGGCCTCAGGATGCTTCACTGTTGGCACAACACAGGACTCATGGTAGCGTTCACCTTTCCTTCTCAAGAAAATCATTTTCCAGATGTCCCAAACAGTCGGAAGGGGGCTTCATCAGAGAAAATAACTTTGCACCAGTCTTCTGCCGTCTAATCCTTGTACTTCCTGCAGAATTTCAGTCCGTCCCTTATGTTTTTCTTAGAGAGAAGTGGCTTCTTTGCTGCCAGGCCATTGTCTACAAGTCTTGGTCTCACTGTGTCGTCTTCAAAACCCCTGCTGCTACTGAGCAAGATCTGGTGGTGACATGATTCTACAGCCACTCCTCACAAGGAGACCGGCCTGGTGCTTGATAGACGCTCTGGGACGTCCTGAAGCCTTCTTCACTGCAATTGAACCTCTTTCCTCAAAGTTATTGATGATTAAGTAAATGGTTCTTTTGGGGTGCAATATTCGCAGCAATTTCCTTGCATGTGAGGCCATTTTGATGCAAAGCGATGATGGCTGCATCTCTTTCTTTGGAGGTAACCATTACTAACGCAAGAACACAATGATTGGAAGCACTTCTTCCTTGCTTTTTATAGCAATGATTACGGATTACTTAATGATAGTGCTCGTTCAGACTTTCCCATGTGCTGATGATATGATTTTTTTTTTTTTGCCAATTAAGCTTTTTGCAATTATTTAAAATCATCTGATCACTTTGCACAATAACCTAAAACTCAGCAAAACACAACATTTATGTCACTGCCAACACTTTTGACCATAGCTGATCGGATTTATATTTGTTTTGCGGTAACATGTGGAGAGTTAATTTGAAAAGTTTTAACAAATTGGATAGCTCTCCGATCAGTAAAAATGCATGAAGTGACCAGGTGCAAACAGGCCCAGTCATCAGGTCCTGTACACTGTAAACATTTATTTTCACTTGTTATCACTTTTAAGGCACTTTTACACAATTCAATTCAACTTAGATAATTAATGTGGTTCGGATAACATAATATTTCGAATTTATATCTATTAAACAATCTCAATCATTGTATTAACTCAATTTTTTTTATTTCAATGAACTCACATTTTTTTAAGTTAAACCAACAATACTTTTTTACAGTGTATGAAATGACATGAGGTTTAGTAAATAATGACAGAATTCTCTCTATCTCTCTCTCTCTTTGTGAATTATTCCTAAGAAATTATTCTCCAATTAAAGGAAGTCTTACCCAAAGGCCAAAGCGATAAAATGTTTGAGCAAATAAGACATAAAATTGGCCTTCCCCCCACACACAAAACTCTTTAAACTCTTTAAACTGCCAAATAACACAAATGAAAGCTACGGAGTAATTATAGCATTTAGCTTTCCACACTGCCCTGAAGACTTTGGAATCTGTGTTTTGACAGGAATACATTTTTGTCAATACAGCACACCTCTGAAACCACAAAAAAACCACACCTCTGAAACCACAAGTTGCTTTTAACAAATATATCCAATCTTAAGTGTTAATTGATGGATGTAAGCAGCCCATTTATTTTATTTCTGATGGTTACAATAGATGAACTTGTGCTTGCGCATTCATCTTTGTCATACAGGAAGATAAGATTAGACGTTCATACATTCATATGAATCGCATTTCATCTGTGCCTCAAGGGTCACGTTCACTTTCAGTAAGAACATAAGCTACCCATGATTCCGGCTGTCATCGTTGCCATTGATGTATGGAATTATGCCATTTACATAGATAGGAACAGAGTAATGACAGCTGAAGCTTTGGGAGGATTTGGAGACAATGATGGAGCACACTTTGCACTTCTCTTTGCACTTTCTCACACAAAAGCTCAGTTTAAATGTCCTCTTCTCACTAAGGCCCCCAGGACTGGGCAAAGAACCTTGACTTTTGAGATAATCCACATGGACACTTTGGTCTCATAATTGTGAGCAGTTTTACATTACTAAATTCATACTGCAAAATAACACCTCAGGTTGTGAAAAGTATCAGATCTTTGTGTTTAAGCCAAGGACCAAATGTTACCTGTGTGCAAAGCTCAGGTGATTTAAGGCTGACACCCGGAGATTATGTGAAATTATGGAAAGAGTGTGTTGCATGAGGAGAGGTAATTATGTCTGATAGCCATCAGAGAGGGGGGCGACCACAGGTCTCCTCTGTTAATCTCGGACCAGTTGTGGCCAATTAAAATCCCACCCGGCAGCAAGACTGATGGAGCTGTGGAGGGGGGAATTATCTACTACTTTCATCTGATTAAAATGGCACAGAGAAAAGCCGCTAATGGTTCAGATGTGATTCACAGAGGGGAGATAGAGGATATGCATCACGTACACACTCATTACGTCAAGCTGCACCTGCCGAGAATGTCCACTTAGTATTTAAAAAGTCTTTAATTTGATGTTTCTGTCAACTTCAAATGCAATTGATTTCATTAATGTACACTACACCACAAAAATATTAAGCAGAACTGTTTTGATACAACATTGATAATAATAAGAAATGTTTCTTGAGCAGCAAATCAGCATATTAGAATGATTTCTGAAGGATCATGTGACACTGAAGACTAATGATGATGAAAATTTCAGCTGTCATCACAAGAATAAATTGCTTTTAAAGATAGAAAACAGTTATTTCAAAATGTAATAATATTTCACAATAATACTTTTTTTTTTTTTTACTGTATTTTTGTTTAAAGGCACACCGCGGACTTTGTGACCTAAAGAGTTGAAGCATACGAGTTATTTTAAATGATTCCTCAGGCCAATATACAGTGTTTGACACTATCAATGCTCCAAGCGGGGCTACCCTCTTGAAATACCACCTATGCAAGTTTGGAGAAGACGGACGGTCTTTGGCCAGGTCATGTGACCTGGAGAACGAATCACTTTACGACCGTCACGTGACCACAAGCTCTGATATACTCAAGGAGCTAACGCTTTTGCTACTATTTTTCTGCCTGTTCGACTTCTGGCCATGGCTGAGGCAAGGAAAAAGTTTAAACTGCTTCTGAGAAGGCAAAAAAGAGAAAACGCGAGAGGGATCGTGGATGTCTTCTTGACTTTTGCGACAGTGCTGCGGCGCTTGTGGCCTCTAGGGGTGCTAGACGTGAAAATTACAGGTCTAGCGCCCCTAGTGGCCAAAAGTTCCACGGTGTGCCTTTAAATTAAGCCCCGTTGAGATCTAACGACTCTTACTGACCCTAAACCTTTGAATATGTAATAATCAAATATTGAACTATAATTTCAATAAACGAAAAACTTTTATAAAAATAAAATATTGCTTTGTTCTGGATGGTTGCCAGGGTGTTGCTATGCAGTTGCTATGGTGTTTCAAGTTGTTTTTAGCATGCTGATATGGATTGTTAATGCGTTCTGGGATTATAACATTGCTGATATGTGTGGTTCCCAGAGAGTTGTTAGAGTGTTTGGGCTGCTAAGGTGTTCAGCTTTTAAGGTGTTCTGAGTGTTTTTTAGAACATTGATATGAGGCTGTTAGGGTGTTCTAGATGGTTGCCAGGGTGTTGCTAAGTGGTTGCTCGGGTGTTCTGGGTGGTTGCTTTGGCAATGCTATGTGGTTGCTAAGTCAAATACATTCTAAATATTCTGCTCAGATCCTTCCTTCAATATAACTGAGTTTTTTCACACCTTTTTTATTGTCTGCCAGGCGAAAAATATAAGTATGATATCTTAAAAAAGTAATAGCATCATCATTGATGCCATTATTGATGTCCGCAGCACAAACAGTGCAGATTGAGATACAAGCCAAAGTTTAATGCTTAGGGGTTTGTTCAAATCCATAACCATAAGTATGATGAGCAGTAGTAATAGTTGTTTGCCTGAGTCAATGTTCTCTCTAAAGACATTCCAGAAGAAGAACGTTAATGGTGACAGTAACTGTACTATATAAAGATGTGGCATGATAAAGAGTCGACTCCTGTCCATTAGCAGCTTCATGAGAATCAGTCAGAATCACAAACTGTAACGCACTAATCCTAGCCAAATCCCAAGCATACTTGAGGGGCACTAGACTGCTGATTCCTGGGCTAATGGGTAAAATGAGGGTGAGGGTACATTCCAGTGGAAGGACGGCCATTGCTCTTGGTCATGGCCTTCTCCAATCACCACCCTTAGGTGGAGTGATGCATGGGATCTATGCACGAGATAAGTTAGGGGTTAAAAGGCCTATTATGTCCTGTAATGCCTTTTGCTCACGCCATGGCCTCCAGAGGAATGAACTAATGCTAAATCACAAAGATCTATGTGGGAAAAACTTTCAAGCGGACTCATACTCGCGTTCATTCACACACCGAGAAATAAACACCTGACTCACAGAGAGGTTAAGGTGCTTGTGTGAGAACTTGGACGTCACAGGTTAACAAACACACCGTAAAGCAACAAGGTGGAGACAGGCTCCTCGTCGAGTGCACTTTTTTAACTCCCCCCAAAAACGAACCGAAAGGAGGTTTACACCTTCTGGTACAAGGGACGTGTTTACACTACACTAAAGCCTCCGCATATTTATTACCAGCAGCACGATCCCAGGTACTTAAGGGTCTGCGGACGGAGGGAGATCGGGAGAGAAAACAGAGCCGGCACTCTGTGCTCACCGCTAATCCTCAGGCATCCCGCTCTGCTATCGAATAAGAGGGTCTGGATTGCGATGAGAATATATATATACACTCGAAGAACATAGCTAAATTCAAAATATTATACAAGCATACCACAAAGTTCAATATTACGATTTTTCAAGAAATCAAGGAAAGATGAGCGTGAAGGAGAAAATGTGCCATCTACATCAGAGCCTACTTCACCTTTCCATGAGGAGACGGCGAGTGAAGTGACACCAGCGGCTTCCCGTTTCTAAGACACGCATATTTCATCACTGGACTGTAGTGAGACATCCACGACACAAATCAAATGATTTTGTCTCATAACAGCGGAAACAACATCTGGTCATACAAAGAAGAGTAAGGCATCTAGGGTTTATTTTTATTTGTGTACACTACACTCACAATAAAAACAAAACATTGTGCTTTTGTAAAATATAGAATATAAACAGGACGCCGCTTTCTGCCTTCCCGGTTTCCTTTCCGTGAAGTTTAGGCGGTTAGCAAAAAACATTGCATTACCGTGCGCGCGCCCCTTTCTGGATTGGAGTGTGGATCGCCTGTGACTAACTGTATTCGTCTTCTGACTGTATGCACCGAAGCATGACATCCGTACCGTGACTGTTCGGGATGAATGTACCGTTATGCCCCTAGTACATAAGGTAGTATGTTAGTATGCTATTTCAAACACTGCATTTGTGCGAAATATCGACACTTTTACTATTGCGATACTATACACAAGTTTGTAATATACATAATTTCCAAAAGGCTATGCAATGAGTTAAACATGTAACATGATGGGGTCATGTGACGAACCATATGTTAGCATTGGTGTCGGGGCACGGAGGTTTCCAGAATGATTTTCATGAAGACAAACAGCCCCCTCTCGCCTCACACGCCTCTTCTAAGTATGCTGAGGAGAGCGGGAGATGGAGTTAAATGGAGAGAGAGATTGAAAGCGAGGGATGAAGATAAGTGGGACAGGATTAAGTTGTCTTGAGTCTGTCTGAGGGTCTACATGGCAGAATGGCAGCTGCTGAAGTGTTTATCAACAGGAGTCCTGCTCCGACGCTCTGTTTGTTTTCAGCTGTTTGCAGACAGCTCAGCAGTTCACACGCAGAGAAGATCAGGAGGGCGCGAGCTGCTTGATACAGTTATATTGTCACTGACGGTGATATACTGTACACATGCTCATATCTGCTGTTGTTATGTGATGTACTGTAGCTGTAGGTACACTTTAAAGTCCCCATGAAATAAAAATCGAAGTTTAAGGCTTAAGGCTATCCATAAGTGTGCTCCAAAACAATGACAAAATCGCATTTAGAATATATGAGCATTCACTTACTTCTGCCAATATGGATCAATGATTTTGATGACATAACTCTGCACCTCAGCTTCTCGTCCAATCAAATGCTTTGTAGAATCTGCAGCGTCCCGCCCCCTACATTATAAATAGACGCTGAAGCTGAGGCTGAAATCAGTCACTTGTTCACACAATTACAATTTTTCTATATGGTGAATGGCACATAGTGCACTATATTGGGGATAGGGAACAATCCAGACAGTGCAAAATATGCTTTCCATTGGGGTGAATGAAGTCTGGTTTCACATTAGTGTCACGCGAACCGCCGCAGCGCACACACAGTCTGCTCCGGTCCAGAGACGCGATAGTAGAGTGGATCTTATGCATGAGTCGGTGCAGACCACAAAACATCTCAGCCATTTGAATTCTACACAAAATGCTATATTCTAAAGCGATATGGAGACTAAGAGGAGAAACATTTAGAAAGAGATAACAAAGGTGCCAAACACCAACATAAATTACATAATTTTCAAACTACACATCCTCAGCATGATTATCATCACGGTTTTGCTTTAGTAATTCATATTACATTTAAAAGGGTTAGATTCTATAAGACTGTGACTGTCATTAGCTGTCAAATGCGGCTTTATTGAGCTCAAGGCCCTGGCTGAGCTGTGACATAAACAAAATACTACTGGCTATTTTAAAAAAAAAGAGGAGGAGCTGCTCGATATGTCCCGCCCAACAGTCAACATGCAATCAAAACTATCCATTTAATTCCAAATAGATAAAATTAAGTCCTGTCCAACATTTTTTTCACTGTAAAATTTTTAGTTCGTTGTAATTAAAAAAAATAAGTTAATACAATGAAGAACAATGGTTTAATAAACAGAAACTCAAAATAGTATGTTATCTTCACACATTATCGAAGTTGATTTGACAAAAGATAAAAAGTTGTGATAACAAATCATGAAAATATTTTTTTACAGTGTGGGAAACCTCACATCACATCAAAACAAATGTTTTTTTTGTTTTTTTTACTTTTTATATGTCCTTGTTCCTATTTTTATTTTTAAACAACGGATCAGACAGTGGTTTTAGACTCCGTAGTGACACTTATCTGCATGGATGAAGAAACACGCAAAAGCAAAAGGTGAGTTAGGCTACTAATGACATTGTAAAACAGGGATTCACAAACTTTTGACCTAAAACAATTACTTACTAGTAACCAAAGGAATTGTCAAAAGTTATTGTTAATAACAATACATGTGCATGTTTATGGTTCTCTGATGTCGGTTAATGGTCACATGACATAAAGGTTAACAAATAAAATATATCTTTAAGTGCTCTATTTTGATTTCTTTCATTTTAAATTATATTAAATATATTATTAATAATTCATACATTGTTTAATTAAGAAATTAATTTAGCTTCTTCTTTTTTTACCCCAGGGGGTTGAGAAATGTATATTTTTTTGTGTCAATTATTAATTTATTCCACAGCTGGTTATTTGGAGATGGCAACCCTAATGTAGAATAAAACAGCTTCATCTTTATTTTATGCACATGTGCATCATTGTACAACGTCCAGTATTTGTCAAAAGTTAATTTATTCACTGCTTTATGCGTAAAGCTTTTAACTACTTACATTGAGACGCAAGTCCACATTTTAAGCTGTCAGGCAGCAGACTGAAGTCTCTTATCTGGTGGCCCTTGCAGTGGTCTGGGTTTCTGGTCCTGTGGTCAGCATGGACAGTGTCCTACAGTGGCATCGGCCCTGCTGGGATAAGAATGGCAGCGGTGAGGTGAGGGATGAGGAAGGTGACAGGATCCTGTGTGAACTGGCTGATAGAGGAAGCTATTCCTGCCCATTCCCACGGACAGGCCCAAAAAACATACGCATGGGTGTCAAGAACGCCGGCAACACTGCTGACAATGCAGAAAGTGACAAGTGTGTTTGCTGCCACCTCACTGAAGAGGCACAGCAAGGCCCTCACGTGTGCGTTTATGTGTACTAACAGACATACACACACGCACCACGAGCTGTGCTGATGCTGTGCTCTCCAGTGGCTGTTCTATGTAACCTCTCAAACTAATTTAATTGAGGTGCTGATGGCCTTTTCTGCACACTTTGATCATAAAATCTGTAAGGAAACAGAACAAAGCACTGACAGGAAGACAGTCACCATGCAGCCAGTCGATTGCGTGTGTTTGTGTTTTGAGAGGTTGTTGATTCGAAGCATCAGCACCTTTGAACTCTGCAAATATAGCATTTACACTTTTGGGGTCGGTCGATTTTTAAAAATGTTTTTGAAAAGTGTCTTATGCTCACCAAGGCTGAGTTTATTCATTAAAAATACAGTAAAAAAGTGATATGAAATATTACACTCTAAGCATACTGTATATGTTAATATGAAGGAATTTTCCATATTGATTTTACACAGGTGTTTTACCTACATTTTGAATTGCGCATTGCATTGTGTTGTTCTTTTTAGGGTTAAAGGAAATGTCTATAAAACTTATCGGATAAACAATTATCGGGAACATTTTCTACTGCTTTATTCTTACAAGTGTATTACAATTAAAGTTAACTGTTTTCTATGTTAATATATTTTAAAATGTAATTTATTCCTGTGAAGCATAGCTGAATTTTCAGCATCATTACTCCAGTCTTCAGTGTCTCATGATCCTTCAGAAATCATTCTTGCTGGTTTGCTGCTCAAGAAACATTTCTTATTATTTTCAATGTTTAAAGCAGTTGTTCTGCTTAATATTTTTTTTGTGGAAACCATGATACGATCGCAGGTATGACGTCAGATTCAGAACCCAGAAAACAGGCTATTCGCCGCTGGTTCCATCGAGATTTCCGTATATGGTTTAATTAATTAAATGGGGATTTTTGATTTGTGTGTAGAATAAGGTCTGCCGGTCACACTAAATGCGTCTCTATCACTTTATGTGTTTATCGTGCAATTTATACGCGAAAATTAGTTTTTACGTGCATAGGATACGCATTGGTAGGTTAGGGTAGGTTTAGTGGTGTGGGCTGCGTGTGTATTACACGCAATGAGTATGAAGTGAATATCAAATGCACGTGAAAAATGCGTATCAAATGCACGTAAAAACTAATTTTCGCGTATAATTTGCATGATAAACACAATGCGTGCTAAAATATAATTTGACTATACATTTTGTTTTACAACATAAATAGAAAAAACCCACCCATAGCAAAAACGTGGATTTTAAAGTTGTTCATTTTTGAAAACTTAGGCTACGTTTTTAACTAGATAAGACAGCTTGGGGTGTGAGTGTGTGCAGTTTATGTTGTGGAACAAAATGTCATATTATCGTCAAGTTTTGTTTACCACATACTTTATTTTACTCGTGAATTGAAAAACCCCATTATAAAACTGCATAGATTAGGAAAATCTCGAAGGAACCAGCGGCGAATTATACTTCCGGGTTCTGACGTCAAACCTGCACCACTATATAACATTAGAAATGTCTCTACTGTCACTTTTGATACATTTAATGATTCCTTGCTGAATTAAAAGTATTAATTAAAATCACACCCCAAACCTTTGAACAGTAGTATATATTTTTGCATTGTTTAAAACTGATCTCATCTTGTTTTTAATGCACAAAAGGTTAATGCATGATTTCTGTTCCAGTTGATGCTCTTTTCTATTTTCAGTTCTGCTATTTGCACTAGAAAAACAAGGAGTGACATGCTTTGTCTGGCACTGAACTCGTGGTACTAGAGAATGGATGCGCTGGCAGTGCGGGAATGAGCTAAGTGATGTTTCACTCTTTGCCCTGCCTTTTTGCTTTCGCTCCCAGTGTCAGCCGTGGATAGCGTCCTCTCATTCAACCAGTCTGTGGACAGATCCTCAGCCTGCAGACAAAACATTGTCACCCATCAACATTGACTGCAGCGTCCATGCCTCTGCAAGAGACCGGCGGATCGGCCCCTCTTTGGCTCGGCTCAAACCCCCAGCTCCGCTGACAGCTCCTGCTTTTGTCCATCACTCAGACCGCCACAAGCCACCCCTGCACGCAGGCCAAAGCGCAAACAAGAGGACAAAAAGAGAAAGGAGGACACAGATATAAAAGCCCTCCCCCTGGCTTCCTTTAATCCAATTAGAGGGCTGTAAATTTGATTGGGGCCCTGAGAGTGTGCCTTCAGCTGTCCGTCATTAGCGAGTGGTGAGAGGGGGCTCATACCTCATAGCAGAGGTAAAGACTGAGGACAAGGAGACACGCATGTGGAAATGGAACCGCAAAGGACATGTTTGGATATTGCACAGTGTAAGGAAAAAATCTGTATTAAAATGGAAAAGATGCCAGGACATTATGAAAAGTTGAATGAAAAGTTTCGGGGCATTTAATTTAACCCTAAAACACAATGCGTAATTCAAAAACATGGGTAAAACACCTGTGAGAAAGCATTATAAAAATATGAAACATTCAACATGCATGTTAATAACTTAAAGTTACTTAAGTTACTTAAACAGACAGAAATTTATATAAAATCTGATTGCTAATCAAATCTAATTTGCAATATAAAGCAAAGCAAAAAAACAAACCAAAGCAAAATCTGTGCCTGACACCATAATTTTTTTGTACAAAATAAAAAGTGTTTCTGTGGCCAATAATAGAAACTATTAATAAATAAACAAATAACATCTGTAAATTCATCAGTTACCGTATCAATTAATTGACTACAATTAGTCGTAAATCCAGCTATTTAAACAGCTACATTGAATTGAATGAAACAATATAACATTTTTGTGGATATTTTTAGTGTTGACAACTCGGACATAATGAATGAAAGTTATTGTAATTTTGCTTGGTTACAACATCCCTTTACTATATGATAAAAACAACTAAAACACAAGGCCTTCATTATCATAGACTTGCATCACTGAATTCGACTGATTCTTTTAACTAAAATGTAAACATTATCAGAAACAATACAAAGACAGAGGAAATAACTTAACATAAGATCTGCCATAGACGAGTATACTATACTGCGGTAATTTCAGCCATCTTGTTAGTAAAACAAGAGGAATTGATCAACATTCAACGTAATGTCTCCTTTGTCACACGAACACATGTGTCTCAGAGTGGCTTTGTTGGAGCTGGTGGATTATGGGGGTAGCGCTGGACAGAACCTTGGACGCTGCGGTAACCAAGTTTACTTGCCGCACATACAACGGGACAGCAGGGCCCTTTCTTTAGGTCATTGTGTAATTATTGTGTCAGAGCTGCATTAGTCTGATGGCTGTCACAGGCCTGTCCTCAAGCTCTTAGGGTCAGACTAATGGATGTAGTTACAGTGGGCGGTAAACAAATTGACTGTGGAATCCATACAGCAAAATAAAAAGAGAAAAAGAGAGAGAGAGACCGAATGAGCAGACAAGAGTTAAACAATAGAGAGAATGACAGGAGGATGAAGAAGAAAAAAAGGAAAATGCAAAAGAAGAATAAGCAGGAGGGAAGATGAAGAAAAGACTAAAATCAATAGAAGTCTGCGGGATCAATAAGAGCTACATTTTCATCTGTAACAGGATTGACTCTCTGCGACCTTATAGAACTATTCCCAGTGCATACAGTGCTATGCATAAGTTTAGACACCCATGCTAAAGTTGACTAAAAAGAGGAATAAAAAATCATCTTTTGGAAATTGAACTTAATGCCTTAATTTAAAAAAATAGGAAAAATCCAACCTTTAAGGACACCAATTTTCTTTGTGAATGAATAATGTATCGTAAATAAATAAATGTTCTTCCTTAAATCACAGGGTGCATAAGTTTGGACACCCCTATGTTAAATTCCCATAGAGGCAGGCAGATTTTTATTTTTAAAGGCCAGTTACTTCATGGATCCAGGATACTCTGCATCCTGATAAAGTTCCCTTGGCCTCTGGAATTAAAATATCCCCACATCATCACATACCCTTCACCATACCTAGAGATTGGCATGGAGTACTTTCCATAAGATCATCTCTCAATGCAAATCAAACCAGCTGTTAGGCTAACTGAAATAAAACCATGCCAATCTCCAGGTATGGTGAAGGGTATGTGATGATGTGGGGATATTTTAATTCCAGAGGCCAAGGGAACTTTATCAGGATGTAGAGTATCCTGGATCCATATAGTAACTGGCCTTTAAAAATAAAAATCTGCCTGCCTCTATGGGAATTTAACATAGGGGTGTCCAAACTTATGCACCCTGTGATTTAAGGAAGAACATTTATTTATTTACGATACATTATTCATTCACAAAGAAAATTGGTGTCCTTAAAGGTTGGATTTTTCCTATTTTTTTAAATTAAGGCATTAAGTTCAATTTCCAAAAGATGATTTTTTATTCCTCTTTTTAGTCAACTTTAGCATGGGTGTCTAAACTTATGCATAGCACTGTATGGTGAACAGAGGGAGTCCTGCCCTGGGGACGTGACTGACAAGTCTCAATCATTCCACTACAGTTTGATAGGAATCGTAAGAAAAATAATGATAAAAACTATGAATTAGCAGAGCTGTGCAATTTAGAAAACTAAATTGTCCTGGTACGTTTATTATTTTTATCATATATTCACCATAAAGTAGAGAATACACGCAATCCAATAAATCACCCTTATATGTTAAATAAAAACAAACAAAAAACTGCGGTAACATATTTCAGTCATTTATTTTTATAAGACGCTAGTGACAAAATGTGTTTCTTTAACTCAATTTTTTTTGTGAACAACTTGCTGTAACTACACAAATTTAAAGGGTATATTTCACCAAAATACGACAATTTAATCATTATTTACTCACCCTTATGTCGTTCCAAACCTGTATTTTTCTTTCTTTCTGTGGAACATGAAAGAAAGTATTCGGAAGAAAATTGCCAACCAAACAGTTTCTGTCCCCATTGATGTCCATTTTATTTTTGTCCATAATGGGAAGCGAAACTGCCGAAATTCTTCCAAATATTTTCTTTTATGTTCTGCAGAACACATGAATTCATACAGGTTTGAAACAATATGAGTAAATTATGACAGATTTTTTTGGGGGGTGCACTAAATAACCTGTTCATAAGAGTCATTTGTTTTAGAACCAGATTTGATTTGCTGTGCTGTAATAATTTGATTCACTAAAAAAGATTTATTTGTGCAGTAAACCAGGGTTGCGAGGTCTGCATAACAAAACCAGCAATGGTCAATCTAAAATAGCCCAAAAGTAGCACATGACCATATCCCAAATATCAAAACTCAAAATATGCAGCTCCTTAAAATACATAATACATTGTTATCATACATATCAACACAGCTCAAAGGCTCTCTAGTTTTGTGGCCCTCCTTCACAGTTTTATTACTAGTATAACATAAAATATTTAGAATTTAAGCATTGCAGTCAAATATAATGTATGCAATATGTCAAACCTTTAACCCACGAGGGGGAAAATCAAACAGTGCCAACAGTTTAAAAGTACCCAAACTTGGCAAACCTGCAGGAAACAGACTATAGACTGGTTGCTTTTAAACCAGCTAACAGACCAACAAACCAGATGTTAAGCCATCTTAAACCAGCCAACAGACCAACACACCAGATGTTAAGCCATCTTAAAGCAGCCAACAGACCAACAAACCAGATGTTAAGCCATCTTAAACCAGCCAACAGACCAACAAACCAGATGTTAAGCCATCTTAAACCAGCCAACAGACCAACAAACCAGATGTTAAGCCATCTTAAAGAAGCCAACAGACCAACAAACCAGATGTTAAGCCATCTTAAACCAGCCAACAGACCAACAAACCAGATGTTAAGCCATCTTAAACCAGCCAACAGACCAACACACCAGATGTTAAGCCATCTTAAGCCAGATGTTAAGCCATCTTAAAGCAGCCAACAGACCAACAAACCAGATGTTAAGCCATCTTAAAGCAGCCAACAGACCAACAAACCAGATGTTAAGCCATCTTAAACCAGCCAACAGACCAACAAACCAGATGTTAAGCCATCTTAACCCAGCCAACAGACCAACAAACCAGATGTTAAGCCATCTTAAACCAGCCAACAGACCAACAAACCAGATGTTAAGCCATCTTAAACCAGCCAACAGACCAACACACCAGATGTTAAGCCATCTTAAACCAGATGTTAAGCCATCTTAAAGCAGCCAACCAATGTTGTTTTCGTCAACGATGACGATAACGCAATTATTTCGTTGACGCACCTTTTTTTTAGGACGATAACGTTACGATGACTAGCTAAAAATGGCTCCAAGGTGACTAAAACATGACGAGACGTTTTCTAGTTTTCGTTGACGAGACGAGATGGAACGAAAATGATTATAAATCTGACGTTCACAATGCATGTCATTTCTGCCTATAAATACGATCATTTTGACCTCTGTACGATGTACGATCAATAATGAAAAAAATCCCATTTTTTCTGGCAATTCCCAACAAAGAATTGCCAGCAAATTAGTTAAAATGTCCCGGAATCTAGATCGAGCGAGCAAGAGCGCGCGCGCATGTGTAGCGCGCGCACAGCAGAGAAAGGGAGCGAGAGACCTTGCGTGTGTGTGCTAGTGTGCGTGTGTGCCTCACGAAGCGCATGTAAGCAGCACCCAACCAATCGAATTATTCAGAAAGTCTAGTTTATTATGCAAAGGTTTTCAGGTTAACTGTTGTTTTATGAATTGCAGCACTTGCTGCAACCTGTCAAACCTAAGCCCATTTCCAATACTTTTTAACCTAAATTAATTAGTTAAAGACTACTTTTCTTTTCTTTTTTTTTTACTAAAATTGACTAAAACCTTTTTGTGTTTTCGTGGACTAAAACTTGACTAAAACCTTTTTGCGTTTTCGTCGACTAAAACTTGACTAAAACTATCAAGTTTATAAGTGACTAAAATGTGACTAAAACTAAAAAGCATTTTCGTCAAAAAGACTAAGACTAAGACTAAAACTAAAAGGGCTGCACTGTAAAAAATGTGGCTGCGATTAGTTAAAATTTGTTGAGATAACTTAAATATCCAACTTAACCAAACTAAACTTAAGTTAACTAAACTTAATATTTTAAGTCAAGCTTGAACACATACTTTTTAAAGTTGAAACAATGTTGGATTTTAAGTTGTGCTAAATAATCGCAGCAATTTTTTTTACAGTGTGCCAAAAACAACACTGCAGCCAACAGACCAACAAACCAGATGTTAAGCCATCTTAAACCAGATGTTAAGCCATCTTAAACCAGCCAACAGACCAACACACCAGATGTTAAGCCATCTTAAACCAGATGTTAAGCCATCTTAAACCAGCCAACAGACCAACACACCAGATGTTAAGCCATCTTAAACCAGATGTTAAGCCATCTTAAAGCAGCCAACAGACCAACAAACCAGATGTTAAGCCATCTTAAACCAGATGTTAAGCCATCTTAAACCAGCAGGGTGGATGAGTTGCAAATTCAAAATCGCTGTAAAATACTTGATACGCACACGTGTGAGTTATGAGTCATGACAGCATCAAACTGAATACTAATAACAATATCTATCACCACAGTTAGACTAATGAACTATTTAGCTTTGGCGGGGGGAGGGATTATTATCATTACTAAATGTGATTGCTTGGGTATTGGTATTTTTTATCATCTTGTAGGTGCCATCTTTTTTTACAAAAGTTAAATCAAGTGGTCTGTCTCACGCTATAGATTCAGATGTTGCCGTGCTCATCATGGAAGAATGCAAGCATGAGAACCGCTCACAGAAACAAACATTCAAAAACGGAAAGAATTCTGAATTAGAACTGGTGCTTGGTTCCCAATTGTATGATATCCTAATGGCTCAGAGAGTATTTGTGGCACTAATATCTGCAGTGTACTGTTTGCCACGGTTTGCCTTGGATTTTGGCTTGCTTAGTTGGGGACATTTATTATTCAACAATATAATTGATCTGCCTTGCTGAAGGTGAACAATGATACAATTTTCTTCTAGAAACAAACTGTGTTGTATTATTTTCATGTTATCACTGTGGAGCTGCTTTGATACAATCTGTATTGTAAAAAAGCGCTATATAAATAAAGGTGACTGACTTGACTACTGTACTCTCCAAGGAAATCACAGATACACTCTCAGACTTATCTTTTATTGGCTGGCTGCTCCTGATGAGAACCAATAAGCTGAGGCGGGCCTGCCCGACAGCAGAGAAGTCTATCGCCACAGTCTGCGGAAGCAAGCCTGTTTCCACTTTCTCCGTCTCCTGTGCTTTTCTTTCTTCTTCTTCAGTGTCGGGTATTTGTGGGGACAGAGAGGCTGGACAGGGATTAGAGTCTGCAACGCTCGTACATTCATCATCGCCCTCATGCTCTTTTGATCTCGCTGCTGAGAGACAGTGAGGGAAGATGTTCAGAGTCAGGACGGGTTCCGCTAATTAAAGAGACATGTAAAGAGAGGTCGTTTTTAATGCACCACTTTGTCTGACATGACCTGCTGGTTTATGAAAATCTGCAGATGACATGACATGCATAACATACAGTACGTACAATTTGTACCCATGCTATTTTAAGGGCTCAACAATAAGGATTTTTTTTCCTGCTAGGTCAGATTTCTACTTGCTTGGTCAACATTTTCATCGCCCCCCAAAACCATATTTTATAAAGATACATTTTCAATTTTTATGTATTTAACTTTATAATTTTATATTTACATTCATACTTGTAAATAATTAAATAATCTTAAATTACATTGTTAAAATACTTATTATAGACAATCCAGCGCTCAATAGTATGGATTTTTTTCAGCGATAGTTTCAGTATATGTCAAGAATAGCCCAAAATTATATTCAATTTATATCTTTATACATTTATACTTGTGATTTTTTTATGCACTTTTTCATCAAATTATGTTTTTCCTTAAAAAAGGTAGAAATTATGCATTTTATATTAAACATTATACTGAAAACTAAAAGAAAATCATATATTCATAAACACTTTTGCTGGGAAATGGTGTATGCAGACAAGTATCGAATACAAAAAACAGCAGATGTGATTGCGCTGGAAAGACAAAAACTTAATATACACTAGGAGCAATTTTAGTGCATTTTGTGTCTGGCTGAACTGGATTGTGGGTGATTAATGAGCCACGTTTTTTTTTTTTTTTTTTACAGAAATAATATGCATTAAAGAAGTCCAAACGTTTAGTGAATTCACCCTTTAGTGTTACCATGTCAGAGATCGGTCAAGAGCAGACACCAAGTCTCATCCAATCAGTCAGTGACCCCAGACCCCCAAACCCCCAGCCAGTGGAATCTGGAGTCAGGAGCCAAAGTTAATCCCTGGCTCTCATCAGGATCTCTAAAGTTGAGCTGGGCAGAGGTAGTGTACCATGGTTGCGTCTCTCTCTCTCCACTCACTGACATATGACAGAGCAGTAAAGAGCATCCTCAGCACTCATCTCCATAGCCCTAAATCACCCTAAACCTAAACAAGACATTCCGAACTCAAAGCCTTTTCACCACAGTAGCACCACAGAGCAGAGGGAAAAATCATCACGTCGGCTTTTATCCATCATTCCCCCTGACACCGATGCATTCTTCTCCTGTCAATGATTGAATCACTGTCAACATTCGTATGTTGCTTAGAACAGGATTTTTTTTTTTTTTACTTTTTGATGCCAAGGACCCATAAATATGACAATCACCTTGCAAGAGATTCCTAAAATATAAACATGTTTATTGGGTGTGAGACAAATATTAAGTGCAATGTTGACAACTAAATTAAAGGGGCTATATGTAAGAACTGTGTACTGTTTTAATCGCTTTTTTATTGCCAATGTGTGAACAGCTTGTAACAAAACCTACTAGACCTTCCCAGACTTCCTATGAAAGCCTGCATGTAGACTGATTTTTATTTGAAGGACTCAGGCGTTTATGCACGCTCATAATCAAACTATCAAAACAGTGTAATTTTAATGACCTAATCTGTCCACATGATGCTGGTGAATTGCAGAGCTTATGTAAACATATCCACATAGCTAGGATCAAATGTTTTTGTTTTGTGTTTATTTTTTTTATTGAGGAAAGCACTCATAATTACATAATTCCTCAGCATTTGGATGTTCGTTAAAAGTAGGCTATCGTTGGAAAGGGTATAGCCAACTTCTTTTTACTTGTAAGCAAAGAATGACAAATAACTTCACCATGAGTATACATGACCAGGGCCTTGAATCACGTTTAGTCTCTTGTACGTTATGTGTGCACGAGTGCGAGCATGAGCTGTAAGTCACTGGCTGCAGTTCACTTAACGGCCACCGGTGTCGCTAATAACAAGGGTTTCCAAATTCTACATTTAGCCCCTTTACATTTTTTTTATATTGTCTTTTCACTAAAGCAAATGATAATTATTTTTTTAACCTTTTTATTCATATTTTTTATTACAAAACTATATGCAGACTTTATTTAATGTTAAAAACGAGTGCGGTCAATAAGACAAAATTATTCATTATTAATTCATTTAAACTTCAAAAAGCAGAACTAATAAGAAATATTATGAAATTTGGTTAAGGTGAATGATTAAATACTGTCAACATTCATTTTGTTCTTTACAAATAAACTTTTTGATACCAAGTACTCTAAAAATGTACCCCTTCTTAAAATATATAAAAAAATATTCTGGGTGAGATAAGTGCAGGAAAGACACCTAAATTAAATTATTGTTTTTATAAGTAAATAACTTTCTGTGTTATATTGTAATTTCACTAAAGTAAATGATTAAATATTATCAGGAAAATACTATAAGTAACAACTTGAGTTTGACCTGCTACACCCCACCACCTGTCTGATTTCTTGTTTTTCACTATTCCTTTTAATAATGCAGCTGTTTCCTTCACTGGCCAAAACTGTTATCTCTTCTCTTAACTGTTAGCAATTAGTGAGTGGATAATGGGTCCACGGCCACACCAGACACTCCTGGTCCTCATACACACCAAACCTGGTTCTGCCAATGACGCACAATCAGCAATATGAGTTTTTGCGGCTGCGGTGCAGGTTGTGCGAGCAGGTGCAGCTGTCAGGGAGACTTCTGGAAGAACTGGATCTGTTTCTTTGTTTTGGACAGAAAGGGTGTCATGGCCCTTAGGGCTTCACTGTCCAATATCACAATCAACAGTTAAAGCCAGGTCTGTTTTTAATGAAGATGTTAAAAGATACTTAAAGGAGAACTCCGGTCAATTTTAACATTGAGCTCAATTTTTAGTAAATTTGGAGTGCTGTCAATACAGAGAACAACGACAAAAAATCGGTGTTGCCTACACCGTGTTATCCTCTTTTTAAAATTTGCACCCTATTGACTTGAATGGGGTCTAATTTTAAACCTCCTTTTATTTCTCTTATCATCCTTGATGTGTCATACAAGTGCTCAGCCATGTTGAGTGATTCCTTCAGAGTGAACACGAGTGAATCTGTTCCTGTTTTCGGTCGAAGGCCAAAGTAGTCGATTGTCGAGTTCACGCGCATATGTTTAGTTACCTATGATCACGCGCGTGAACTTGACAATCGACTACTTTGGCCTTCGACCGAAAACAGGAACTAAATACAGGTATGTGCGCTGGCTGATATAACATCATTTTTATTCATATCTTTCACATCTACTGCAGTCAGATTCACTCGTGTTCACTCTGAAGGAATCACTCAACATGGCTGAGCACTTGTATGACACATCAAGGATGATAAGAGAAATAAAAGCAGGTTTAAAATTAGACCCCATTCAAGTCAATAGGGTGCAAATTTTAAAAAGAGGATAACACGGTGTAGGCAACACCGATTTTTGTCGTTGTTCTCTGTATTGACAGCACTCCAAATTTACTAAAAATTGAGCTCAATGTTAAAATTGACCGGAGTTCTCCTTTAAGAGTATTATAGGGTATTTCCCTGCTCAAAAGATCAGCAAATGCTCCTTGTATTAACAAACGCTCAGTATATAACAGCAAGTTGATCTTTTTGTGTTTAAATTATCCATCCATCCATCCATCCATCTATAAATAAAATAATGTCAGACATAACATTGATCATTAACGGTGCACAAAAACTGACCATACACACACACACACACATATATATAATGAAATAATATTTCCTATCTGGAGTAGCAGACTGATTTGGTGAATGGGAGCACTTGAAACCCCTTTCACTAAGATGTGAGATAAAGAGAAATTTGACTGACTTGACAGAAGACGGAGAATGATGAATGTGGGACACTGAAGCTGAGACGAAACAAAGTGAATGACCTTCATACGGCCTAATGAAATCCAGCTTTGAGAAACTGCCACCATCATACAGTGTTGGCTGAAGCAGTGGCATAAAAAAAAAAAGAGTTTAACACTGGAAATGAGAAAAATAGCTAAAATATACATTTCCACACTTTGTTCACCCTGAATTGAAGCATAGTTAGGCCAAGGTCACTGGACAGATCATAGCCTAAGACAGGAGCTTGAAAACTTTTGATGACAGATGCACAATATGATGACAAAATGAAAATGATAAAGTAAAATTAGAATTAACATTAATTACGTAAATTCAAAAGTTTGTGGTCAGTAAGATTTGTTTAAGTTTTTGAAACGTCTCTTATGCTCACATGCATTTATTTGATCAAATCAAAAAATATTGTGAAGTATTAATACAATTTAAAGGAACGTTCTCTATTTCATAGTTTTTAAATTTAATTATTTCTGTGATGACAAAGCTGAATATTCAGCATCATTACTCCAGTCTTCAGTGTCACATGATCCTTCAGAAATCATTTACAGTTTTTTACAATCGCTATGACAGTTTTTTCAATACATTTAACAAGTTTCCTAAACTCTTAACACGGTTAGCACAACATCAGTCTTTGTAGGCTATACAATTAACACATTTCTTGTTGCTTTGACACAAAATGCATACAGTTAACACAAATTTAAAATGCTTGAACTTCTTTTACACTCAAGCTCAACAAATACCAAAACAATGTAATTTTACTGCCAAATTTACAAATGCTTTCACACTGTATGTCAGAACAGATAACATCATGTTCTAAACATAACTCATAGGCTAAAGTCAAAGTGAACAGCTGTGCATATTGTGAATTGAAACACAAATATATGCCCTATATTGTATTCCATTGCTACTGAGAAACAGCTTATTGAAGTTTTGCACATATATAAATTACAGCTGATTCCCATCCAGAAGCACACTCGGGTGTTGAGGTTCTTTCAATCGCATGATCAAATGTTCTAAAAGAGGACTCTAGGCTGATCTTGTGTGGATAAGGAACAATATGGAGCAACACAAAGAGAGAAAGAAAGAAAGAAAGAAAGAAAGAAAGAAAGAAAGAAAGAAAGAAAGAAAGAAAGAAAGAAAGAAAGAAAGAAAGAAAGAAAGAAAGAAAGAAAGAAAGAAAGAAAGAAAGAAAGAAAGAAGCCTATGAGGGAGAGGAAGACGAGTACCAGGACAAGGGAGAGGAGTTGGGCAAGGACAAGGGAGAGGTATATGTTAACAAAATGCATGTATTTACTAAACCCAACAAAACAAAAAATGTAGATAGGCTTAAAAGAAACTACAGTGCAAAACACAATCTATGATCAATACAATACACTGTCTATTGTATAAGGGCAGACCTGACACATTACACAATGCAGTTTCTGTAATTTCAGCTGATGTTAGTGTTTTTTCCGTCATTGTGTTATGATTGACTAAACGTTCCTGTTGGAAGAGAACATGTGTTAGTGTTTTGAATAATTATTTGATTTTGAAACATGTTTGCAGTGTTTTGTTAGACATGTGTATTGTGTTAGTGTATTATTGTATTTTGAAAATTAGTTTTGGAGTTTAGTTTACAGTGTGTGATTTTGTGCATGAAATTAATCGTTTTGCCAATTGTGTGTTTTAGGTGTGTTGGTGCGTTAAGAGTTTAGGAAACTTGTTAAATGTATTGAAAAAACTGTCATAGCGATCGTAAAAAACTGTAACCCAACAAAACAAAAATGTAGAGAAAAATTGATATTCAATACAATATACTGTCTATTGTATAAGGGCAGACCTGACACATAACATAATGCAGTTTCTGTAATTTCAGCTGATGTTACTGTTCTTTTTGTCATTGTGTTATGATTGACTAAATGTTCCTGTTGGAAGAGAACATGTTAGTGTTTTGAATAATTATTTGATTTTGAAACATGTTTGCAGTGTTTTGTTAGACATAGTGTATTGTGTTAGTGTATTATTGTATTTTGAAAATTAGTTTTGGAGTTTAGTTTACAATGTGTGATTTTGAGCATGAAATTAACCGTTTTGCCAATTGTGTGTTTTAGGTGTGTTGGTGTGTTAAGAGTTTAGGAAAATTGTTAAATGTATTGAAAAAACTGTCATAGCGATGAATATAACGTTTACTGGAAATATATATTTTTTGTAACAAAAGTCTTTACATTTCACTTTAGATCATACATTCTAGCTGAATAAAGATACATAAAATATATAATTTTAAAGACTTTTTAAACCTTTTTTAATAGTGTATATGTATAAGTTTAGTAAGTTTCGGAGTCTTTCACAACAGTAAAATATCCTTTTACAACATGACTTTTATGATACATCACAAACCTTTTGCGTCTTTTGTTGGTATTTTTGCCACTTTTTACAGACAGAACACAAAGGACACTGGAAATTATTTGGGTAGAGACAATGCAGACTATATTCAAACCTACATCTTCTAAATGATCACTATGGATTACATTTTTTGGAGGGAGCACATGCTAACCACTGCGCCAAGAGTTCGCCCTGTTTTCTGATCAGTTTCTTTCTGAATCTGACCAAAATGGTGCCCACCCTGACCAGGGTGTGAGAGCCTGATGAAGGAAAGTTTCCTTCTATCAGTTCTGCTGTTTCCCTCTCCAGCCTGCCTGTCTCCCTCTTATCAGAGCAGACCTCCCCCTGCCGGCTCCTATCAAACCCTGCTGCAGCCATTCTCTAACCGTCTACCACTCCGCATTCTCTCTCTCTCTCTCTCTCTCTCTCTCTCTCTCTCTCTCTGGAATATCTCTCTCTCTTTTGTCTGCTGCCCCACTATAGTTCAGCATAACACTGCAGTAAAGCTCTGGTCCTCTCTTTGGCTTTTCATAGCCTCTCTTGGGATTGGCCTGGTGTCCGTGCCGCACTATCAGAGTGTGAGGGAGCGCTGTGGCTCTGCACAGTGTCTCAGAACTGCAAGTGTGCGCACATACACAAATATACCGCTTAAAACGATATTTTGTTTTCTTTTTTTTCCTGAGAGAAATGTATACTTTTATTCAGCAATAACAGATTAAGTGTTACAACTATATATTACAAAAGATTTCTATTTCAAATAAATTTGAAAAAAATGTAACCTGGTTTCCACAAAAATATTAAGCAGCAACAACATTGATATTAAATCTGCATATTTGAATGATTTCTGAAGGATCATGTGACACTTGAGACTGGAGTAATGATGCTGAAAATTCAGCTTTGCCGTCAAAGGAGTAAATTGCATTTTTAAATATATTATATTAGAAAAGTTATTATAAATTCTAATAATATTCCCTGTATTTTTGACCAAATAAATGCAGCCACAAGACTTTATAAAACATTAAAGCTACAGTTTAAAATAAGTTCTCATTATAGTTGTATTACTCAAGCTAACATGATCAATGAGCTATTTGGCTAAAAATACAGTAATATTGTGAAATATTATAAACATTTAAAAGGACTGTTTTCTACACTTAAAAAAAATGGCCTTTTGATTTTACAAAAAAAATGTAAAGCAAGTGGTTACACAAAATCTTTCAAATTTACATCTTCATTTTAAAGATATTTTTAGTTCAATTTAATCAACGTTTTTTTTGTTTTTGTTATTTCAGTTAAAAAATATTATTCCAATATATTCGAGTCAGTTGATTATGTTGTACAATTAAAAGACTATCTTCTTCAGCAAGCACAGCATAAGGTACTTGTTACTACACTAACATTATCAAAGCTATTGCTCATTGAACAAAGCAACATACATCTTTGTACATGTAGTTATCCACAACCATAAGCTCACAATGGTAACATGAAAACTTCCACCATAGAAACTCCTTGAAATGTCAAACATAAATAATAAACATTAACACAGGTCTTTCCATTCACTCAAAAACACATAAAATAACATTAAAGCATTTTGGGAACTAAAAATCCCCTGAATGTTTTAAAACCACTTGAGTCCAATATCCACACATCTACAAACGAAGGCGGTAGCATTAGTTAACACATACATGTTTTTCATCCACATGAACAAAAGCAGGAGACTTTATCAGAGCTCTGTAACCAATCCTAAGCAATCTCACTTCTTGTCACTGAACAGACAAAACAGTTTTGGTCACCCTGACAGAATTGTACGGTCTTCCAAGGATACCTTCGTAGTGACGAGATCCTTTTGAATTTCACCCAGTCTGGTCTGATTTTTGCTTACACACACATAACACACAAACGTCCCTTTGACCACCCACATTCCCTCCCCGAAACAAGCTCGGCCAGCAGACGAAGAGCTGCCATGCTTCGCCTCAGTCAGCGTTGAGCTGTCATCTTCCTGCGTTACGTCACGTCGTGAGTGTGGGAGCTCGGTTCTGCTCTGCACTTCAAATGTGTGAGAAACAAACTGATGTACATGTCTGTGGACCACCCTGCTTCTGTTCAGATAGCGCCAAGATAGGATAGCAAACCTAAAGCGGAGACTAATCTGTTGTATATTTGTAGCTCATCGTTGATAGGGACACCACTTTTAACCCCCATAATAATATTTTAGTCTCATGCAAACTCATGTTGCACCATCTCATCCATACAGCACTGTAGTTGTGGGATACTATAAAAAAAACAGTATATCATATAGGCCTACTCTATACTTTCAATAGTTTGAGGTAAGAAAGATTTTCAAAGAAATTAATATTTTTATTCTGCAAGGTTGCATTAAATTGATCAATTGACAGTAAATACTTTTGTAATGTTACAAAATGTTTTTATTTGAAATAAATACTGTTCTTTTGAACTTTCTATTCATCAAAGATTCATGGGAAAATGTTTCATGGTTTCCAAAAAAATATTAAGCAGCACAACTGTTTTCAAAATGACAAAATCAGCAAATTAGAATGGTTTCTGACTGAGGGATCACGTTTCTGAGTAATGACCGCTGGAGATGTAGCGTATAATTTTGATATGATATTATATCTACTGTATTGTGACACTATCAAAACGGCACTAGCAAATGTGGATTTTTTTGGGGTCCAGGGACGCCCAGAGGGCCACGTCTGTACTCGGGGGTCTGTGAAGAAGAAAAAACATTAAAAGAGCTAACCACATAAATCAGAATTAAACTTAAAATGTTTCTCTTCATTTTTGTACATATAACACTGCCGATAATATTTTCCAGATATTTTGATTACTAAAATTATGTAATTTATCCAACAGCATGCTGTCTCTATAATATCTTGTTTCCTATTTTCACACATGCTATGATGCGTCTGCATAAATTAAAATATATTTACATTTAGGGATGGAGTCCCGCAAAAGAAGATAATCATATTCGGTGTCCTCGGCATTGAAAAGTTTGAAAACCGCTAGAGAAATCACATGGCGTGCAATAAATACGGCATGTCATCTACAAAGAATATATCATCATAAACTGTAGTTCAAGTTTACTATATTACAGAATTGTTTAAATGGAGTTTTGTTCTGGTTACACAAGCTGTTTAAAGAGATAGTTCAGTCAAAAATGAAAGTTCTGTCTGTCACATGTGATTCCACAAGTTTGACTAATTTTCTTCTGTGAAAAGTTTTTAAAAATAGTTTTTTAAAAAGTCAGTTCTTAAAAATATCATCTTTTGTGCTCCCGAAAAGAAAGTCATGCAGGCTTGGAACAACTAAATGATGACAAACTTTTCATTTTTCGATGAACTATTCCTTTAATTATCAACACGACTGACCACTTGCCATTCTGCACAACTAATCAAATCCATCGAGTTTTGGGAAATTGCAGATTATTCCCAGCGGTGCTGACAATGCTCCATCCTTATCCCCTCCTTCCTCTTCCTCACTGTGCAGTACCTTTGCCCTGTCTATCTGCCTGGGCCAAGGAAGAGCGTGTCACCCAGTCACTCAGGGGGCTCAGATAGGCCTGGCTCCCTGCTAGGCCTGGGACGCGGCTTATCAGCCAAGCCTGGCTCCATTTGAGGGGGAGCGGGCAGACAGCGTCTCCACGCCAGGCCTGAGCGCCCCCACCCACCATCACAAAAAAATACTGATAACACAAAGCAGGGAGTGTGAGAGCGAGCAGTTCCCATTTCGTAGTGTCCGCTTATAGTTTCCACAAAAATGATTAAGCAGCACAACTATTTTTCAACAACCAAAATCAGCTTATCAACATGATTTCTGTTGGGTCATGTGACACTGAAGAGTAATGATGCTGAAAATACAGCTTTGCCATCACAAGAATTACATTTTATATTTATATTTATAATTATATTTAATAATAGAAAACAGCTATTTAAAATAAAAGTTATTGAAATGCAATAATTTTAACATTACTGTTTTCACTATATTTATTTGATAAAAAAATGCAGCCTTGGTGAACATAAGAGACTTCTGTTGAAAAGCATTAAAATAATATTACCGAGGCCAAACTTTTGAACGGTATATTGCATCGTATACAGATATTTTGTCATCAATATTACACTATGCTAGTATTTAAGTTATAGAAAAAGCATCTGCTTATAGATAACATAATTTTAAGTATGTTTCAGAAATCAGCGCAATGTGTATCCGGTCGTTCTGAAGCCAAATCAATAAACCAAGTGCAGAATCCATCTTATATGACAGAGCTTCAGAAAAAGGAAAGTTTAACTAAAGGAAATGGGATTGTGAGTAAATGGGTTAACCAACCATTACAAAATATTCCCGTATTCTCCTATTAATACACTGGTGAAGCCATTTCAGTGTTGTCATTTCTCCGTTATACCCTCGGGCCATTCAGCAAGCTCTAACTTTATGGTGGTGCTTTTCATAAAATTAGCATCGCGTAATGTATTTCCTGTCTGACTCATGACTAGAGAGAAAAGAGGGAGTTTATTAGCCAATAATGCTGCGGCACTGCAGAATGTCACTGTGTGCTGTCAGGCCTGATTTCATTACCTTACAGGATAAGAAATGCACTGTGATATTGAGGAGAAAGTCCATCATTCGCGGAGGGCATTGACAGGCGGGGAGGAGAGCCGAGGAGCCTCGGCATCTCCTGGGGGCCATTTCCTCCTGTAATCTGCGGGACCCAGGCTGTTAGAGCATCCTTCCACTGGTTCTCTGTCTCTGATCCTGTGGCGCTATCATCTGCTGGGGCGTCTGTGGGTTACATGTGACCCCATGTATCTCGCACACATACAGAGACGCAGCCGGTCAGCTCATGTCTTATCGCCTCGGCCTGACGGCATCTTTAGAAGCTAACTGTCTACAAATATAGTGATTGCAGGAATTGTCAGCACCAGCCTTGTGGCCTGATATCATTCGGACACTCACTTAGGAACCGTTTGGAAGCACAGCTCCAGCATTTTATCTATACCTCTATTGGTCGAGCCAATGTAACAGGAGAAGACGTTACATATCAAGATACAGCCTAAGCCAGTTACAGGCCAATGTTAATCTTGTCAGCCACAACTATTCAAAAGTTTGGGGTCAGTAAGCAGTTTTAATATTTTTTTAAATAAGCATTTTATGTTAACCAAATAACTGCTCTCTATTAAAATATATGTTTTAAAATTTAATTTATTCTTGTGATGGCAAAGTAAAATTTTCAGCATCATTGCTCCAATTTCAGTGTCACATGATCCTTCAGAAATTATTCTAATATGCCGATTTGCTACAGAAACATTTCTTATTATTATCATCATTGTTAAAACCAATTGTGCTCCTTGTCCTTAATATTTTTTTGTGGAAACCGACGTGTTTTTTTTTTAGAATTATTCGATGAATGGAAAGTTGTGACGGAAATCTTTTGTAACATTAAATGTCGTTAGTCTCACTTTTGTTTCAGTTTATACGGGGCTGTTGAATGCTTGAATCTTATTGGTGTGCAATTATTTTCAGAGAAAAGCACAGCTAAAGTAGTTCCAGACAGGTCTTTACCGCATTACAGTTCACGTCGTTTCAAAGGTCCTTACAGCCTACAACAGCAAAAGAACCAAAACCCACAACGACACTGAACAAGCAAATAAATATAGTAAACAATAGGATAAAATTTAAAATTTTGTTTACATGTTTTTGCCACAAAATGATGTTTTATTATTTTATGGAAAGTACATCTCTTTCTCCCGCCCTCTCAAACATTTAAATGCACACGTGTTGTTAATTCTGCTCTGGCAATTTTATAAATAAAATTGTTTAGCAACTTAATAGCTACAGGACATTCTCACTAGCGAGGTAATAACGATGCTGTTCTTGGAGCAGATAAACTTACAGGCTCTTAGTAAAGACGCTGCTGCTGAACACTGTTATGAGAAGCACAGATTCAGGTAATAATCTCTCTCACTTTCTCTCTAATAACTGCATTACTCTGCAATCAATGTTCTAAGCCTCTTTTACCAAGTCTGAAATGACGTTTTGGAATTAGCAACAGAGGTTTGGGATTAGATGCGTAAGAAATTAGTCATAGAGCGTTTTAAGGACAAAAACCTAACACATGTCTTGAAATACAACATCTGAACAATGTTTTGAGGTGTGGTAACCGAAGTATAAACGGTATAGACTCCAGGCCGTTGAATTATAGAAAAATAATGCACACTCGAGGTGTATCGGTTCAACGGCCCGTCGTCAATCATTCCTTAATGTATCCTGGCTGAAAAAAAGCATTAATTTCTTCTTTTTTTTTAACACCAAAGTATTAGTGTAGATATATATTGCAACTCACATCTGTACAAAATTAAGCGAATGCCAAGACAATCATAAATTAAGTATAAAGAATTTACAGTATTGGAATTTATATCTGAGCACTGTGTTCTGCGGGTGCAAACTTCTGTTTTAACTATTTGCATGTGGTCAGTTGTTATGCTCTGGTGAGGGAGGTGGTAATTGGGGTTTTCTGAAGGGTTAAGAAGAGCAGGATTAGCCCCTCGACAGACTGCAAGCTTCCAGCCCTCCTCCCTCTGCCTGACCCCAACACATGTACACTGGGTCTAAAGTTCAAGGTTCTAAGAAAAGAGTTCAAATCCACAGTCTGATAACACTTTCAGTCCAGAGACATCAATGCTGTGGTATAAAAGAACCCAAAGGTTAAGGTCTCAGAGACATCTATCTGTACATTCATCCTCAGACCTGGAAAGATAAGGAGAACCCTCACATGACGACTCCAAGGGGGTCTGATGGGAAGCAGATGAAGGTCAGAAAAACCACAGTGATTTCATCACAAATATGATTATAACATACTGAATTCACGACAAAAACTTGGTAACAGACACTGGCACAGACCCCCAGCAAAAACCACAAGAACCAGACAAGTCCTCTGCACAGACCTATGACCAGCTTCGTCTGCATACTGGCGTGATGAGTCCGATCTCAAAGCAAAAGAAACTGGAAGAATATTTGAATGCTCCACAATCTGGTTTCTGACTTGTGATGATAATGATAATATCCCTGTGTTTATTCATTGGCCAGAGGAGAACTGTCTCATAGATGAAATTAACTAATTTAATAATTATAAGTACTGAATCAACACTGAACTGACTTCAGCTGAACAATGACACTATATATATATTTTTTTTTTTGGCTGTACAGCCGAAATGAACTTTGTTTGCCTCATTGAATCATTTTCCTTTTATCAGTGTAAAGCTGCTTTGAAACAATCTGTATTGCATAAAGTGTTATTTAAATAAATATGACTTGACTTTTGGTTGCTAAGGCATTGCTATAGATTTCTGATTGGTTGCCTACTCAAAAGTAAAAAAATATGACAATTTACCTAACCTAATGTCATTGTAAACCTGTACAACTTTCTTTCTTATAAGAAACACTGCCACTGCTATTCTCCTACCACTGCTACGCTGATGACACACAACTCTACCTCTCATTCCAGCCGGATGATCCGACGGTAGCCGCTCGCATCTCAGCCTGCCTGACAGACATTTCTGGCTGGATGAAGGACCACCACCTTCAACTAAACCTCGCGAAGACAGAGCTACTTGTAATCCCAGCTAACCCAGCACTTAATCACAACTTCACCATCTAGCTAGGCTCGTCATCCATAACTCCATCAAGATCAGCCAGGAACCTTGGAGTGGTCATTGATGACCAATTGAATTTCACAGACCACATTGCTAGCACTGCCCGGTCATGCAGATTTGCCACATTTGTACAACATCAGAAGGATCAGGCCCTTCCTATCAGAGCATGCTACACAACTCCTTGTTCAGGCGCTTGTTCTATCCAGACTGGACTATTGTAATGCTCTCCTGGCTGGTCTCCCAGCTTGCACTGTCAAACCTCTGCAACTGATCCCGAATGCTGCAGCTAGAGTGGTCTTCAACAAGCCAAAGAGAGCACACATCACTCCTCTTCTCACGAAATTGCACTGGTTGCCGGTTGCCGCTCGCATCAAATTCAAGTCACTGACGTTTGCCTACAGAACAACCACTGGCACTGCTCCCCTGTACCTGAACTCATTACTTCAGACTTATGTACCATCCAGAAACTTGCGCTCTGCAAGTGAGCGGCGTCTGGTGGTGCCATCTCAAAGAGGCACGAAATCTCTCTCTCGGACCTTCACCATGACTGTTCCCTGCTGGTGGAATGATCTGCCTAACTCAGCCAGAGCTGCTGAGTCTGTAGCCATCTTTAAGAAACTGCTGAAGACGTATCTTTTTCGGCAGCACTTGAGCACTTGATTTAGCACTACTAACACTTTCTTATCTATTCTATTCTATTTTATTAAAAAAATAAAATAATTGTACTGCATTGTACTGTGAAGGGTTATAGCACTTACATACTGTTGTCCTACTGCTAGTTTAATTGCTTCTATTGTTTCTCATTTGTAAGTCGCTTTGGATAAAAGCGTCTGCTAAATGAATAAATGTAAATGTAAACATTATCTTATTAATTATTTTGTCTTTATTTTATCCGTACATTGAAAGTCAATGGGGTCCAGTGTTTTGTAAATTATCTTATTGTTAACTAAATCTAAAACTATAACATAGTTTTTATTCATTAAATTAAAGCTGACAAAAAATATAAATAGACTAACTAACATAAAACAAGTTTAAGATGAAGTACTGATAAAAAAAAAAAAAGTAAACTAAAATTTAAATGAAAAATGAATATCCAAAAATAAAAGCCCATTCAAAATATTAAAAGTATAATAAAAATGACAGTGGTTTCAAATGACATGAAAGTGAGTAAAAGGGTGAACTTCCCCTTTAACAATAACCTACAGGTACAATTCACTGTGTCTAATGGTTCTCTGTTATGTTCCATCCCCATCATGTGAGGTCCTAATCCCATTCACTTGACATCATGCTATTTAAAGATACAAGATGTGCACAAGTTGTAAAAATACAACTCAAATAGACCTTACCGCATCTTAGTGTTCCTTATTCTAGTCTTATTCTACTCAGACTCATATTTTGTCAGAGAGCAACAGGAAGAGCAAAGGAGACATCTAGCAGTTTGTAATGGTGTGAATGTCCCTGTCTGTGTTTACTTCACGCCTTTCATGGAGTGCTAATGCAACCGGAGTATTTGAGAGCTAAATGAGCCACACTCGGGACGTCTGGGAAGCAGTGACACTCTCGGCCCCATGTGCCTGACAAACAACGGTGGTAATGGACGCTGCCCAGGGGGGCGGGGGGGAGATTTAGTTATGACCCCCTGCCACGACAGATGAAGGCCGTCTGCACGTTAACCAATTTCAGAGAGATTTTCTGCTCCAGTGGAGGCACGAGGAAGCCCTCCTGTACCTCGGCCTCACCTCCCCTCCTCCCTGTCTTCACATCCCCCTTGGCACCCTCTCTCCCACCACTTGTCTTATCCTCGAAGTTTTTGGTTCTGTCCCTCCTCACAAAAAAACTAAATCATTGACTAATCAGCAAGATTTCCCCTCCGGAGAGAGGCCAGCATGGGCATTTCAGGGGGAAGTGGGCTCAACGCCACACTCCCCCACACCCTTATAGCATATTTTAATTGAGAGCATATTTAAACTAAAGAGAACATTTCATCATGGTAACAGAGGCTTGACCTCAGATGTCAGTCATGGAGTGATGAATACCAGTGCATTGTCTGTTTCACACCTTCACTCTTGGTCTCACCCATACACTTGACAGACTACAAAGGAACTGAGGTTACGCTAACTGAAATCTACCAACATTTAAAAACACATTGGATTTTTTTAAACAAATTTAAAATGCTTCGCCATTTCGCCAAAATCTAAAATTTTAAAATATCTCATTTTAAAACATTTGTTATTTTGACAGACTAGAGGAACCGAGGTTACACTAACTGTAAAACCAAAATGTAAAAATCACATTCAAAATTGTAAATTTTAAACACAAATTTTAAATCCTTTGTCATTTTGACAGACAAAGGACCTGGGGTTATGCTAACTGAAATGTACCAACACTGAAATATCACATTTTAAATTTGTAATTTTAAAATCTTTGACATTTTGACAGATTACAAAGGAACTGAGGTTACGCCAACTGAAATCTACCAAAATTGTAAAACACATTGAATTTAACAAATTTAAAATGCTTCGCCATTTTTCCAAAATCTAAAATTAAAAATATCTTATTTTAAAACCTTTGTTATTTTGACAGATTACAAAGGAACTGAGGTTACGCCAACTAACACTGTACCAAAAATTGTTTAATATATATTATAAATTTATGTCATTCTCATTAAATAAATGTCATATTAAAAAAATAAACCAAGTATTTTGATATTCTACTCAAGGATAAAAATAAAACATAACAGAAAGTATTATAAACACCCTGAACAGAGTAGCAGGAGTTCACAAGCTGTGCTAATACCTTCAAAAGCCTGAAATAGTTTTTTTTTTTTTGTCCCTTCAACACTCACATTGTGCTGTATTTGACCCTGTAAAGTGTATTAGGGCAAATCTCTGAGAAAATCTCTGCTAAATACTTAAGAAAAGGCTTCAGTGTGAGACTGACATTGGTTAGATTCTCGAGGTAACAACACAGGGAAACAATGGGCCTTTATTGGAATCTCACTGAACTACAGTTTCTCAAATGTTATGTTAGTGTAATGACTAATTCCACTTGTGCTATGCGTATGGTGGATACACTATGTAGCGGCTCAATCCGACAGCCTGCAAAACCCTACATAAATCAAGACTGAGCTCGATTAAACCTCACAGTTCTTAAATTAATACAGTTCATGTGTGAGAAAGTGTGTGAAATCCGCACACATAAACAGAGCCAGATAAACATTTTCACTCCTTCACTCCAGAAATTCTTTCTGTTTTTGTCCCTTTTAAACAAGACACTTTCCTTAGCTCACCCCAAAATGAAAATTGTGTCATCCTTCACTCACCTTCATGCTGTTGCAAACGTATATATCTGTGAAAAACAAAAGGAGAGGTTTTGGAGATGTACATTTCAGTCTGTTCAAAACACAAGAAAATATACAGAAAAAAAATGCATGTGGCATATTGGAATATGCACATAAGACTTCAGAACTATGGTTGGCGAAACTATTTTTTTGTCAATAATAACAATGGTCTGTTAATGCATTTCAAAAACTCGTAACAATGGGAATAGCACATATCAAACATTCAATATTATTCACTTTGTGTTCCACATGGCAAAAAAGAAGTCTCGATAAATAATGACAGAGTATTCATTTTTGAGTAAACTAACCCTGTAAATACAGTTTGCACACTTATCCAGTACTTCTTTGACACAATCTGTATTGCATAAAGTGTTATTTAAATAAATATGACTTGACTTCAAGGGAACTTGGGTGGTTGCTAAGGCATTGCTATGGAGTTCTGATTGGTTGCCTACTCAAAAGTACAAATTATGGCATAATTTACCTAACTATCGTATAATAGACAGTTGGACATGTTCTTCGGTTTGTGCTAGTGAAAATTTGTGGAAGTTAAGAGAAAAGATCAAAAGCAGAGGTCAAAGTAAAGAAAGGACACCAAGTCAACGCCCAGAGTTTAGAGCGTCGAGTACGCTTACCACTTTAGTCCTTTTTAGAAATGTGATCACCGCTGGAGAGACACAAGGGGGATGGGATAGAAGCGGCCGAGTAGAAACACAATTAAAGTGCTCCTTAAAGAGATGTCTGTGGGCTCCGGTCCCTCTGCAGTTTGCAGTGTTGTATTACCGGAGACCTGCTAGTCTTGATGGCTTTTATCACCGCACGCTCGCCGCTAAAACCCCAACAACATCGGTGTGATGCTGCAAAGAGGCTTTCAGCATCACAGACATCCTCTCTCTGTCACACCCTTTCCCCCCCGTGGGATGACCCGCTCATATTCTTCCTTCGCAAGTGTGTTAAACCACATTAGTACAGTTTTAAACCACCAGGCTTCTCTATTATTCATGGCTGTGGCAAAGTCAAACATTCCCATTTAAAGATTTTACACTTGTTTGACCAGGAGAATGTCCGATAGTCATGTACGGACAGGAGAGCATCTCAGAGAAAATGAGCGGAGGGGAGGGGAAGGACAGACGCCGTCTCCTTTTTTTCCTGCCGCGTCCTATTGCCAATGCGAGAGAGGGAGGAAAAGAGATAAAGAGAGCTGAAAGACAGGCAGTGAGAGAGATCCAATCACATCTCTGATGGGGACCTTTGAAGGTTGTGAGGAGCACATGCTGACCGGTGTGACCATGGAGAGACTGGGCTGCCCATGCCAACGCTTTTATCACACTCTCGCAAACACACAAACACTCTCTGGAAGGACACTGACGTGGGCAGATATAGGATGGTTCACTCTGGCATGATTACTAAAGTGATAACTACATTGAATGGGTTAGTTCACCCATAGGTGAAAATTCTGTCATCATTTACAGTACTCACCCTCATGTCTTCCCAAACCCGGAAGACTTTTGTACATCTTCGAAACACAAATGAAGATATTTGAAATTAAATCAGAGATTTCTGTCACGCAACTACCACTTTTGCGCTTCAAAAACTGGACTGTCAATGGAGGGACAGAAATCGCTCAGATTTCATTAAAGACCCCCTGTGATGAATATCACGTTTTTAATGTTGTTTGTGGTGTTTTTAATATGTTTTTAAGACAAACCATGTGCAAATTCATAAGTCAACACCATTGCGGAGTATTTTCTCTTTAAAACTGCACTGAAAAAAAAGAGTCTCAAAACACAGGTGTTTCTTACGTCACAAACTACCTTGTAACCAATCACGTCAACATGCTGGCAGGTTTTAGCATATCATTAACTATGATGTGAAGCAGGGGAGTCTCAAGAGAAGCCAGGTTATCCAGTTATATTTTTCTGATGATATGAAAATTGGGTACATTTAGCAGCAGGTGAATTATGTATATGATATACTGTATATTACGATGTTATGATGAACTATATGCCTTTTTCCACTGATGTTCTGAATTGTTCAAAGCATTTCTGATGATTGTTAGAAGGCAGACTGAGATGGTGAACAGGAACATGGTTTGAGTAACATTTGCAACACATTATTAGCTATTGTCAAGCAAAATAAAACAGTAAAGTTGCCCAAGTGGATCTCTGAGCTAGTGTGAGTGAGTAGAGGCGGGGATAAATTGATAAGGGGATACATAAGGAATACAATTATTGACTACAGGATGACTTTACAATATCTTAACGTTTTGAAGATAAACAAAAGTGCTGAAAAGACTTGAGGGTAAGTAAATAATCACAGATTTTTTTTGTTAAACTAACCCTTTAGGTTAGTGCGTCGCAGCGATTCTAACACTTTTTCAGGTGGAAGACCACTTTTATACTAAAACAATTAAAACTGTAATTTTTCTGTTTATACTAAAACAATTAAAACTGTAATTTTTCTGTTTGAGAACCACTGTATTATTGTAATTGTGAAAGATGATTCATGTTTTAGAATTAAATAAAAATTAAATCCAAATTTCTGAATAAAAAATATTTGGGCCATTAGAGTCATCCTCTAATAAAAGATGTAGCTTTGATTGAAATAAACATAACTCAAAATACAACAATGACCACAGAAAGTAAGGGTGTAAACTGAAGACAACTGTTAATGCTGACCCTCAAGAAGTCAAAGCCACATCCATCATTGTTATTGACACCCTGTTTACTTGCGCCGTTGCACCGGCGTTAACCAAACTATGAGCAGCACTCTGACAAGTTCTCACTCACTCACACAAGACTAATGACTTAAAGCTATTTTCAGTCTTACTTGGGGCCGCCTTCCCCCTCTGATGGGCCCTGATACGAGCTGGAAGTACAGAGGGGTCTGAGGTGATGAGAAGGCAAGAGGTCAGACTCAAACTTCCTGGGTTGATTTATCCCTGCTTGAGCAAAGACACCTCATTCGCTTTCAGTTCTTAATGAGCCTAATCTGAGATGCGTCCAACACATTACCCCTCCTTCTCCTCCGAACACTTATCCTCTGCAGTCCGTGCTCCCTGCACACACACCGCCTGATCCCAAGCCTGTCCCCAACAGGCTCCGGTCCCGGCCCAGGTCAGGGCAAAAAAAGGGTAGAGGGAAGGGGCGGTTTAAACGGCGGGGTGGAGGAGTGCAGCGAGCCGGCGCTGCATTTGAACTTAACCTCTATGTGCCCCAAGACGGACGTGGCAATTAGCACTAGAGCTCAGCATCAAAAAGAACAGCGCAGCGTGAAGCTTGTCTAATTAGTCATATGAACGGAGGCACTGGCTCGGCCTATGCATGCCTGTCAGCCCGGGCTAGCTTGGGAAGGGCATGCCTTCACTTGGAAGCGAAGGGGGAACTGGAAAAGCTTCTCTACTTTTCTTAGAACTAGCCTGATGCAACACGACTTATTTTGCTGCCCTAGAATTTTAAGGTCATTACTAACCATGGCAACTTAGTACAGCTGACCGAATGTTTTACTTTTCCTGTTGAGGCCTCTGAATGAAGGATGATTGTTGTATTTCACGCCTCTGGATTAATCCACCATATAATTAATCCACTTAATATAGGCCTAACAGGAATTTTAATGGTGACAATATAATTCACACTTCATGAGATAACTATATTAAAAAAAGACAATGAGCATATGCATAAACATAAAATATTTTGTTGATGCCTATTTTGTTGATAAAGCAATACTCTAAACACCAACAAAATGAACACCAAATCTGAGATAATCTGACAGCTCAAAAAGTCAAGTGATTTCACAACTGTCCAAAAATTATTTCAATATTGTACCTGGTAGGCTAATATATATATGCTACAACATGCATCTTAGTCTGAGGTTAGGCTTAAGCCTTTTCTGTGAAACCGGGCAAAAATTCTATGAAACACTCATCCAACAAAACAAACAGCCGTAAAGTTTCTTGGGCCAATATGATTTGAAAAATCATAATGAAATTAATGCACTTATATGAATTCCGTTTAGACTGGACTCCATAATATCCTAAATAAATATCAACATATTCATAACAACATTGTTTACCTATAACCACAGACAGCACATAGTTATAGGCCTATTCCAAAGTAATTGTAAAGTTTGGCTCACCACCGTTAAATGATCCCCGTCTGATGTACAGAAATGATTAAAACAGTCGTTTGTTAACTGCAGACATGATACAGCAGTTCTCCTCGAAATGTATCCGTCAGGTGTTTTCCTGTTCGTTACGTTCCTACAATTTTTTCCAGTATGAAAAAGGCTAAGGCCATTCTCTCTGGCTAGGCCTAGCCTACTACATGCTTAAACAGTGTTGCCAGATCTCACAAGAAAACAACCAAAGTGGTTCGATAAAGTCATAATAAGAGAGTTGCAACATAATATATATATATGAGGCCTATATATAAACATAAAGCATACAAAGTTGCATAAAACATAGGCTAAATTAAACACTGCTAAACTGTAAATAACAAACCAAGGTTTTATTTCAATATGCATATCCTCTAAAACACACACACACACACACACACACACACACACACACACACACACACACACACACACAGAGAGAGATTATTAAAATGCATGAGGGGAAAACTACATCCAATAATAATGCTATAACATGTTGAAGTTGGGGATATTTGGCAACTACTTTGGTCACTTTCTGCCAAGCGCTAGCAGAGTCGTGACTGTAATGGTGCGTTCACACCGGACGCGAATAGCGCGTCAGGCGCGAGCGATTTCAATGTTAAGTCAATGCAAAGACGCGTTACGCGCGTAAAAAATTCCTGCGGCGAGAATGAGGCGTAGAGTGCGGCGCGGTAGACGCGAATACGCCTCATTCGTATGGCGTTCCGATCGGTTCTTTAATATGACTTTGCAGCACGCACTCGTCTCAATGAACGTCTCACTCAACGTCTTAATTTTTTTTTATTCTGCTATTTATTCCATTCATTTTAAGACGCAGACGTGACGCAGACGTCACGCTGACGTCACGTAAATCACGCGTAGCAGTGAAGTGTCAAGTCAGACGTTACACGTCATTCACGTGTGGCAGTGAAGTCATTTATTATAATTTTCTCTAACACGCACTGCACACGCTACTCAGCACTGCTCAGTGCAGTGCGCCAGCGATTGCGATCGGTTCTTTAATATGACTTTGCAACATGCACTCGTCTCACTTGCGTCTGCCTTATAACGTGACGTCTGCGTCTGTGATTTATATATAGGATAGTGTGTGTGTGTGTGTGTGTGTGTGTGTTCTTGTTTAACCCACATTTTGAGGGCGAAATGCCCCCACAAAGATAGAAATATGAAGAAACAAAATTGATATAGGCTATTTCATTTTTATAGCTTATTGTTGGGGTTGTTATTGTGTTTTTAATTTTTTTATAGTTTTAAAAGGCCTAGGCTACAGCACTAAACTGGAAAACAGACAACTCGATCGCACAACCACTGTTTCTGTAAATCATTTAAATAGAAGAATAGAATTGAAAAATACTATTTTTATTTTTTATATAATCCGTTTATAAACCGTTCTTACGAATTCTCAAACTGTTCCCTCGGTTTAACAAATCTTGCCCACGGATTAATAACCCGTATTAAACATTTAAAATATTCACAAATTAATATGAATTTTTTTTGTTGTTGTTGATTTTACTGGTTTTCTAATGCAAAATGTATTTTCCCCGCAGTGCTGAATGAGAATAGCCATCTCTGGAACCATACAGAGAGGTGATTTATAGGTGGTTTATAGGCAAATGATAGGCTACTAAATGTGTCTGAAAAAATAACGAGGCATTTTAATTGTTTTTATTAATAAACTATATTAATAAAAATAGCTGCAAACATATCTCCATCTCCGCTGTAAAGCGGCTAGATAAAAATTCATACGGATTACATAATCAGACAGTATCTGCTTTCGATTCGAATTTGTTCGTTTAAAAGTGGACATTTCAAGCTTTATTTTGTTTCAGTTCATTTTTTAGACTCATTCCAGTTCAGGGAGATCATGAAAGCGCGCCTGATTGTTTTATTTTACGAAATCAAAACGTTTTCTTGTTATTGTGAGTTTACTAAAAAAAAAGTTGCGAATGGTGTATTATTATTTTCTGTATGACCATAAATTATGAGTATTTTAAGTTGTTTCCTGTTGATAGGAAAATACAAGTGTTCGCGCCCGCGCCTCCGTGCGCGCGCTCCACTCCGCAGAAACCATTGGATATATGCGTCAAAATCTTGTTTATTTGTGATAATCAAATAAAACCCTGTATTATTATTGTTTGTTCTTTATTTATTTATTTTTTGTCATTGTTATAAATAACAACGAAATAACATCAGAGAATCCTACAATATGTGCAATAAAAAGTCGATAAAGTGCAATCCGTTGTATCACAGTCCACTGGGACATAATTATTGTCCGTATAAACAATAATAGACAGTAATATGTTTATCATAAAATAAGTTATGAATGTTTTATTTTTATATCTATGAACTTTTACAGTTTTGGAAATGTTTGTTATTTTTTTATGTTGTTTTTTTCGGATTTGTGGCCCGTCCTCACTTTAGAAGAACAACAAGCGGTTGTTAATTATTGTATATTGTTTTATTGTGTATTAAGTGGAATAGGCCTACTTCAAATTGTCATGCTTAAAGTGATTCTCAATTGTAGCGGGTATGAGGTGAGGCGGCCCTTCAAATAAATAATATACATGATCATTTGCGTAAATTAATATTTAGCTACTATTTGGAATAACAAGCTATACATAAGCAAGGTAAAATCACTTAATTGCTAATAAAATACAATTGAAGATCAGTGGGGAAAAATAATAAAGAACGAATAAGTGTGTGGAATGTGCTGGAAACCACCTTGCCGCAGACGCAGACGAGACGTTCGGCAGACGCAGACGTCACGTTCTGCACACGAACGAGTGATGTGGCAGACGCAGACGAGACGTTCTGCAGACGCAGACGAGACGTTCGGCAGACGCAGACGTCACGTTCATTGAGACGAGTGCGTGCTGCAAAGTCATATTAAAGAACCGATCGGAACGCCATACATTCGCGCGTCAAGGTCGCGCGAATGGCGCGAATTGAGCGTCTGGCGCGTTAATGCTGTGTTCACACTGGACTCGAATAGCGCGTCAAGTTCCCGCGAATGGCGCAAATTGAGCGTCTGGCGCGTTACGCGCGAATGATTTATGTTGTGCTTTTTGTGCATTCACGCGTTTGACGCGAATTCGCGTCTGCCGCCCGAGTTGAAAAATCTGAACTTCTGCGAAAATTCGCGCCTGGTCGAGGCCTGGATCGGAGAGGACAACCACCTCCAGGACCAGGGACACCCCAAAGAACAATCAGGGGAGACAGTGACAGGTGTGTTTCCAATAAAGACACATTACAAGGCATATTATATGTTATGTTTACAGATCAAGAAATGTAATCTCTCTTGAGTATTGTTACCAATGTGTCGTATTAATATTTAATATTTTCTTGACAGAACCATATCAGAGATTTTGATTTTGAACCATATCTCTTTCTCCTGTCTCCCCAGCCCCTTTTTATTCCTGTCTCTAAAAAATTTTTCTGTTCTTACTATTTCTTTTACAATTTTCCTTTATAAATCATTTTACAATCTGTTTAAATGCCTGGTGTGGTTCTATGCACAACAAAGCTAATATTTTATCACATAACTTGTTTTTTTAATATACGAGACGTATTCATTTTGTATTTAATGCTATTTATTCCATATCTAAATATAGATTATATGAAACATCATTGTAATGTGTGATGGCAATTTTATGATATTCATTTCTCTTTAGTAAAATATAGATGATTCAAAGAATGTCACATGTGTGTCTCTCACTTGTAGTGAGAGAAGATTCTGTTTATGAAATGAATGTATGTTTATACACCTGAAGTGAAGGAGTGAGACACTGAGAACGGCTGGGCAGAGGTCAGAGGTCATCTAGTTTGGGTGGGGGCTTAAGGGTCAACTAATGATAAATTGAAGCTAGCAGTAATGAGTCCTTGGTCTGTGGAAAACTACTAGGAAGAGCAACTGAAGACCTTGAAATGGGTATAAAATGTGCGCAGCCCTCCACTTCTGGGTCTCACTCACTTCACAGTGTAACTTCTGTGTGGTGACGGCTGACGGGGAACTTCTTGCAAGAATAAATCATTTTATAAAATCTAATTTGATTCAGAGTGTCTCTTACGCAGTGATGATGTTTAAAAAGACATTTTTGCCACAACAAATGTAGACAACCAACAACAACAACAACAAAAAAAGGTTAATTACTTTTGGAGGCTGGCTCCATTTATTTATAAAAAAAAAAAAAAAACTTGTATACAAACATGGAAAACCTGTAATTTTGCAAAGGTTAGTGACTCAGAGTTTAAACTTAATACATGTGCATGTTGTGTAAACTGCAAGTAGAACGGTGGAGAACGTTCCCTTGTAGTTGTGGAACTGGGATCCTGAGTTGGGGGGTGCCTTTATCACCACATGCTTCCCATCCACCGCTCCAACGCACAGAGGGAAGTTCCACCGCTCCTGAAACCCCTCTGCGATGGACCTCCAGTCATCGGTGGTGGGCACAGCCATGTAGCCCTCCACAAGGCAGTCCCAGATGGCAGTCACTACCTGGGCAACGATCTGGCACACTGTGGAGACACCAACCCTGTAGCTGGACGCTATCGTCCTGAATGAGTCCCCAGTGGCAAGAAACCTAGAAAACATTGTTATAAATATTATTACAAGTACACTTGTAGTTTCATATTCAACAAGTATACTATTAAATGCTTTATGGTATATTAAAATGCCAATAATCAAGCACTATTGCTTACAGATAGAGATATTTAATTTCTAGGTTATAGCAGTTAACTCAGTCAGTATCACTAGAAAGATCACTGTGTTTATACAGAACAACATGATGTTGCAGGCCCCGTGCAGAAAACCTTGTTTACAGATTAGAAAGTCCTGTGAAAACAGGGAAAATTGAAGAGACCGAAGCAAACGTGTGTGCGTCGCACATAATCTCCAGCAACTGTCTATTTAATTGGGGTTTTTTCCACATTGTTTTCAAATAAAGTATTTTTTTTCTAATTAGTGCATAAGTGTCATTCTTTCATTTTCTCTATTATCACAACAATGCACATTTCACATTTTCCTTTTTTTTCTCCACACAAAATTATACATTATAGCTTTTCACATGGCTCCTTTAAATCTACTCAGAATGAGCCAAAGGGTATTTTATATAAAATCAACACATGACTAAACATGTAAGGCCTAGAAACTCGAGAAATATATGTAACCCATACGTAAACATTATAGTTACTGATTTTAAAATCAGCACTGCCATCATGTTACATTAGCATTAGTTTGTTACCTCTGAATTGCCAGGAAATAGAACAGTATTAACTTACAGTTTGCACTGAAATGGCTGTTTGAAACATTTGGCTGGAGAAATACATGGATATTTATACACATGAACTCTAATCAACCAATACACAAATTTAATACAAGTTAACTAATAAATGAACGCTATACCTGGTAACTGGAGCCTGTATGAATTGAATATAATGCATTACACGAGTTAGGCCTACATAAATATCACAGCGTCCACAAAATGGCGGACAATCTACACACATTCACTATTTTCACCAACCAGAACATTTATGCACAAAATATTTACACCATGAACATACACAAAGATCTCACATAACTCATATGCATATTGTTTAGTTGTTGCGAAAGGCATACCTGTGAAAACAGGAAAATTTTAAGAGACAGAAGCAAACGCGTAGCCTATGCGTCGCACATAATCTCCAGCAGCTGTGTGTGAGGGCGCCGGCGCAATGACGTTACAGCTCCTCCGTCACAGTCCTCAGTTCACTTTTTAAAATAAAAGTCCCGATCTCTCAGACCCAAATAATGCTCTATTAAAATGAGCAAATAAAATAAAAGAAATTTCACCCAGAACCACAAATTGACATATTTTAGGATGTCACAATGACAGTATCACGTCTGCCAAGAGAATATTTTAATGTCTAGGTTATAACGTTAGCAGTTAACTCAGTATCACTAGAAAGATCACTGTGTTTACAGAAAAACATGACAGTATTAACGTTACGTCTGCCAAGATAATATTTTAATTTCTAGGTTATGTCTAACGTTAGGTTATAGTTAACTGAGTATCACTAGAGCACCAACAGTGGTATCCGTAGCCTAACGTTACCACAGTTTTTAAAGAACATTGATACCATAGCATATGTTAGCATATTGAATATACTGTATTTAAAGTATCATACATTTACTAACCGAAGACAGATGGACAGGCGCTCCGCAGCTGGGATAGATCGCCTGTAGTTGGTGTCCTGGAGGGTGATCCTCGCTCCGATGCGGGACAGCAGGTCATCAAACTGTGTGCGAGACAGGCGGAAGTACCGCTGAAAGCGGCCGTCATCCAGGCGCAGCTCCTGGAGCAAATGGTGAAACTCGCCAAACTGGGATCGCCTCCGAAGGGTCTGGTGGACCCAAATACGGCGACAATGACCCCTACGCCGCTGTTCTGCTCTCCAGAGCAAATACAGAGCGGTGACTCTCTCGATAAATGATCTATCAAGATCACACATCTTGTAAAAAGATGGCAGTCAATGGGTTTCGAAACTTTTGAAACTTTCGCCTCTGACGCGCGTAAATTTCGCCTCAAATTTGTTTTTACGCGCGTTCATTTCGCTCTTGACGCGCGAATGGACACAAAGTGATCAAGCGTCAAACTAGACGCGGCAGGCGCGAATTTGACGCGCTATTCGCGTCCGGTGTGAACGCACAGTAAGGCCAAAGTCGCTGATAACATGCGGACATGGCAACACTGCACCTGACGGGCATGTTTCGGGGGTTTGCTGTAGCCTATCTTTAAAAGTAGCCTTTGGCCGGCTGGCACATCGGCCCCGAAAGTGTGAATAATATTCAGTAAGAAGTTACGCTAAGTGGGAAAGCTTTTAGCACATTATCCGCTGGCAATTGCAGAGTAATCTAATTTTTCCAGCCAAGGTCCCTTATAATATATCTGCAGCATTGGATTTGCATTTGAGTGTCGCCTTAATGGGTTTAAACGCTGTAGATCTGGGGCTCTTGCGTCTCTCCAGAGAGAGTGACATTGAGGATGAGGTGATTCCTCAAGCGGAAAAAACACGAGTCAGCGCTTTTACGTTATATATTTGTTTACAGACTACAAAAGCACATCAATGGTGAATTAACAGGAAATAATCAAAAACGGATAGGCTACATTTATTGTGTTATTCATATAGGCATATAGCCGATGCCTATAAATAAATTCAACGTGAATAGCCTATTTAAAATTAGTGTAAAAGTCTCATCACGCTAAATTGAACTCTGGTTAGGCATAACCCCACAGACAAGAGCTTTATTTGTGGGAAACGTGTTAGTTCTGCAGTAGCTAGGCTAATTTCACCAAGCTTGATCGGCATAAGCTTACTAAGTGTTTGACTTGACAAAGGGCCTGTGTCTCAATTTTGGCATCAAGAAAGAGCAGTGGCTTGAGGTGGCGTCTAGACAGGATTTGTTCTTATCAAAAGTTCAAAAGGATAACGCAGAAGAAGAAGAAAAAAAAACACAGAAACGTAGCCTAACTGTAGGCTAGTTCTACTAATCAGATAAAGTTACTGAATTAGTGAATACAGGAAATATAACAACAATAATAATAACAATATAGCCTATATACTATTTTATTCTTGTTTGTTTTCTTGTCAAATAAATTTATCAATTACAAGCAGTATAAATTGAGAATTTTAAATTCTTACAATAGGCCTATTTTTTTTAACTGAAAAAATACATTTTAAAACGTCTGGATTTAAAATAAAATAAAATGAGTTCAATTGTGATAGGTGATAAAACATTTGTCTTCTTAAGAATGTCTGTAAATTTCCTCACAAAATGTGGACATTTAGGTTTTCAATAGCTAATTCATAACCATCCTTTTTGTAGACAGATGTGACTTGTAAAACTGATGAAGTTTATTTAGTATTGTGACGGCTCTCTCAGGTCTGCCCATGATGAGATCCTTTCATTGAAATCATAAGCATAGCGCTCAGAAGGCGCAATGATGAACTAATGAATATAAATAACGTAATTTATGACGTTGAATGGTAACCTTGAGCCATCCAGTCACAAAAGGTCATAAATATTCATGACAAGCCACGCCTTCACAATAAAGTATTCGTTATTATTCGCCAGCTCACTGACGCCCTCTCACTAACGTCACTCTTTCAGCGAATCAGAAAGACATGTGTCACGTGAATAAATTAATATTCATGAACCGGGCCTTCATCGTAGTAGGATTTGTAAATAAACTCACATTGGAGAGTGTTGAAGAGCCAATGATCTGAAAGCAGCACAACGATTGGTCGCGTCTGTGTAGGACGGAGGAGCTAGTGAAATTAAGGAGACTGCAAGTGTCCTAACACTTACAATGAAAACCTTGCTTGTGCAAGAGAACTAGAAGGTGACTGGAGCAGGACACACACACAATGTCCCAGCCGCTTTGGAAGTAACAGCCTGTTGTAATCGTCTCAATCCTGACTGAAATATCATCTTGCGATTTAAAGTAACTTCGGGGCTTCATCTGGACATTTGTGCTGTTGAGAATAGTTTTGAGGACCCGCATCATGGAGTACACCTCTTCCCCAAAACCACAGCTCTCTTCCAGGGCGAACGCTTTCTCCATAGCCGCACTCATGTCAAGTGGGAAATCGAAGGACAAGGAGTCGGAGGAAAATACCATCAAGCCGCTGGGTAAGATCTGGCTCTTTAACGAGTGAAAGTTTTCATGGCGAGTGTTTCGTGTTTTGTTTTGCACGTGAGGCGCACGGTAACATCAGTGTCAAACTAGAGCAGTATTAATATAACGGCAAACATCCTATATAGGCTATGTTCATCGGTCGAATAAATAGGCTACTTGCATAAATAAATTACATGAGTAGGCCTATTTACACAGTCTTTTGGTGCTCTTGCGGTCATACAATTGTAAATATTGCATATGGGGTAAACTGGTGACCTGTCAATATGAGGAGTAGCCTAATTCTGTTCCTAAGCTTTTTAAAAATAACTAAAAAAGATACAGGCTAAAAGAAAACATGAAATTAAAAAGTTTTTGTAGGCTATCTGACTAAAGATTTTGTATGGTTTCCTGGCAAATCAATAGATCTAAATGTATAGGTGAACAATAAACCATCTCATATGCCTACTAGTAAAAAAAAAAAAAAAAATTACATTGACACATTACAATCAAAATAAGAACGATGTCTTAATTGACCTATCGCTAAATATAATATTCAAAAACATGAATTGGTGTGTTTAATGCCCACTGCACTTTACTATTTTTTGGTGCTTCTGTTGGCTAGTTTGTAAAAGGCCTATTCAATTTCAGAGAAATTAATTAAAAAGTGTTTTTTTTTAAATATCAATGCATAAACATAATAAATATGTATAAAATAATTTGTATTTATATTGGGTCATTATATTGTTGTTTTATAATAAATAATATAGCGATATTAAGTGTTTCTATGCAATAGCCATATTATTTTTTCATTTATTCTATATTAAAGCAAATAATGCAAACGGTATTAGGCCTGTAGCTATATGTTTATTTGATATTTTATCAGAACCTATACAGTCCCAGACTTTAATATATTTTGTAACACCAACTGCAATAGCCTACATTTTTGCACATATAGGCTATATATTTCTAATAATTTATGGTCTTTAAATCCTAGAACAATTCGTGGAAAAGACGTCGTGCCACCCAAACCTCGGCGACCTGCCTTCGCTGGAAACCCACGGGGACTTCAGTAGCGGCACCGGAACCGGAGCTCCGTTATGTACCGAGCCGCTCATCCCGACGACCCCCGGCGTGCCCAGCGAGGAGATGGCCAAGATCTCATGCAGCCTCGAGACTAAAGAACTGTGGGACAAATTCCACGACCTCGGCACGGAAATGATTATCACAAAATCTGGAAGGTAAAAATGATTTGACTTTTTTTTTTAGACGATATTAGCCTATTAGATTAATTGAATTATTCGATTTTTAGGTTATTATTTTTAAAGGCTATTATTCTTATTTAAAGACCTATTTCTGTTGTCAGAATACAAAATATGCTACTTCAGTAAAACATTTTGCATGTCTGTTTCACATAGGCCTACTTTTATTCTTTAAAAAAATATGTTTACTCGCGTAAATTCCACTTTAACTTTGCTTCAACAGGCGAATGTTTCCGACAATTCGCGTGTCATTTTCCGGAGTGGATCCGGACGCCAAATATATCGTACTAATGGACATCGTTCCAGTGGACAATAAAAGATATCGATATGCCTACCACAGATCCTCATGGCTTGTGGCGGGAAAGGCAGATCCACCTTTACCTGCTAGGTAGGAAGCTTTTCATATTACATGCGTTGTTTTGCTGTTTTTATTTTATTTTATTTTATTTTAATTTATTTTATTAATTTAATATTAGTTGCTTTCTAATTATTAAATTGTGAACGGCCGCTGTAAAAGGGAATAAATCATAACGAAACAGATTTGTTTATGTTAATGGTTAAATGTGATCGGATAATTCGAACAAATTAAAATTCCGCACGTTCTGTTTCTATTTTTACGTAAAAAGCGTTTGTTTTTAGATATTAATTCAAATGCAGATCGAATTTTGCGAAATGTAGGCCTAATATAGCCTAAGGATAATGAATATATAAATAAACAAACGATGTTTTTTCTGTTATTATTTTACAGGTTGTACGTGCATCCAGATTCGCCGTTTACAGGAGAACAGCTATTGAAACAGATGGTTTCCTTCGAAAAAGTGAAGCTTACAAATAACGAACTGGACCAACACGGACACGTAAGTTAAAACCGTTGAAATAATCAGTGTGCAATTGCGGCTTTGTATTTTATTCTGTGTATAGGCCTATATGTAGCCTAAAATAAATACGAATGCGTAGGCCTATAGGTTAGGCTACCTGTAAATGTAGTGAACAGAAGATATTTTGCCTGTTATGTCCTGTAAATTTGTGTTCTTAAATAATATGATTCAAAATATGATGTAGCCTACAGATTTGCCAGTCAAACATGCATCTAAAAACATTCGTTTTTCAATAAGCCAATATACAACACAACATTTTGATATACAACAGCATATATTAGGCTGATGACGCATAATAGTGTTTTTTATCAATATATAATAATGTTTAATTAATTAATATAATAATATTTAATATATAATATTTATAATGTATAATTATGTAAATGCACAATAGCCTACACTCCAAGGGTTTGGGAAGGATGAAACTATTGTTTTAATATGTATTTATATCACAAATTCTGATTAGACACATTTCTTTACCTTATAAACACGCAGTTCTTGCACAATTCTTGCTTATTAAACTGTTCTTGGTCTTTTATTGAAATACACTCTATTATATAATATACAATCGCCTAAATAGCAAATCATAATTTTTTTCTCATATTCCTTTAACAGATCATCCTAAACTCCATGCACAAGTACCAACCCCGAGTTCATATCATCAAGAAGAAAGATCACACCGCGTCACTTCTTAACCTAAAGTCTGAGGAGTTTCGTACATTCGTCTTCACTGAAACCGTTTTCACTGCAGTCACTGCTTACCAGAACCAGCTGGTGAGTACAAATCAACCAGTTTACCCATTTCCTAGTAAGGCACCAGAAAAGCCAGCATTTATGCAAGAATGCTAGATTTATGTTTTTTATATACAGTATTTCCCCCATTAGCTCTTTTTATTCTGCTGTAAATTATAGTCCTACGTATATTTTGGCAACAGTTTAAAATTGATTCACTTTTAGCAGAACAATTTACTGGAAGACATCAGTCATCCCATCCGGCCTTATGTTTAATTTAATACTTATGGCATCATGTGGGAGAGGAAAAGATCTGCTGGATTAATTTAGTTGTTTCCGATTTTCGCTACAGATAACCAAACTGAAGATTGACAGCAACCCTTTTGCCAAAGGCTTCAGAGACTCGTCCAGACTCACGGATATGGAGAGGTATGAGGAATTCTGCTGCTGGTCGTGTGTTGATTTCTGACCCACTCAGTGAGTGATTGCAGAAGGAGGAGCAGCTGCTCCGGGGAGTGAAGCGTGTGTGTGTGTGTGTGTGTGTGTGTGTGTGTGTGTGTGTGTGTGTGTGTGTGTGTGTGTGGTGGGGGGAACGTTCAGCGAAACTCATTAACAAGTGCACAAGTGGCTTTTCATTAGACTCTCATTAGACCTAAACATGTGTGGGATGGTTTGTTCAATGAAGGGAAGAGAAAATAAGCACAAAAAAAAGTTAACTTAAAAGTTTGACTCATGTGGTAAAATTAATAAATGAATCAAGAATAAGATAAATTTGATTCAAGTCTAAAATATTGTTTAGCATCAGAATCATATCTATTTATTTATATTTTTATAACAATTCACTTTTTGCCCACCAGTGAATATTATATGATATATTGTATCATATATTTTCACTATATATATATATATATATATATATATATATATATATATATATATATATATATATATAGCTAGAAAATGTGTGTGTATATATATATAAAAAAAAACAAGAAAATGCCCTAGAAATGTCACTCATTTGTCACAGTATCACTCATTTTCTGATCTAAGACTCACAAGCAAAAACAATACAATGACCCACATGCTGGAAATTACAAATTTTGGCAATGTGCTCTCAAATTACACCAACAAAAACAAATATTAGGTTTATATATCAGATGGAGCTAGCATCTACAGTGCTATGCATAAGTTTAGACACCCATGCTAAAGTTGACTAAAAAGAGGAATAAAAAATCATCTTTTGGAAATTGAACTTAATGCCTTAATTTAAAAAAATAGGAAAAATCCAACCTTTAAGGACACCAATTTTCTTTGTGAATGAATAATGTATCGTAAATAAATAAATTTTCTTCCTTAAAATACAGGGTGCATAAGTTTGGACAACCCTATGTTAAATTCCCATAGAGGCAGGCAGATTTTTATTTTTAAAGGCCAGTTACTTCATGGATCCAGGATACTCTGCATCCTGATAAAGTTCCCTTGGCTTTTGGAATTAAAATAGCCCCACATCATCACATATCCTTCACCATACCTAGAGATTGGCATGGTTTTATTTCAGTTAGCCTAACAGCTGGTTTGATTTGCATTGAGAGATGATCTTATGGAAAGTACTCCATGCCAATCTCCAGGTATGGTGAAGGATATGTGATGATGTGGGGCTATTTTAATTCCAAAGGCCAAGGGAACTTTATCAGGATGCATAGTATCCTGGATTCATGAAGTAACTGGCCTTTAAAAATAAAAATCTGCCTGCCTCTATGGGAATTTAACATAGGGTTGTCCAAACTTATGCACCCTGTATTTTAAGGAAGAAAATTTATTTATTTACGATACATTATTCATTCACAAAGAAAATTGGTGTCCTTAAAGGTTGGATTTTTCCTATTTTTTTAAATTAAGGCATTAAGTTCAATTTCCAAAGGATGATTTTTTATTCCTCTTTTTAGTCAACTTTAGCATGGGTGTCTAAACTTATGCATAGCACTGTAAAAGTAATAGTTGTAGGTTGCCCCTTTTTTATTGTATATTTATTTTTATATATACACTTATGAATACACTTTTTTTGCCCACTTGTGTTATATGATCTCTAAATGTCATATATTTTAATTAAGTCAATATTAACATATATATAAATACTTCGAGGAAATGCACAAGAAAAATGGTCAGTATATCGCTGACTTTTCTAACCCAAGATTCACGAGCAAAGCAATTGAATGACCCAGAAATAATTTGATAAAGCTAGAAATGCTGGAAATGACCGATTTTGGCAATGTGCTCTCAAATTAGCATTCCAGTTAAACATTTGCCAGCGAGTTCCATTTCAGACCCCAACGAAAGAACAAGCGAAAGTCAATGACTGCCAAAAATACCACACAAAAATGCACCCTCTCTCTCTCTCTCTCTCTCTCTCTCCGTCTCTCTATTTCTTTTTCTCTTTGGAAGGGCTGTGAATTAGATTGATCAATTGATCTTCAGGGAGCTGCAGAAATCGCATTAGTCTGGAGTCGGGCACTGCACTAAAACACAGCGTAATTCAATTGGGCCCCGTGACTGATTGAAAACAGCCACCCAAGTTGTAGGGCTGCGAGGCCCTTCTCCTCGGGAGCGCATCGCAGATAAAAACACACATATTTGTATTGCGCTGCTGACAGATATTGCACTTTCCTAACCTAATTGGGAGGCTAATGTGGACGCATGGCTCTTGTGATGCAGACCATCTCAGCCTGTCTGAGGAGTCTAATCTAACAGGAGCTAATGCACTTACTGCAAGGCTAGCAGACACACTTCTCTCTGTGTGTTAACATATTTTTATGTGCATGTTGTTCAAGCTAGTTTGAACTGATGCAGTGAACGCAGAACCTGCAGAGGGATCAATTGGATGTGTTATTTGTACCAATAAATTAGCATATTCACACCATAATGTATGGTTTCAAAAGTTATAATGGTAAATAAAAGTTTGCTCACTTTGTGTTGCTGCCAAAAGGAGTTAGAGCGTATACCTTTTAAAGGAATAGTTCACCCAAAAATTTTAATTCTGGCATCAATTTACTCACCCTTATCATGTTGTTCCAAACCTTTATGACTTTCTTTCTTCTGTACATACAATGAATGTCAATGGGGTCCAATTTTGTTAAAACTTTCTTTAAAATGTGCTCATTTGTGTTCATTTTTTGGATGAACGATCCCTTTAAATGAGAAGATATTTTGTGATGCTTTGAAAAATAATGTTTTAGTTTATTAAAAAGCAATATATTTAGGCTATTTAACCACATCACATGATTTTGTGCAAGCGGTTGTGAATATAGAGATATATTTTGGGCTGTTGTCTTTTGGTTTTGCTGTAGGGAAAGTGTTGAGAGCTTGATCCACAAGCACTCTTACGCCCGGTCGCCCATTCGGACTTACGCTGGTGATGAGGACACCTTGGGGGAAGATGGACACTCAGCACACAGTAGAAGTAAGAACATCTTCCTGTAACAGTCCTGTACACTGTAAATATGTCCTGCTAAATTTACTTAACTACGGATGCCAAAAACTCACTGTAAAAATAAGGTGACAATGTCTTATTGGTGCTAACTTATAACCGTATATTTCATCAAGCAATATAATGTTAATACCAAATTACCTAAATCTGCTTCGTACCTTAAAATGTAGTGAAAACTACTATAAAAATACAGGTAAAATAGAAAAACATGATGAACATGAGTTCATCGTATAGACGGTACACCATCAGGGTAACACGCATGACACTAAAATAATGCAATAAAATAAACATTAACTTTATAAATAAAATACTAGGGTGTTTTGTGTTACATTTTATATTATTTAATGTAATCATGTGTAATGCCACAGTTTCAATACTGTAAATTATATGGCAATTCATAATTTTTTACTTCCATTTACCATAAAAAGTCAATTACATATAATACAATGGTATACCATTCACATTTCTTTTCACTGTATATGGTACACTCTTAAAAATGAAGGTTCTGTATTGGTATTGATGGTTCCATGAAGAACCTTATTTTCATTATTGGTTCATTATTTTATTTTTTTGATGTTTAAAATATTCTTTACACTAAGATAAAATGGTTATTTTAGGAACTGGTCACTGAAAGGTTCTTTGGGGAACCAAAACAGATTCTTCTGGGGGGAAAACGCCCTTTTGAACCCTTATTTTTAAGAGTGTAAACTATCAGTTAACCAATTAAAAGGTTTCTACTGCTGCAAAAATTAATATATATATATATATATATATATATATTAAGCCCTAAATATGCTCATTTTATGGTACAAATTATACATTGAATTCTTTCCCTGTATAGATTCGGCGTTCACTGCATCGGACAACCTCTCTCTCAGCTCCTGGGTCACCACCACATCTGGTTTCTCAGGCTTCCAGCACCCTCAGTCTCTGTCTGCCATCGGAACCAGCACGGCGTCCCTGGCCAGTCCTCTTCCTCACCACATCCAGGGTTCTCTACCCCCTTACAGTCGACTGGGCATGCCTCTCACCCCGTCCGCCCTGGCTGGCTCCATGCAGGGCAGCGGGCCTACCTTCCCCTCCTTCCACATGCCACGCTACCACCACTATTTCCAGCAAGGGCCCTACGCCGCCATCCAGGGACTGCGGCATTCTTCCACAGTCATGACACCGTTCGTATGATTCCTGCCCCTTCAGCCTGATAAGATTTCCCTATCGCCAGCATGCGAAGACACCCTTACACACGCAAAACACACGCTTACACGAAAGGAAGAACCACATGTAAATAGCATTGACTGACAGGGCATTACCAAACGACCCAGACGTGCTGCTTCTCGCAGTTGCGCTGGAGAAAGTGAAGTGAACGAATGAGCCCGACGGACACGGATTCTTAGAACTTCGAGGTTTTAGCGTTGATAAGAGTCTTCATCTGCAGACATGTTTATGCTACCTGTAACGATTCATCTCACGCCTTTCCCGCCGCTCCGAGCCAAATGAGGGAGAACGCAACTCGCTGAATGTTACACTGGACAACTGCTGTTTCTCATTCCACATGATCCATCACCTCTTAATGATATGATATGATACGATATCTGTGGAGCTGCCAACCACTCAGCCCTGCTGTTCAAATGGTCGACACTAGAGGGCGCTGTGCTTTCTGAAAACAGCAATACCGGATGGAAACATTAGATATGTGGACTCAAAAAATGTTGGACAGGTTGGTTTTGTCTTTCTGGCCAGATCTTCTTTAAAAAACGTAAAGGCATTTAATTGTATTTCATATTTAAGTTGCTATTCTGTTCTCAGCAAGAAAAACTATAAATGAACATAATTCTGTTAAAATGAGGGTGAACTGCAACTGATATGAACCAGCGGACACTGTGAGGCGACAAGTCGCAACCAGGAAATCCAGAGGAAAATGCACATATTTCTGTTTTGGAACTGGCTGATAGAAGAGCGAATGCTGATCTTTAGCCACTCAATGCTGCTTGCCGACAGCCAGCTTGCAGGAAGTCTACACCTGTAAATAATGGGCTAATTTTTAAATAATAGGCTTGTCGTCTTCTCCAGGGGAATGAGGGAAATTGGGTGATTTGTGGCTGGAGTGGTCCTATTTGTACAGTCACATCGACGACAATTCATCAACATCCTGTAACCAAATCAATGAGAAACAGCACTAGCCGTAATAGCCAGATGAAGAGGAACTGGTGCGTGTGTGTGCGTGTGTGTGCGTGAGTGTGAGTGTGAGTGTGAGTGTGAGTTAATGATGATGGCACTGTCTTTTATTTATCCTTCAAATTTGACCAAATCAGGACAGATGAGCATAAATACACAACCATCCAAACAGAGCCAAGTCAAATTTTGTGCATTTTAGGCTTAGGGTGTTTTATTCAAATTCAATGTGAAATTCAAGGTAAAGCACCATTTTCAAGCCCTTTGATTTGTTATGTTATGAACAGACTGTACAAACAGTTATGTAGTTGCAATATATTAGCAAATGTTTTCTCTTTATTTCATTTTTTGTTTGTTTGTGTGTATTTTTTAAGTCAGACGTATCCTAATCATAAGGAGATGTCTGACGATTTTTTGTTTTGGTGCCTTTTTTAAGTGCAATATATTTATTTCAGCTATGAAAAAGATATGGCTAATGTAATATTTGAAGCAATGATAGATGTTATTTGTAAACAAAAAGAAATATATATCACCCCAAAAATAATGTTGTGAGAGTGTGATTTTTACGTTTGCAT